>NW_006921825.1:1963404-1996902 GCF_000298275.1 Orycteropus afer afer | reverse complement strand
TTTATTTTTTTGGTAGCTATTGAGAATGGTATTGATTTCCTTATTTCTTTTTCAGCAATCTCTTTGCTGGTGTAGAGGAATCCCACTGATTTTTGGATGTTGATCTTATATCCTGCCTGTTGTCATCATTTAAAAAGGAAAATGTAAGAAAGTTATAGGCAAAATCTTATTTTTCCCATTATGACATTATAGACATATGTTTAGTGGTTATAGACAGATGTTTAGTGATTTTGTGGTTATAATATTTTTGGATTCAGCCCTACCTAGGTGTAGTTCCTAATGCATTCCCTCATAGGCTATGCATTAATCTAACCTTTCTCAGGGTGAAATGTGAATAGTGCCTATGTTACTAAGTGTGAGAATTAAATGAGATAGTGTCAAAATGTGCTTCAGATATCTTGGCATACAATAAATACTTTGTAAATGATCATTATTATTCTGTTCTAACCCAACTATAATAACCAAATTGGTGTTTCCTTCTAGTCCTTTTTATATGCAAATTTTAAACACAGTTATAATTACAGTCTAAGTACAATTTTATGTTTTGTTTTTTTCAAGTAATATTTTATCCCAAATACTGTTCACCATAACTACATAAACTTCAAAGCCATCATTTTAATGACTGCGTAATATTTCATCAAGTAGTTATATACTAATTTAGTTCACCATTTCTTTAGTGCTGAGGACTGAGATTATTTCCAAGTTTTCACCATTATAAACGAGACCATGTAAAACATCTTTATATGTAGAATCTTTCATGTTTTGCATCATTACCTTAGAAAGGTTCCCTGAAGCACTCTTATTGTATATAACTATTTTTATGATTTTTTTTGGTTGTATTTTTTGTCTCCCTCACTAAGAGGTAGGCTTTTGTGTGAAACTCTCCAATTTATCCTCAGTATTAAGCATATTTAAAAACCAAACAAACAAAAAACCTCACTGCTGTTAGTCATTTCGACTCACAGCGACCCCTCTTTGGGTTTCCAAGGTGGTATCTCTATGGAAGTAGATTGCCCAGTCTTCCTTCCAAGGAGTGGCCGGTGGGTTAGCAGTCAAATGCTTTAGGCACTATACCACCAAAGCTCCCATTCAGCATCTAGTCAGTGTTTAATGAATATTTATTGAATTAATGGACAAATTATTATATTATTTTCCCCAAAGTGTTAAGACTTCTTATGTCTTAACCTTTGCTTTTAAAAAATAGTCTTAAAAGCTGAGGAACTTCTTAACCAATGTAGGGGTAATAGGAAAGATAAGAATAACAGGTAGTATTTATTGAGTACTTTCTGTGCTGCAGGAATCATGCTGAGTGCATTAACTACATTACGGGTTCCATTCGCTGCCAGTGTACCTCATGCACAGCTACCACCTGTCTGTCAGTGGAAAGTGGAGGCTTGTGTGTTGTTACTGATGCTGAACAGGTTTCAGTGGAGCTTCTAGACTAAGACCAGTAAAATAGTCCTGGTGATCTACTTCTGAAAATCAGCCAATGAAAACCCTATATAGATCACAAAGGTCCAATCCCCAACCAATCTGAGGATGGCACTAGACCAGGCAGTAGTACATTCCATTGTGCATGGGGTCACCGTGAGTAAAGGGTCAAGTTGATGGCAGCTAATCAGAGCAATTAACCCTACGAGACCAGGAGGGCAGCATTTGCCCAAAAGCAAAGCTTAGAAGGCAGGAAATGGCAGGAAAGCAGGATGGATGGAATTGGGAAACCCAGGGGGGAGGTGGGAAGAGTCCTGTTACAGTGAGGGGATTATAACTAATGTCATGAAACAAAATGTGTATAAATTGTTGAATAGAAAATGAATTTGCTCTGTAAAATTTCAAACTATAATTAAAAAAAAAAAAAAAAAAGAACCACTACCACCTCTTCTTCAATACAGGTTTCTAAATAGAAAACAGATGGTCAGTTGTAAGAAATGTCATAGATGGGTTGTGGCATTGGGTGAAAGGCTGACCTTGATTAGTTGTAGGTAAATCATTTTACATGAAGTCCAAGGTCACATGCTTTAAAATTCAAAATGAAAATATGACTAGTTGAGTCACATTGGAGTTCAGAACGTAATTTTATAAAATAGAGAAATACCAGTGACCAAATTGTCACTGCTTTTCAGCTACTAAAATTCTCAGTTCAGGGTTTATTTGAAAATTGACAGTATGGCTTAGTATGGTGGTTATGTTTTTGTGTCAGCTTGTCTGGGCCTGGTTGAGTGACTGGGCAGGTGGTGGTAGTTATTCCCCATGATGAGACTGGCAATCAACTCCATGGTGGGATCGACCACAAGCAGCCTTTGGGATATGGTCTGCTTCCTGTATGTAAAGAGAAGCCTTGGGAATGGTCTCTAACCTATGGCATGCTTGGGCCCTGCATGTAGCCATGTTGTTGCTCAGCGGCCTGCTATGCTCTGCTAACCTTGGGACTTACAGTGGACTTAAGTTAATGGTCTGCCGAGTGGTCGGTAACATCGGCACTGTGCCTTTTTACTTGTCAACCTTGGGGCTTCTCAGCCTCAGCAGCCAGCAGCTGTCTGAGTGAAGAAATGCCTCTAGCGCAAGTGGGCCCAGAGCAGGAGGCAGAGCTGAACCCCAAGGTTGAGGGGCTTTCACCCAGCCTCTAGAGCCTGGCACTTTGAACTTGGACTTAAAGCCTCCAAATTATAAGAATAAGCTCCTGTTTGTTAAGGCCATCCCATGTGTGGTATATTCTTTTCAGAGTGGCACTACGTAACCACAACACTTGGTAATCTTTTATTTTGATATTTGATCATGGGACATTTCTCTAAATCAGAACACTGTTAGCCCTTTGCTGAGGATTGCCTATCTGCGCTAAATACTATCAGCTCTGTCCTAACTTTTTGACTTTATTATTTTGGGCTATTTTCTTTTTCTTCATAAACTGAGAATTAAAAATTTTCCTTAAGGAGAGAGAAAGCTTTATAATGTGAAGCAAAGACCTCCGAGTTATTATGTCAGTTTAATGTTCTGCAGATACACCTAAAGATTTTGAGTTACTTATCAAAATAAAAATGAATCTTACTCAAGAGTTCATTAGCCACTGTGGGAAAATTATATTGAAGTCATACATTCTAACAGGATGTTCTTACATGAAGAACAATGTGTTTGGAATAATTTGTAGATGTGATTAAATATTGATTCCTATGCTAGGAATCATTCCCTTTTGTTCAGCAGCAGGACTGAAATAATATGATTTATTTATCAGGCTTTTTGAGCATAAGCAATTGGGATGGGAAGAAAAGCACCTGTTATAGACCCAATGTTATAACAAGTGTTTTCACACACACAAGCTCGCGTAAACCTCCCCTCCCTTGTCCCTCAGTGGTCTAAGATTCTGGGCTCTTAGGCCTGACTGCCTAGGCCAAATCATGCTTCTGCTTCTTAGTTACTGTGTGATTTTAGACAGCATGCTTAACTTCTCTGAGCTTCATCTCATCCATAATAAAAAAGACAATTATCCTGTAAGGCAGATGGGAGGGTAAAATAAGTTAATGCAGATAAAGCAGTCAGCACAGTGCTTGGCATACAGTATATTCCTAATAAATTTTAACTATTATTATTTGGTGTTTTCCCAATTTTACAGATGAGGAATTCAAAAACTGAAAGAATCGGGCAGCATTACTTTAAAAATGCTTTACTGTGGCAATAGAGCTCTTCCTGGAGAAGTTCTTAGCAGTGTTTTTCTTACTTTTTGACAGGAAAACTCAATGCAGATTTATTTATATGTCCACTATGTTCTGGATTCTAGTTTAGTTGTTGGGGATTCAGCAGTGAACACTGGCCAGGTCTCTGATCCCATGGAGCTTATATACTAGTGCGTGTGGGGTGACAAACAGTACAAAATACAAACAAACATGGTCATTTCCTATAGCAATGAGTGGTGTAAATACAGTATGACAGGCTGGTGGGATCCAGACCGTAATTGGGTTGTTGCTAGGGCATTCAGGAGAGTCTCTGAGGTGGTGCTGTTTGGGTTGAGATCTGAATATTTCAAGGAGCTAGGCTGCCATGTGAAGATCTGGGAAGTATTCTGGCCAGAGGGAACAATGAGTGACATCCTCAGAATACTGACATCTTCAGGAGCAGAAAGCAGGCCTGTGTAGCTGTAGAGTGGTGAGGGGGAACTGGAAGGAGCTGCGGTTGGAGAAGTGGGTAAACCACATCATACAGAGCCCTGTGGTCATGATAAGGAGTTTATGAGAGCAGTGGCACACTATTGGAGGGTTGAAGCAGGAGAGTGTCATATTCTTACTCTACTGTTCATTCATATAGTTGATCCTATATAAAGTAATGAAAAGCTTCCAGAAAACTTTTATATAAATCAAGTTAATAAAAAGAATTAGAGTCAAAAAGAAAGCCTGGTTTCTGAAGTAAATTTGATGTAAACCTTTTTATCAGGAAGGAGCTGTGGTGGTGCAGTGGTTAAGGCATTTGGCTGCTAACCAAAAGGTTGGTGGTTTGAACTCACCAGCCACTTCATGGGAGTAAGATGAGGCTATCTGCTTCCCTAAAGATTTACAGCCTTGGAAACCCTATGGTGCAGTGCTACTGAGTTCTGTAGGGTCGCTGTGAGTCAGAATTGACTTGATGGCAGTGAGTTTGTTATGTTTTTTATTTTTATCAAGAGGTGAGTGGTTTATAAGCAGACTTCAGCATCCCAAATTGTCTCACCTTCTTCACTCCTTTTGTCTAATTCAGATTCTTCTCAACCCATATTAAGCCCATCTCTGCTGCCGTTACTTTCTACATCCCCCTCTCCTTCCTGTCTGCCTACCTTTTCTTTCATGCTTTCAGCCTTCACTCTTTCCCTTATTTTGTTCTTTCATCTCCTATGACAGCCCTTGGCATCCAGACTGTTTGAGCCACACTTTTAAGAATGCTAACTACAGGGAAGATTGCGTTGTTATTCCAAAATTTAAACTCTTCAACCTAGCATTCAGCAGTATTCAGTCCTAAAATCAGCAAAGATTGAGCAGCTAAACCAAGCCAACTGGTTGCCATAGAGTCAGCTCCAACTCAGGGCAACCCCGTGTTTGTCAGAATAGAACTGTTGTCCACAGGGTTTTCAATGGCTGATTTTTCAGTGGAAGATCACCAGTCCGTTCTTCCAAGGTGCCTCTGAGGGGACTGAAAGTTCCAACCTTTGGTTCACAGCAGAGGCCATTAACTGTACCAGCCAGGGACTCTTACTGAGCACCAATTCTGTGCCAAATTCTGCACTAGACAATAATGATTAAAATGTAAGTTAATTCTATTCCCTGCATTTAAGCATTTACTATCAAATGTGACAGTAAATCACTTTTACTCATTAGTTAGTTGTTAGATTCACTCATTCATTCAGTAAACATTTATTGCATGCCTTTTATGTTCTGTTGTTGTTGTTATTTGCCGTCGAGTTGGTCCCAACTCATAGCGACCCCTCCTTGGGTTTCCGAGGCAGTATCACTACAGAAGTAGGATTGCCCAACCTTCCTTCCGAGGAGTGGCTGGTGGGTTTGAACTGCCAGCCTTCTGGTTAGCAGTCAAGTGCCTTAGGCACTATGCTACCAGAGCTCCTTTTATGTTCTTCTAGGGGATACATTTTAAATAAGACAGACAAGGCCCTACCGGATTATGGGATTCTAGTGGGATTGAATGATCATGGAAGAGATTTAGATGAAGAACAGTTACTCATTTACTGAATAATTACCATCAGTGAAGTACTATAGTAGCAGTATTCTGCATGCATCATTATACCTAATCCATACAAGCCCATGTTATTATTATGTCCATTCAAAGATGAGGTAATCAAAGCATGTCCAAGGTCTTAACAGTGATCTTGGACTTGGACTTAAATTTCTCTAACAGTGACATTGCATAATAAAATGGCATTTGTGGTTGTAGAGGGACCTTTTAGTTCTACTGTCTTAAGGAAAGAGCAGAGTGAAGGTAGGAGGAACTCTGTGTATGGGTGTGCATGTTGATTGTGGTGGAAAGATTGAGATTGTAATACAGTAAATCCCCAGGTTGTCAACATCTGTAGATTGGAAAACTCTTATTTGCCCTTTAATGTTATGTAAATTTGCCCTCACTTTGAAACAATTGAACCAAGCCCAACTTGAAACAAATTTTTCATCTTAGTCACCTTCACTTGCTGCATTTGCTGCTTTTAAATCAGCTGGAAAGGCTTTGAGCATTTTCTTACACTAAAGTAAAGCTAAGTAAGAATGATAAACACCTGTTCCTAATTTCCTACAAATTTGACTTAAAAACACGCTAGGAATGGTCTCCTTTGTAACCTGGGGACTGCCTGTAGTCTTATCTCCTACTACATCTGGCCTACATTTCCAACCATAACCCCCATCCCCACCTCAGGAAGACAGTTTCTTAACTGTGTGCTGTAGTTCCCACCTCCATGCATTAAGCTTCCCAGTGCTTGGTCTTTCCCATTTATTTCCATGTGCCACGTTCATAACTGGACTTTGGGTCTTACGCAGATTGTATTTTTTCACCAGGTTTTTACAAGTCCTTTCTTTAATCTCTGCTTTTCTTCTTCCACAGAACCAGTTTTCTTTTAAACGTTGCCCTGATTCTCAGAGACTGCCTTGCCTCTCATTTATTTGCATTTGTCTGTTTCCTCCCGAGGGACTGACAACCCCTTGAGTAGAGGCTTTATGTCTTATCTATATCCTTATTCACCACAGCAGAATGCAGTCCTGTCCACACAGTGGGCAATGTTAACTGTTCATGGTATTTACTTCAAAGCTGTGGCGATGAGACTTAATTTCCAGTGGGGGTCTTTAACACCAATCTTTCATCACTGTGATAATTAAGTGAGCAATTCTGTTTTGTGAAGAGCTCCCCATGGATGTGTCTTTTGAGAACCGCTTTAGAACTTTGTAATTTTTGGTAAGGTCTAAGATTGCTTTCTCGGTAAATCAGAGCTTCGTGAGAAAGCATCAGTTTGATAACAGAATAAATGTACTATCTGGACTTAGCTACCTTTACTTCCAACTGATTCCTTCTCTTCTTAAGATAAGCTTTGGGTTTTCAGTAGTAATCGGCAATTTTTCCAAGATTCTTAAAGTGTTTTGAATAGTTTCGATGCTACAGCTCCTTTGTGGGCATGCGTTTGGCCAGCCCAGCTCTGGTATTAGGGAAATGAGACTGTGAGAGAGCTCACTTATCTGTACATTGGCAAATAGAGAAAGATAGCCTTGTAATAGGGAAAAATATTCTCAAAGGGAAGAAAAATAATAAATTCAAGCTGGTTTATGGTTTGTCATTCTAAAAAGCTTTTAAGCCATATCTATAAAGGTGGATCCACTTAAGGTTTGTTCTGCATTGCAGGCATCATTGTGTGATAAGTGGTGTAAATTTAGCCCCTTTAAACCTGATCTCCTGAGGGTTGAGATTTAAGTGTTGTAACTTTATTTGAAAGGCCTCTATTGATTGGGTTTTGATTTGGTCCTTCCTTACCAAAGAGAGGTACTAAATAACGGCTTGGCCTCCCTGTTAGGTTGTGTGTGTGTGTGTGTGTGTGTTTTATTATTATTATTCATTTTCTAGGCTTCTCATCCTGTCCCCTTCCCCCACCTTCTTTTTCTAACTCTTATGCTTTAAAGACTAAAGTGATACCACTTTAATCTCTCATACGAGAGAGGGTGAAAGAAGTGAAAGAAAAATCAACTGTCACATTGTGAATGTAATTGATTCAATAAATAATGTCTTTCAATCCCCAAGGCAAACCTCAGAGTCTTCACTTATGTCAATTAGTGCTCAGCTCACTAAGTGGTGGCATTCTTAATTTAGATGGATGAGAGTTCAAGGGGTCTCACTTCCTGAGGAAGGAGTGTATTTTCCTTGTTTTAATGACATACCGACTAAATTTATGTGCCTACTCTGCAAAAAGCTTGGAAGGGAATTGATGTGACAGTTTTTATTTGCCCTGGCAATAGAAGGAGGGCATTTAATTATCATCCAGGAGTTACACCTGGATAGAAGCAGAGGAATGACAACTGCCTGGGATTCACTGGACTGTAAACTTTATGCAGGCAGGGACTTTGTCTTGTTTGTGCTCCATTTAGCTTCTAGTATATGTAGTAGGTGCACAATAAATATTTGTTGACTGGGTCTGTTATTGAATGAATGAGAGCAGAAATGAACTACCCAGCATGACTTTGGACAAGTTCATTCTGGTTTGGCCCCCTGCTGAGAATTTGCATTTCTCCCCCATGTATACTGAATTAGAGTCCACATTTTACAAAGATCCCCAGGTGATTCTTGTTAAAATGTGGATTCTGATTCAGTATATTGATGTGGAAATGCAAATTTTCAGCAAGGGGTCAAACTGGAATAAACTAGTTCAAAGCCCTGCTATCTGGGTCTTATGTTAAAGGAACTGATATAGATTCATTCCACTAATTGTTTCACAGGAGCTCTGGTGGCATAGTGCCTAAGGCATTTGACTGCTAACCAGAATGCTGGCAGTTCAAACCCACCAGCCACTCCTGGGAAGGAACGTTGGGTAATCTACCTCCATAGTGATACCACCTCAGAAACCCAAGGAGGGGTTGCTGTGAGTCAGATCCAACTCCATGGCAGTGAGTTTGGTGTGGTAATTGTTTCGCTCTTTCCCCTGTCTCCACCTTTTTATAATTTGCCATTTTCTTTAAAAGGTGAATAACTGTAAGGGCACAGTATATACTTGACAATGCTGAATTTTACCTGAGCCCTGTGATCCTGGAAAAGAGTAAAGGCTCAGAAATCCCCCACTCTTTTCTGCTATGGAAAATGGCTCATGCAAAGAAATACCCTTCCTCCCATGACTTAGAGAAGTCTGTGGATGCCCCTTTGTTTCTCTATGACAAGGCCAGACACAGACCCTCCAAATTCCCATTCTTTACCTTACAAATTATTAGCTGAAGTTGAATCTCTTGTCCTCATTAATCATTTAGTACAAAATGCTTGTTGATCAAACTTTGGTTAGGTTTCTCTTCCTCCCAAGTTTCTGAACTTTTGGCTCACCTCAGCCTGAGCTGAGCTCTTCAGAAGAGACTCTGAATGGAGAGTAAGTAGATAAAGCAAATGGAAGAAATGAAAGATAAAAGAGCTGAACAGAAGACTTCAAAGAACAGCTCAAGCAGACAAAGTCAATTACTATAATGAAATGTGCAAAGATCTGGAGTTAGACAACCAAAATGGAAGAACATGCTTGGCATTTCTCAAGCTGAAAGAATTAAAGAAAAAAATTCAAGCTTCAAGTTGCAATATTGAAAGATTCTATGGGCAAAATATTAAATGATGCAGGAAACATCAAAAGAAGATGGAAGGAACACACAAAGTTAGTGTACCAAAAAGAATTAGTTGATATTCATCCATTTCGGGAGGGGGCATATTATCAAGAACCAATGATATTGAAGGAAGAAGTCAAAGCTGCACTGAAGGAATTAGCAAAGAACAAGGCTCTAGGAATTGACGGAATATCCATTGAGATGTGCCAACAAATGGATGCCACACTGGAGGCACTCACTCATCTATGCCAAAAAATTTGAAGACAGCTACCTCTCCAGCTTACTGGAAGAGATCCATATTTGTACCCATTCCAAAGAAAGGTGATCCCACAGAATGTGGAAATTATTGAACAGTATCATTAATATCACATGCAAGTAAGATCTTGCTGAAGATAATTCAAAAACAGTTGCAGCAGTATATTAACAGAGAACTTCCAGAAATGCAAGCTGGATTCAGAAGAGGATGTGGAATGAGGGGTATCATTGCTGATGTCAGATGGAACTTTGCTGAAAGCAAAGAATACCAGAAAGATGTTTACTTGTGTTTTATTGACTACATAAAGACATTTAATTGTGTGGATCATAACAAACTATGGATAACATTGAGAAGAATGAGAATTCCAGAACACTTAATTGTGCTCATGAGGAACCTGTACATAGACCAGGAGCCTGCCATTTGAACAGAACAAGGAGAAACTTTAAACTGCATGGTTTAAAATAAGGAAGAGAGTGTGTCAGGGTTGTATCCTTTCACCATATTTACTCAATATGTATGCTGAGCAAATAATCCAAGAAGCTGGACAATATGAAGAAGAACATGGCATCAGGATTGGAGGAAGAATCATTAACCTGAGATATGCAGACAACACAACTTTGCTTGCTGAAAATGAGGATGACTTGAAGCACTTACTGATGAAGATTAAAGACTACAGTCTGAAGTATGGATTACAGCTCAACAAAAAGGAAACAAAAGTCCTTACAACTGGAGCAATAAGTAGCATCATGATAAATGCAAAAAAAGATTGAAGTTGTCAAAGATTTCATATTACTTGTTTCCACAATTAACACCAGTGGAAGCAGCAGTCAAGAAATCAGATGTTGTATTGCACTGGGCAAATCTGCTGCAAAAGACCTCTTTAAAGTGCTGAAGAGCAAAAATGTCTCTTTGAAGATGAAGGTGTGCCTAACCCAAGCCATGGTATTTTCAATTGCCTCATATGTATGTGAAAGCTGGACAATGAATAAGGAAGACCAAACAAGAGTTGATGCTTTTGAGTTGTGGTGTTGGCAAAGAATACTGAAAGTACCATGGACCGCCAGAAGAACTAACAAATCTGTCCTGGAAGAAATGCAGCTGGAATGTTCCTTGGGAGTGTGCATGGCCAGACTTTGTCTGACCTACTTTGGTCATGTTGCCAGAAGAGACCATTTTCTAGAGAAGGTATCATGCTTGGTAAAGTGGAGAGTCAGAGAAAAAGGGGAAGGCCCTCAACAAGATGGATTGACAGAGTGGCTACAATGAGGAGGTCAGGTATTGTGAGGCTGGCACAGGAACAGGCAGTGTTTTGTTCTGTTGTACATAGGGTCACTATGAGTCAGAGCCAAACTGATGACACCTAACAACAACAACAACAACAGCCAGAGTGAATATATAACCCTCTCCTTAAAGGGCCCCACCTGGAGAGTAGGCTGACTTCAGCATGAAAGTTCTCTCATCTAATATCTGGTCACACCACCCTTTCATCCCACTTTCCGTCACCTGGTTTTTTCTAGCCTTGTTCATTCTTCTATAAAAGAAAAGCCTCTTTTGCCTAACTCTGGAGATGCTTGCTAGTCTTAGAGTCAGGGCTTTCTCCCTATTGGGAGCTCTGGTGGCGTAGTGCCTAAGGCATTTGACTACTAACCAGAAGCCTGGAGGTTCAAACCCACCAGCCACTCCTCATAAGGAAGACTGGGCAATCTACTTCTGTAGAGATACTGCTTCAGAAACTCAAGGAGGGGTCACTATGAGTCAAATCAACTCGAAGGCAGTGAGTTTTTTGTTTGCCTCCCTATTACCAAGTCCCCATCACATTAGTCCCTTGCCCCTTGCAATAACACTTTTGAATATACTCTCTCCTTACGAAGTATGGATTTGTCTTTTATTTGACATACTGTATATCTCTAGAAATTATTAAGGAGAACTTATTTCAATTCCCAGACTGGCTGAGATGAAAGATTGTAAAGGTGATATAAAGCTACAGTTTATAAACTCTAGTAAATGAACTAGTTGTCCTTCAGAATCGCGTGAAGTATGTTATAAATATATATAGTCCTGGGTCCTAGCCCCAGAGATTCTGATCAAGTAGGTCTAGGTAGGGCTGGGGGTCTGTATTTGCTTTGGTGGGTCCCCCTAGTAACTATTGTGCAGCTGGGTGTAGGGAGCACTAATCCAATCTCCGAGGCAGTCCCTCAGCCTTTCTGGTCTAAGTTGACTGCTTGATAAAGTGACTCGCCTAAAGCAACCAGCAGAATAATCGGCAGAGCTGTGACTAGAGCCTAGGTCTCCTGACTCTGATGGCAGTGCTCCTGAGCTTGCAGTTTGCTGCTTTGGTTCAGCCAGCACTCCATGCTCATTGGCATTCTGTCAAGATCTGTTCCTTAGTTCTGCCTTCCAAGACAATGGCAGTATTTGTAGTGAATACCAAAGCCAGGCAGAATCTGAAGGTTCTTAATCCTCAAGGGAAGATTAAATTATATTCAGTATACTTTGATGTTAAATTTTATTGTATTCTCTAGAGATGCCTATTATTACCCCCATCCCCTGGCTCAGAACAAATCCAAGTAGCAAGTCTTTGTTTTTCTCCTCTAGGCCCACTCAGCATTTTCTAACCCTACCTGATCATAACAAATTCATCTGGGTGTTAAAATTACAGAACTCTAGGGTCTGCTTGAGTCCTACTACTTCACAATCTTCCTGCAAGGAGCCTGAGGACCCATTTTTCAAGTTACAGATCACTATTCTCTGTAACCTTCTTTGCAGGCTCTGAGTATGTCTAAGCACAGCATCCCTTTCCCTGGGATCCTCTGACTTCTTTAAGACCCTAGTTCATAATTACACCATAATCCTGTTTTTCTATCTAAAGGATTATCCTGTGGTCTGTAAACTTGTCCTTGAAGTAGGAAAGAGGAAACACTTGCTTTCTTCTTACACCCTGGGTAGAATTTTACTGGCCAAGGTGGGTGTGTGGACAGGTTTGTTTGTATGGTAGTGCAATGAGAATTGAAGAAAAGGAAGGGTTGGCCTCTGGAACCAGAATAGAATACCTGGGCTATTTTCCCGGCTTTATTACCTCTGTAGCTGTGTAATGTTGGGCAAATTATGTAACTTCTTTAAGCTTTGTTTGTGTCTTCTTTAGTGAAACAAGGTAAGAAGTACTTTTTCAGGGTTTTGTGTGCATAAAACAAAATGTCTTAGACTTGCTTTCAGTCACAGACTCAGAGATAGATGAGTAGAGAAAACTGTCAGGAACAACTGTTTTGAAAGAGTGAGGGATACAGGATTAGGCAGAGATGAACTTGAACTGCAATTACGAGGGCCTCAGCTGATCCCAAGGGGAGCTCTGGAGCCAACGTACCCTTCAGAGTTATCCCAAAGCGAGGGAAGTGGACCAGGCCTTTATACCTCTATATCTGCCAGTCATTGGATGTGAACTGCTCTAGAAGAGCAGACATCACTTAGGTAAGGCAACTCCCTTTGTCTGAGTGCACTGTGAACATCAGCAGCCTGCAGTCCTGGCAGCTGGTGGAAGGAGTGACTCAATCCTGAAGAGGAACTCAGTGGCACGTTACAGCATCTAGTACACAAGGTAATGCACACAAAAATCTCAGCACTGAACCTAGCACATTAATAAGTGTCCAATACATATTAACTATTACTATTGTTATTGCAGTTCTGGAAATGCCACTCAGTAGCTAAATCACCTTCAGGAGGTTAACTTCTATTAGGCTATTTTCCTATGTTTAAAGTGGAAATCCTAAATTCTGCTCTGCCTTCTTCTCTGAGTAGTTCTGATAACATATGGAGATAATGTATGTGCAGTTGCTGAGTAAAATGTTATAAAGATGTAAGGTATGACTGTGAGCCTACTTTTCAGAAATGAATATATGGCCATGACTTGGATTCCTTAAGGGAAAGGGTTGTGATAAATGTAAAAGTGCTTGTCCATAAAATACGGCGTTTTGATTTTTCATTCTTTCCCACACAGGGAATTAGAATAATGGAGATGCTGCTAAAGGAACAGTGTGGTGCCCCTTTAGCCGAATAAAGAATCATCAGTAAGTACCAAAAGAAAAATCAGAATCATTTACTGGAGCCATGTTCTCCTACTTGTAAGCCTGGCATTATGTACTGGCCTCCCTGGGCTATTCATGCTGTACATTTCCCAGTTATATGCATGGCATACTGTTTCACAGATGTTTTGCTATCTGTTCAGTACCTTTATTTACTTGGTTCTTTGATTTTCAAAGCAGTTTTGCACTACTTGCTGGGTTACAGCTGCATTCAAATTGTTAAAACTGTTCAGCACAAACTTCTGGGATTGTGACCCTCAAGGTGGCATAGATTTGTAAAGACTGAAGCTCAGGATTAGCTAAAGCTTAATTTTACTGTTCTGAGAATAATAACAGGAGGATTTGAAGGGGCATGTTGATTGACTAGTGAAATAGATTTATTTTGTTGGTCATTCATACTCCCATTGATTAAGGGTAGCTGCTTGACTTACTATTAAGAAGGATCCCAAAGCCTTGAGAAGAATTTCCAGGCTTTGGGTGAGAGTAACTTGATTGATTAGCAATGTCTGCCATGGGCACAAGATGAAAGAAGGACAGTGATTGTGTTGGAGCACATGCCCCCTCTCAATAAAACCAAACTCACTGCTATCAAGTTGATTCCGACTCATAACAACTCCTTCGGGTTTCTGAGGTGGTAAATCTTTACGGAATTAGATTGTCCAGTCTTCCTTCCATGGAGAGTGGCTGGTGGGTTTGAACTACCAACCTTCTGGTTAGCCACCTCCGGCTTAGGGCAAATGGTGTAGAGTGAACAGGGAAATTGCAGAACTACTCAAATCCCTCCACTTGCCCTAAATTTCTATTGTCTACATGAATAAGAATGGTCTTCATATTGGCCAGAGCAGAACAAAGTCTTTTAAGAGAAGAGCAAAGCCCCAAATAAAAGTATAGTGAATTTTCTCCTGTGACTTCCAGCCAAACAAAAGACAGGCATGTGAGCTGAACATTTACATTAAAGATACACTCCTTGGACAGATCAATCATGGGAGAATAGAAGGGTTGTGTATGTACAGGCAAACAGCTCATGGGGCCGGAGTGCCTGGGAGGGAAGGAAACAGAGAAGAGGTAACTATAGGGAGGAAGTGGTAGGGGAACTGTTGCATTGTGGGAAATTGCAGTCAATGTCATGAGACAAAGTGTGTGTGAGCTGCTGTATGGAAAATGAATTTGCTCTGTAAACTTTCACCCAAATCACAATAAAAATAAAAAAAAAAAGTGCAAACTAAAAAAAAGTATAGTAAATTTGCATCTTACAAAAGTTATAGGACTTAGGTTTTTAGCATTTGAGAGAAGGTAGTCTTTGTGTAGAGCAAACACTGACCGGAATAGTTAAATGTTATTTCAGATTTACTTAAATCAAAACCAAACCCACTGCTGTCCAACTCACTTGTTTGTTGTTGTTGTTATGTGCTGTTGAGTCAGACCCGACTCATAGCAACCCCTCCTTGGGTTTCCGAGGCAGTATCACTACAGAAGTAGATTGCTCCATCTTCCTTCTGAGGAGGGGCTGGTGGGCTTGAACCGGCAGCCTTCTGGTTAGCAATCAAGTGCCTCAGGCACTATGCTACCGGAGCTCCCAAAGTGAGGGTAATTACAAAAAACTGAGACTGCCAAAACCTGGGATCGAACCAGGGACCTTTAGATCTTCAGTCTTACACACTCCCGACTGAGCTATTTCTAGCGACCGTAAAAGATGGAGTAGAACTGCCCTATAGTGTTTACAAGACTGTAAATCTTTATTGAAGCAAGCTGCCTCATTCTCCCACAGAGCAGCTGGTGGGTGTGGCCAAATGTTTCAACCACTATACTACTAGAGCTTCTTCAAATTTACATACATTGGCTTAAAAGTACAGTATGCATGGTTTTGTGTAAGCAACTGGGTATGCTAAGTGTGATGAACAATATTGAACAAAGAAGAATCAAAAGAAACATTTATATACAAGTTTCTTGACCTTGAAAACATGCTGGCCAGACCTGTGAGTGGGCAGTAGTTGAAGAGATGTACAGTGATCCTGCTTGTTTGCAGGTTTGCCTTTATTCTGACTAATATTATCGTTGCTGTCAAGTTGATTCTGACTCATGGTGACCCCATGTGTGTCAGAGTAGAATTATGATGCTCCACAGGGTTTTCAGTGGCTAATTGTTCCTAAGTAGATCATTAAGTCTGTCTTCCAAAGTGCCTCTGGTGGACTTTAACCTCCAACCTTAAAGTTAGCAGCCCAGTGCTACCCATTTGCCCTACCCAGGGATTAATATTAAGCCTCTGTAGAATTAACATATAAGGAGCTCTGGTGCATAGTGTGTAAGGCATTTGACCACAAACAAGAAGGTCAGCAGTTCAAACCCACTAGCTGTTCCATGGAAGGAAGATGGAGCAATCTACTTCCATAAAGATTTACAGCCTTGGAAACCCTATGATAGGATTGCTATGAATTAGAATTGACTTGATGGGCATGGGTTTGGTTTTTGGGTTAAACTTGACATATACTTAAGTATACATCAAACATAACAAATACTTAAGTGTTTGTTTTGAGGCACTTACTGATGAAGATTGAAGAATACAGTCTGCAGTATGGATTACATCTAAATATAAAGAAAACAAAAATCCTCACAACTGGACCAATAAGCAGCATTGCAATAAATGGAGAAAAGATTGAAGTTGTCAAAGACTTCACATTGCTTAGTTCTACAATTGATGCCAATGGAAGCAGCAGTCAGGACGTTAGACAATGTATAGCACTGGGCAAGTTGGCTGCAAGGGACCTCTTTCAAATGCTGAGGAGCAAGGATGTCTGCTTGAGGACTAAGGTGCGCCTGACATAAGTCATGATATTTTCAATCTCCTCGTGTGTGTGTGAGGGCTGGACAGTGAATAAGGAAGACCGAAGAGGAATTGAGGCTTTTGAATTGTGCTGGTGAAGAATTCTGAAAGTACCATGGACTGCTAAAAGAACTAACAGATCTGTCCTGGAGAAAGTGCAGTCGGAATGCTCCTTGGAAGTGAGAATTACTAGACTTCGTCTCACCTACTTTGGTCATGTTGTCAGAAGGGACCATTCCCTGGAGAAGGATGTCATGCTTGGTGAGGTGGAGGGCTGACAAAAGAGGGGAAGGCCCTCAACGAGGTGGATTGACACGGTGGCGGTGGCAATGGGCTCAAGTGTAGCAAGAATCGTGGAGCTGGCTCAGGACCGGGCAGTGTTTCATTCTGCTGTGCATAGGGTTGCTATGAGTCAGACATGATGGCACCTAACAACAACAACAACAACAACAACATTTGTTACTGGGAAGGTGTAGCAAGATAATTTCATTCAACACACGCTTGGCAAATGCAGGAACTCACAGAATGTTTGTTGGAATTGGATCTAAATATGCTTTGCTTCTATATCCGTTCTATTCTTTGGAACGTTGCAGAGAACTTGATCACATCTCCCTATTTTTCCAGGCTGGTGTTTTTGTTATTGTTTATTTGTTTGTGAGGATCATTTAAAAAAAAAACACAAAAAACAGTTGCCATAGAGTCAATTCCAATTCATGGCAACCCTGTGTGTTTCAGACTAGAAGTGTGCTCTGTAGGGTTTTCAAGGCTGTGACCTTTCCACGGCAGATTGCTAAACCCTTTCTGAAGTGCCCCTGCATGAGTTTGAACCACCAAGCTTATTAAGCACCTCTTAATGCTTGTGTCCTTACACACAAATCACACTTTACTCTGGGGAGTGGGGTCTAAAGTCAATTCTGAGTTTAAAGCAAGAGTGAGGGGATCCATTTACATGGGAAAGGTGTATAGTTGGTGGTTTTCAATCTTTTCATCAGTGTTTTTTGTCAGAATCACCTGGAAGCCTTTTTAAGCAGATTGCAGGGTTCTACCCCCAGAGTGCCTTATTTGGCAGGTCTGGGTGAGGCCTATAATATGCCTCTTCAACAAGCTGCCAGGTGATGCTGATAATACTTTGAAAATAAGTCCTAAGTGAGTTCACATTTATGGCCTGACATAGATTAAATGCTAGGGTACAGAGAAAGCAAATAAGTGAGTTTTTGAAATCTTTGCCATGAATTTGGTCAATTATAGATTAATCAGAGGAATGCTTTTCCTTGTATGGCTTTTCACTGATTTTCAGCCTCTTACCTTAATGTTGATAGGCTTCAAACTGGAGCAAGAGAGCTAAAAAACAAAATACACTCACTATAAATGAGTTTTAAATCATTTTTGATTTAAAGTCTTGCTAGTAAAGATGCAAAAATGAATCACTTTAAACAAGTTTACAATATTAAATATGGTCTTAAATTACCCTTTCTTCTTTTCTTTCTCTCTTTTGCTGTAGTTGAGGACTAAGCCATAAACTCAGGGCTCAGGGTATTGCTTATATATTTTATGTGTGGAGTTTAAAGAGCTGTGGTGGCACAGTGTCTAAAGCACTTGACTGCTAACCAGAAGGTTGGTGGTTCAAACCCCCCAGCCACTCCCTGGAAGGAAGACTGGGCAACCTACTTCTGTAAAGTTTTACCACCTCAGAAACCCAAAGGGGGTCGCTGTGAGTCGGACTTGACTTGATGGCAGTGAGCGAGTGTGAGTGAGTGTGTGTGTGTGTGTGTGTAGTAGTTTAGTGCCAGGCATTTCCATTTCATGCATTAATGCAATGTAGTTCTTAAAGGATTTACATTATTCAAACTCTTATAATTCATAACCCGTTTTCTCAGAGGAGCACATGTAAAATAGAGGGTATATACTTTTACCAAATTAATCTGAAATTACTGTAAATTAGAGGATAATTGTTGGGGCTTTAAGTTTTTTTCAAATCAGCTTCTTTGAGGTATTAAACCAAAATCAAACCAAACCAAACCTGTTGCTGTCAAGTTGATTCTGACTCATAACAACCCTGTAGGACAGAATGGAACTGCCTCATAGGATTTTCAAGGCTGCACGTCTTTACAAAAGCTAACTGGCACATCTTCCTCATGCAGAGTGGCTGGTGGGTTCGAACTGCCAACCTTTTCAGTTAACAGCCAAACATTTGAACTACTGCATCACCAGGGCTCCTTGCTGAGGTATTACTTACAAACAATTAAATTTACCATTTTCAAGTGTATTATTTAGTGAGTTTTAACACATATATCTAGTTACTAAGCATTACTGTTCCACAATCAGCTCTTGGAGTTATTTTGGCTAAAGATATCGAGCTTTTTCATCACCTCTTGGCACAGATGTAGTCAATCTGATTGTGGAACAGACCATCAACTGCTCATATGCAAGTTCAAGTTGAAGTTAAAGACCATTAAAACAAGTCCATGAGAGCCAAGATACGACCTTGAATATATCCCTCCTGATTTAGAGACCATCTGAAGAATAGATTTGATGCATTAAACACCAGTGACTGGAAAACCAGAAGAATTGTGGGATGATGTTCTGGTTGTCTAGTGGTGCTCTGATAAGAAATATACCACAAATAGGATGACCTTAACAAACAGAGGAATTTATTCTTACAATTTGGAGGCTTTAAGTCCAAGTTCCAGTGCCAAGCTTCAGGAGCTGGGTGAAAGCCCCTCAACCATGGGCTTCAGCTCTGCCTCCTGCTCCCAGCCCACTGGAGCTAGAGGCATTTCTTCACTCAGACAGCTGCTGGCTGCTGAGGCTGAAAAACCCAAGGTTGACAACTAAAAAGGCACAGTCCCGATGTTACCAAACCACATGGGCGGCCATTAGTTCAAGTCCATTGTAAGTCCCAAGGTCAGCAGAGCATGGTAGGCTGCTCAAGAAAGACACAGCTACATGCAGGATCCAAACGTGCCATAAACTAGAGACCATTCCCAAGGCTGCTTCTTAAATACGAGAAGCAGACCACATACCTAAAGCAGCTACTCAGCTGCTTGTGGTAGATCTCACCATGGAGCTGATTGCTAGTGTCATCATGGGGAATAACTACCACTAGCTGCCCAGACACTCAACCAAGCCCAGCCAAGTTGACAAACATAACCACCACAGATGACATCAAGAAGAACATCCATGAAGAAAGCAAGAGGTCATTAAAAAGATGAGAAAGGAAGAAAAAACCAAAATGGATGTCAGAAGAGACCCTGAAACTTGCCCTTGAGCAGAGAGTAGCTAAAGAAAATGGAAGAAATTGCAAGATAACAGAGCTGAAAAGAAAATTTCAAAGAGCAGCTTGAGCAGACAAAGCCAATTAGTATAATGAAATGTGCAAAGAAAGACCTGGAGTTAGAAAACCAAAAGGGAAGAACATGCTTGGAATTTCTCAAGCTGAAAGAACTGATGAAAAAATTTATGCCTCGAGTTGCAATCTTTAAAAATTCTATGGGCAAAATATTGAATGCATCAAAAGATGGAAGAAATACACAGAGTCACTGTACCAAAAAGAACTGGTTGATCTTCATCCATTTCAGGAAGTGGATATGATCAAGAACCAATGGAATGAAGGATGAAGTCAAAGCTGTACTGAAGGAATTGGTGAAAAATGAGGCTCCAGGATTTGACAGAATACCCATTGAGATCTTTCAACAAACAAATACCCTGCTGGAGGCACTCGCTCAACTCAAATGTCAAGAGATTTGGAAGACAGCTACCTGGCCAACTGACTAGAAGAGATCCATATTTGTACCCATTCCAAAGAAAGGTGATCCCACAGAATGTGGAAATTATCAAACAATATCATTACTATCACATGCAAGTAAAATCTTACTGAAAATAATTCAAAAATGGTTGCAGCACTATATTGACAGAGAACTTCTAGAAATGCAAGCTGGAATCAGAAGAGGACATGGAATGAGGGATATCATTGCTGATGTCAGATGGATCTTGGCTAAAAGCAAAGAATACCCTAAAGATGTTTACTTGTGTTTTATTGACTATGCAAAAGCATTTGATTGTGTGGATCATAACAAATTATGGGTAACGTTGAGAAGAATAGGAATTTCTGAACACTTGACTGTACTCATGAGGAACCTGTACATCGACCAGGAGGCTGTCGTTTGAACAGAACAAGGGGACACTGCGTGGTTTAAAATCAGGAAGGGAGTGTGTCAGGGTTGTATCCTTTCACCATACTTATAATCTGTATGCTGAGCAAATCATCCGAGAAGCTGAACTATATGAAGAAGAACGTGGCATCAGGATTGGAGGAAGGATCATTAACAACCTGCGATACACCGACAACACAACTTTGCTGAAAGTGAGGATGACTTGAAGCACTTACTGATAAAGATTGAAGACTACAGCCTGCAGTATGGATTACATCTCAATATAAAGAAAACAGAAATTCTCAGAACTGGACCTGAAAGGAGGGCAAATGACCTGTAAGCAGCATCATGATACATGGAGAAAAGATTGAAGTTATCAAAGACTTCACATTGCTTGGTTCTATAGTCGATGCCAATGGAAGCAGCAGTGAGGACATCAGATGACATATAGCACTGGGAAAATTGGCTGCAAAGGACCTCTTTCAGGTGCTGAAGAGCAAAAATGTCTCCTTGAGGACTAAGGTGTGCCTGACAAAAACCATGGTATTTTCAGTTGCTTCATATACATGTGAGAGCTGGACAATGAATAAGGAAGACCGAAGAAGAGTTGATGCTTTTGAGTTCTGGTGCTGGTGAAGAATGCTGAAAGTACTCTGGACTGCTAAAAGAACTAACAAATCTGTCCTGGAGGAAATGCAGCTGGAAAGCTCCCTGGAAGTGAGAATGGCCAAACTTCATCTGACTTCCTTTGGTCTTGTTGTCAGAAGGGACCATTCCCTGGAGAAGGATGTCATGCTTGGTAAAGTGGAAGGTCGATGAAGGAGGGGAAGGCCCTCAACGAGATGGATTGACACAGTGGCTGCGGCGATGGGCTCAAGTATAGCAGGGATCGTGGAGCTGGTGCAGGACCGGGCAGTGTTTCATTCTGCTATGCATAGGGTCACTATGAGTTGGAGACAACTCGACGCCACCTAACAACAACAATAGCAAGAATTACTGTAAGGAGCTCTGGTGTCACTGTTGTTAAAAAGACTGGCAGTTCAAACCCATCAGTCACTCCATGAAAGAAAGATGGGGCAATTGACTTACGTAAAGATTTACTGCCTTGGAAACCTGATGGGGGTTGCTATGAGTTGGAATCAACTCAATGACAATGGGTAAGCATTACTATAGTCATGATATATACCCACTCCTCCTCACTTAGAGACATAGGTTCCAAACACTGGGTGGTTGTGTGAAAATGGGCATTATGAAAAAATGGAGGATGAATACATCATGACATAACTGCCAAACCATTGAGAATCATGGCCCAGCCAAGTTGACACATAACCTTAACCATCACAGCCAGTGTTACTCTCCTCTTGCACCTTTGCATTTGTTTCTGCCAGACATATGTTGTTAATGCACAAAATAGTCAGATAGCCTGCAAAGACTAAAATATTTACTATCTGCCTCTTTAAGAGACCATTCTTTTTTCTTCATTAATATCAAAGGAGTGTTGTGGTGGTTGTTTGGCCTTTTTAAAATATAATATTTGATTACATCTTATCTCTCTGAAGTTAATAATTTGACAGTTTATTTTCCTTGTATTAAATCTTGTATCATAACTTGGGCAATGTTTTTTGAAGCATAAAAAGTTTTAAAATTAACCATGAAAATGAAAATACCAGCAACAGTTGTCACTAAAATTGCTCATAAAGTTTCAATGTACTTGCTCAATGTTGTAGAAATATAGGCATTTTGTTTAGCAGATAAAGTAGTACTGTAACATGGCAATAGTATTGTTGTTAGCTGCTGTCAATTTGACCCCCAATTCATGGTGACCCTGTATACTATGGGGTCAGACTGTTGTGATCCCTAGCATTCTTGTTGGCTGATTTTCAGCAGTAGGTTGGCCAGCCATTCTACCTAGTGTGTCTTAGTCTATAAGCTCTACTGAAACTTGATCAGTGTCACAGCAACACACAACCCTCCACTGCTGATGGGTGGCAGTTGTGCATAAGGTTATTAGCCAGGACTCAAACTCAGGCCTCCTGTCTGGGTGGTGAGAATTCTACCAGTGGGCCACCACAGCCCTCCTGGCAAAAAATAATCTTGGTGCTGTTTACAATTGATTCAGTATGACTGCTTTGGAGTTTTGTACTCCTTAATTTTTTAAAACATTTTGTGTGATTTGCACAAATGTGCATAGACATTATTCAACTCAATAGGGTTTCCAAGACTGTAAGTCTTTACAGAAGCAAACTGCTTCATCTTTCTCCCATGGAGCAGCTGGTCTGTTCGAACTACTGACCTTTGGGTTAGCAGTTGAATGGTTTGACCACTGTGCCAACAGAGCTCCCTTTGTATATGGTACCTAGCTCTCAAGATACTTTCCAGAACTCTCTCATCTATTTGTTTAAGATGGCGTTGGAAAATTAGACAGCTTAGAAGGTGATTTTGTCATGAGCCAAAATGGAGCTGCATACATTTCAGTAACCAATACACTTGTGGCATTGCTGCTGACACATCAGTTTGATAGATTTTTGACTTCCTGTCGTTTCTGAATAAAACAAATAGCCCTGACATGTTTGTTATTGCCACTGGCTATTGAAAGAAACAGGTTTGATGAGGTTTGATAGCATAGCAGAGCATTGGGGAATGATTAAGACTTCAATTTTAGCTATATCTTAACTCTTCTCTGAGCCAGCTCCTCTGGGATAGTTGGACTTAATAAAATGAGGTGCTTGCTTTGTTTGAAGATCATTAGGAGGCAGAAATGCAATTTCTTCAAGAATTATCCATAGTGATAGAATTCAAGTGACTGTTAAGAGTTGCTTCAGAAAGGAGGGCAAATGACTATTGATTGGCGAGGCATGTTTATTAGGTGATAAAGCTTGTTTGCTTTGTCTTGCAGGGGAGCTGTGCATGTGCCTACATTTTCTCAAGAGTAACTACTTGGCCACAACACATCAGAGACCCAGATTCCGGAATACAGGTTTGATGATGCAGTGTCGGCAGCTTGAATAACAGAAGACCTTCTTACTTACTGGGACATGAAATGATACACTCCCCTGGGAGCCTACTTTAAATAGTGGGACTCATGGCGATGAGACCTCCTAGCTGGATTTTTATGGCACAGTCTCTTAACGATTTTCAAATAAAAGAAAACCCCATGTAAGATATGCCCACCCTTTCTCAGGATGTCCTGCTGATTGTGTGGTGATGATGTCAGGACTGCCAAGGACATGTTTGAGACCTGGAGGGTTGTGCCTGTGGCCTTGCATAATCAGCCTAAATGTTCCTAGGATTCATGAGAGGATTCTGGGACAAATAAAAGAATGGAACCTGGTACCTGATTTATAGGTGGTTTGGAACAGACACACACATACCAGATCTGTATTGATGCTAAACTATATTTATACGCATGTTTTAGATTCTCAGGAGTCAGGAGAATTTGATTTCTATCCGTAAGTATTCAGTATAGCTTTTATAATATAATCTGTGAACTGTAATTTGTTCTTTGATGAATGTGGACTGAAGAGAGGGAAGGCAGGTTGAAGTATTGACTGCCAAACCATAAGCTTCTCTGTTTTCTGTGAGGGTGATGGGGGTCATCAGGCACAGATCTTTCTGCCTGTGGGTTGTGAGGATTGAACAAGGCCATTTAGTGTAAAGAGCATAGGTTTGGGAGTTAGACACACCTGAGTTTGAATTCAAGTGTTGCCACTTCCTAGTTCTATGATCATGTACATAATTTTCAATCCCTCTGAAGCTCATTTAAAAAATTTGTCAAATGGGATGGTAACAGCTAGCTCTGTGACATTGTTGGACTGATTTGACATCATGTATGTAAAGTGACTAGCACACTGCCTGGTATGTAGAAGTCTGGTAAATAGAAGCCATTATTATTATGTGAAATCATTTTGAAAATGCACTGTTCAGATGTAATGTAAGGTAGTATTACTGTTTGAAAATTAGATGACAGTAGTTTGCATTTCCAATGATTGGAAGCCAAAATGAAAATGAGCGCTGCCTGATAGAAAGCTTAGAGAGAGGCAATAATTCGGAATTCATCTTCTTAAGATAAAAATTGGGCCATTACTGGAAAGACTTGGGAAAATTGTTCTTTTTTTTAATATTTGAGAATTTTTTCACTTAGTGCATTGAAGAATTTCAAAGCAATTGTACTTTTTCATACCAGCCTGCCACTATGAGCCTCCTCTTATTGTATTTGAGCTATTTGTGCTGCCTGAGTTTTGTTTCTTAAGATAATTTCCCTTCATTTCCTTAGTGTTTTATTCTTCAGTTGTGTTAGAGGGAAAATGAATGGTAGGAACCAGAATACACTTTGACCTTCTTTACCAATATGTAAATGGCAGTTGGTAGGCTTTTTGGATTAGCCCATTTCCAAAAAAATGAGAGATGACGTGAATTATTGCAGAGGTAATAGGCAAGAAATTAAAATTCGGAGTGTGACATTGGAATACACTTAACTCTTTATTCTCAACAACTTGCATTCTGTCAGGCCGATGTTTTCAACATTGGCTATCCATTAGGATCGCCTGGGGAGCTTATGGAATCCTGATGTCCAGGCTGCACCTTAGACCAATAAATCAGCCTCTGAGGGTGGGACCAGGCAACAGTAGTTTTCAAAGCTCTCTAGGTGATTCCAATGTGCACTTAAGGTTGATAATACTAATGAAATCTAAGTGAGTTGCAGATATTATCTAATTACTTTCTTAGCACTTCTGAGATAGGAGAGGATCTCTGGAGTAGGATTTTTTTATTAGAAACGGGAAGAGTGAAGCACGGAGAGACTGAATTTTTGCCTTAATTTCTTTAAGCTGGAGTGGCCAGTACAAACATTGGTGGGGACCTGATAGTTGATGCGATGAGTGACGACGCAAGCAGGTGGCCACTGGAGAGAACCAGAAACACATACCTGTTCAAAGGTGGGCAGCTGCTCACCACAGTGTTGCTGAGTTGTTGATCATCTATCCATTTTCAATTTTTCAAGATCAGACAGAATTAAATAAAACAAAACAGAAATTTCCCATTTTTTACATATTGGCAACTACTTAAGAAGTTTTGAAAACATTGTACTGGCCAAACAAACCATGCTTGCCAGCCAGTTGATTTCAGCCTCTGCTTCAAGGGTGTTAAGGACCAGCCTAAACATCTCAGCCAATTTTTAATAGATTGCATTTTCCTATTTGGGATATAAGCTGTGTTCAGCCTCCCAATGCCTAAGTAATCCACTGGACTTGCATCTTCTTACTTAGTTTTATTTTCCTAGCAGGCATCCATTGCTTCAGGCTTTACGTATATGGTTTAGAAATGTTAAGTTCTTTTTAAAATTAATTAGAGTTCGCTAGAGTTTATTTTTATTATATGTCATAATCTTTTTCTTGTCATAAAACTTTTAGGAACCCACGTTTAATTTTATTTCATTATCTGTAGTCTAGATTCAGAGAAATGTTGAAGGACTAGATCATTATTGAATATACTAGGAACATGATTAGGAAAGTGTTAATACAGTAATGCAGGAGCTCTGGTGGCATAGTGCCTAAGGTACTTGACTGCTAACCAGAAGGCCAGTGGTTCAAACCCACCACCTACTCCTTGGAAGGAAGACTGGGTAATCTACTTCCATAGAGATACTGCCTTGGAAACCCAAGGAGGGGTTGCTATGAGTTGGAACCTACTCAACAGCAATGAGTTTGGAGTTATGTGTTCTGTGAAATAGGATGTTATGTGATTTGGACATTGTGTGAGCACTGTATTACATACAAGTAGTCCCTGGATTACAGATGAATTCTGTTCCTAAGTCTGTCTTTAGGTCAAATCTGTGTGTAAGTTGGAAAAGTTAGGTATGGTTTGTCTCTAACATCAGTTAGTCAAATGTTTGTCTTAGAATATAATACATAGACTATAGTACATAGTACCTTCCTATGCATAAAAAATAAATTAAACATTTTCAGATACACTAAAACATCTTTAACATCATAATACAGTAGTAATAATGTTTGATAACTGAATTTTTAATATAATAGGCTTTACAGAGATTGGGACCAAGAAAGTATATGAAATAAAAGGTTGCCCAAATGGACATTATGCAGCACATGACGTACACAGATCTGGTCAGTCTCCTCCTGCCTAGGGTTGGGAGGTTGCATTTCAGAATGATGATTTACTAGTCATTTCTAGACTTCAAGGTGCACAAGAAGTCCTTGGGAGGACTGTGTTAAAATACAGAGTGCCTTGCCACTCCTTAAGCAATACTGATTCATGAAATTTCATTTGCGACTCAGGAATCTGCATTTTCCCATAAGTTCTTCAGGAGATTTGGATGTGCCATTCCACAGACCATATTTTGAAAAACATCATTTTAATGGCGGTGTTTTTGATCTCTGTAATTGCTGTTGGTTAGGAAGGTTTTGCAGTCATTTGGGCCCACTGATCAATGCACTTGATAACTCAGGACAAAATATAAAGTTGGTATGCAGAGAGAAGCTGACTTAAGCTATTCCTACATGATTGAGGTGCTTTTACCGGGAAGTGCTTTTATTGTTTTAATATACATGAATGAAAAAGGTGCTGTCTTCTTTTTATATAAATTACTTTGTGTATTTTATAAGTAGTATATATGTGGTAATTTCCCATTTATCTGGCATTGGAGGGTACATTGTATAAATCATTCAAGGTTGTTTTTTTAAGTAGCATATATTTTTTGATTTATTCTCACCATTTTGATGGCAATATTTCTTGCTTTAGTATACATTTTCTTACTTTTGCAAACAGAATCCACTAAAGCTAATTAAACACCTTTTCAGTGTCATTTAGGTCTTTAACTCTTTCAGGTCCTATTTAGATTTGCTAAAGCCCCTAATGCTAACCAGAAGGCTGGCAGTTCAAACCCACCAGCCACTCCTCGTAAGGAAGACTGGGCAATCTACTTCCATAGAGATACTGCCTCGGAAAACCAAGGAGGGGTCGCTGTGAGTCAGAAATGACTCAACGGCAGTGAGTTTGGTTTTTTTGTTGAAAGCCCTTACACTGAATGGCCTCAAATGGCTTTGCTCTGTGAGTTGCTCAGTGCTTTGTAGTTTTTCTTTTCCCTCATTGTTAGCAGTTATTTCTCTCTGCCATCAGTGTGCTTGCCTCTAGGAACCTTCCTTAATTTGCTGTGGCATTGGAAAATCAGGTGACTACAGACTGTATGTCAAGCAATAGTAAGCAGGATCTGAAGGAGGCTTTGGGAAACTTTTCTAGGAGTAAAATGAATGAGCTTTGCTGCATTGACGTGGTGATACTATTTTAGTGACTCAGCTGCCTTCTTCTAACTTACTTCCTGACCCTCAAATGCAGTTGTCAAATTTGTGACCTCCAGATAAGTGAGGTGTTGCTACAAATGATTTTCTTTAATCTATTGAACTGTTGTCTCCTCAGTTGTTTTGGTGTCTTTATGTATGGTATGCTCCACTTTTTGAAAGTTCACATTACACCAGTTTGCTTTTATGAAAGACCTACATTAGTACTTGTTTTCGCTAACCAAAAGAAATCCGAAGATGATTTTCGCTTTTATGAGAAAAGTCAAAAAGGGAAACTAGTGTTCAGCATTTG
Source organism: Orycteropus afer afer (assembly GCF_000298275.1). Lineage (NCBI taxonomy): Eukaryota > Metazoa > Chordata > Mammalia > Tubulidentata > Orycteropodidae > Orycteropus > Orycteropus afer. Next base: position 1,968,697 of record NW_006921825.1, on the reverse strand, counting down.
TTTGCAGTGAGCCTTTAAAGAGGCAGCATGCACTCTGAGCAGTGAGACTGATATTGCCAAGTTCCTACCCTGGGAATTACACTCAGCATCTCAGCACCAAGTCACCATTGCGTTGGACTCTGTCTGTAGACACTATATGTTACTTTAAGTTTTGTGTATTAATTGGTATTATTTAGTAGGTTATATTTTGGGTCTGGGAACACTCAAAATTTTTCCCCATATATATGAGTGGTAATTACTTCTTTGCTTTATACCATTTCAGTTTATGAAAGGTTTTATAGTAACTCCCTGCTTTCAGGTAGCAGGGTAAACCTATATACAGTCTTGTAATGTGAAGCTTACATAGATTAAAATTCAGGTGAAAATTTCTCAGGCCAATGTATTGTGCATGTAAACTGTTTTTGATTGAGTGTTATTGTGATCTGGAGCTACAAATTAGTTGTATCCCCATGAAATTCAATTATGCAGTCATCATGAAATAAAGGTCTTACAACTAATATTTATGCGTGAATTCTAATTTCCTTGGGGGTATCATATCACTTAGCACAGATTGCTTTTATCATTTTTAGTAATGATTTTAGTCCTTTTCAGCTGCCCCAGGTGAGGGTGTTGTTATACCAACCATATGATCATCTTTTCCCCTCATGGTGATCCATTAGAGTTTCTCCCAGAAATAAGCAGAGGTCACCATTTTTGGGTGACCCTGGTAAGCCATGTGCTGATGGACAGAGGGAGAAGAAATGAAGCACAGGACAAACAGCAGCATGAAGCCAGGTGGTCCCAAAGAAGGGAGGAGACAGGGAGAAAGAGTATCTTCTTGTTGACCTGTGAGGCTCAGCTATACTTTCTGTACTTTGTTTCTGTGAGACTTGCCTTTATCCCTTTGCTTCAAACTGGTTCACTTTGGTTCAACCCCCTGCTGAGAATTTGCATTTCTACCCCAGATATAATGAAGCAGATTATGAATGTATATATAAGGATCACCTTGGGGTCTGTAAGAATCACTGGGGATCTTGTTAAGCTTTAGATCCTGATTCAGTATATCTGGGGTGCAAATGCAGATTCTAAATAGGGGGTTGAACTAGAGTGAACCAATTCAAAGTCCTTTATCCTCTCATATGGTCCCCTTTTTATCTGAATGTGTTAGACTAGGTTTCTGTGCTTTGTTACCAGAATGCTTTGTCCAATCCCTATTAATGCCTTTCTTTGCTAGAGCCAGGGTGATGACCTAAGTAGACTCCTAATTCAATTAGAATTTATTGATCACATACTATGTGCAAGAGAAAAGCAGGGATTGTCTTCTCTTTTGACTTGATTGAGCAGCAGGTTACCAGAAGACATGCACCATCGTTAAACTGAGCATTAACTGATGCTAAGACCAAGTTACCTTTTGTGTAAATCAAACTGTGTATCTATATAAAGGATACAGAAAAAAAAAAAAAAAAAAAAACCCACAGAATGCACACTGGCAGAAATGTGTAGTTTGGTGGCCCCAGAACCTTACCAGCAGACATGGTTATGGATGATAATGTCTGAATTGTTGTTTTTGTTATTAGCTACTATTGAGTCAACTCAGACTCATGGTGACCCCGTGCACAAGGGAATAAAACACTGCTGGGCCTGCACCATTCCCATGATCAGTTGAACTGTTGTGATCCACAGAGGTTTCACTGACTGATTTTCAGAAGTAAATCACCAAGCCTTGCTTCCTAATGTGGAAGCTCTGCTGAAACCATTTCAACATCATACCAACCAACACATAAGCCTCCACAGATAGATGGGTTGTGGTTGTATGTAAGGTGCATTGTCTGGGAATTGAATCCAGGTATTGCTCATGGAAGGCAAGAATTCTACCAGGGAACTACCACTGCCTCCAATGTTTGAAACTGTTAGGGGCATATCATACCTTCTGGAAGGTAACAGCTTCTGTCTGGGCCCCACCCTATAGATGGATGGAGCTGGCCCTCATGGACTACCTGCGTTAAGTCAGGTGGAGCTTCTCAGTGCACAATGACTGCAGGGTACAGGACATGGAAGTATAATTTACCTCCAGACTGTTTTGATTGTTACAGCTTGGTCTGAGGGCATCCTTGAATTCAGGGCTGCAGTCTCAGCATAGTTTTTCCCAGACATCTGTAGGGGTGTGAGGAAGGCATGCTAACGAGTACAGGCAAAACTTGTAAACTATGACTCAAGCCTTGGAAAAACTGAGGCAGGTGGAGGGGGGAGGCCTAACAATGACAAACCCCATGTGATGGGGACTCAGAATAGAAATTAAGCCAATATAGAGATTGAAAATTGCAGTAATTCTTGCATACATGAAGCCATGGGCAGTGATTCTTACTAACTTTGGAAGTCATGCTTGTTCCTCCCTAAGCAATAAACCATAAGCTAGTTGAAAGACGGAATTTGCCATATAAGGCTTCTCCTTTCTTGTGTTTTGCCTCTTGTCTCTCTCAGAAAAATGCAATTCACTGTCCAAGAGAAAAGTGTCCTGATGTCTCTTAAATGTTAACAGAAGAAAAAGATGCTACAAATATTCCACCATGTTCAGTCTGCTTTGGTGGGATCAGAAGTTTGAGTTGCATTTGTTGGAACAAAATCCTATGCTGGAAAATGTTCCCACAATAACTGGAGGCCCTTGCTTGTTTCAAAGGGTTAACCTGAGTAACTGCAAGTCTGGACCTTACGTTGTAGCTGTTTTAACTCTCCCAGCTATGGATGGGTGTGCTGTGTGGGAGGTGGCAGGGAGAAAATAAGCAGCCACCGTCCTGTTAAATTAAACTCCATGGAGCTATTCTCTAGCATTCTCAGAGAAGGTTAAAGCCATTTTGTACCTGCCATCTGTTAAGCTGCTGATAGAATCATTACTTCTTTGTATTGGTGCCAGGATGAACTTTTAGATCCAATGACAAAGAAGAAAATGCTAACTGTTCAATTGTATGTCTTTGTTTCCTCATTTTGAGTTTAGGTGTCTCCCTGAGAGGGCTTGGAACAATATGAGGTGAGTCCTTACATAGGTAAGACTCAGGGGAAGAACTAGAGTACCTGACTGAGCAGTGAGCTGGGCCAGGAAATAACATACTTCAAACACCTGAACCCACCAGCTAGTACAAAAACAACTCTATCCATCATACATTAGACATGTTTTTTCCGGGGCCTCTTGCACATATCCTTGCATGTATAAAACCCCTCACCCCACACTGCTGTGTGTGGCCTTCTACCCTTGTGACTCAGCATGTTGCTGTCTGTTGTAGGATTCTTGACACCAACCTCTGTTGTAAGTTCCCTAATAAAAGCTAGATCTGATCAACCTGATTTTACACCTCTTGTTTTGGAATCTGACCTGTGCCCCTCAGAGTCACTCCTACTGATCTGTGGGGTGCAACACTCCCAAATTCAAAAGACCATCAATTGCTCAAATTTTTAAATTATCACATTGCTATTTTTTCTAGGTCTTGGGGAAAACTTTTCTGAAATGAAGCCCCTGTGCCATTTGTGTTTGTTTTAGTGATGTAGTCATTAGCTTGATCAAAACTAAAGTCATTTTTTGTCACTCATTCCAACACACACACACACACCAGGCCTCTAGGACAGGAGATTTACAAAAAGTAGCCAGAAGGAGTTTAATTCATGGTTTATCCCAGAGTATAGTTATCGCAAGTGGAAACAGAATATGGGGCTAGAAGAGGAAGAAAGAAAAGGAAATGCCTTGCCAAGGCCATACCTGTCCCTGATTAGGTTAAGGTGGATATAAGGACACCTTTATTGTCTAGTATTTTGTTTCACAAGGAACCTGTTAAAACCACTTGGCTGCTAACTGAAAGGTTGGTGGTTCAAACTTATTAAGTCGCTCCTCGGAAGAAAGATGTGACAGTCTGCTTCCATAAAGATCCACAGCCTTGGAAACCATATGGAGGCAGCTCTACTCTGTTACACAGAGTCACTGTGAGTCAGAATTGATAGCAGTGTGTTTATTTTGTTTCACAAATGACTTTTCAGAGAATTGGAGGATGTAGCATGGAAGTTTAGAACATTCAATTTATATCATCTTTTTATTTTTTTTTCCCCTAACATATCCATAGATACAACAGAAAAAAGTTGAATGCAGCTTTTCTGCCGGCCTCTTGTTGATTGGGTGTGAAGCCTTTGGAAAACTTGGAGTCACATCTGAGGCACTAGATGGCTACAATTTTTAATTACAGTTTTAAATTGGATTAAGCAGTGTGCATCAGATTACAGTTGGAGCTATTCCAGGATAGAGTCAGTTTTTTGTATGTGTGAAGTTAGAATCTAGCATTATAATTCTTTCGTTAGGTGTTAATTGTTCTGTCAAGTGTTATGAGAACCATTTCTTCCTGGAAAAAATATAAATGCTAACAATGTTTTGGAACCTTATTAGGAGGAAGGGTTTTGCAGAGAAGAATTGGGGAAGAGCAGAGTGTCAGTCAGGCATTTAGTTTTCCTCTGCTCTGCCTCTGAAACCTTGCCCTGAAGAAATCAGACATCCTGTCACACTGGGCAAATTTTCTGCAAGGGACTGAAGAGCAAAGATGTTTCTTTAAAGACTAAGGTGCCCCTAATCCAAGCCAATGTGTTTTCAATCACCTCATATGCATGTGAAAGCTGGACAATGAATAAGGAAGTCTGAAAAAGAACTGATGACTTTGAATTGTAGTGTTGGTGATCAGAATACTGTAAACATCATGGACAGACAGAAGAATGAAAAAAACCTGTCCTGGAAGAAGTGCAGCTGGAATGCTCCTTAGAAGCAAGAATGGCCAGACTACATAGCACCTCCTTCGGTCATGTTGTTAGAAGGGCCCAGTGCCTGCAGAAGGAGCATGCTTGGTAAGGTAGAGGGTCGGCCAAAAAAGGGAAGACTTGTAATGAGTTGGATTGACACAGTGGCTGCAACAATGGGCTCAGGCATAGCGAGCGTTGTGAGGATGGTGCAGGACTGGGCAGTGTTTTTTGTTCTGTTGTATATAGGGTCACTGTGAGTCAGAGTCAACTCAATAGCACCACCAACAACAATAACAACATTAGTCTTTTGACTAGTTATTTCCTGCATCTTTGATTTTCTTCACTCTTCTTTGCTCTGGACAGGGAGAGAGAACAATAGTTGCACCTCATAAGCTTTTAAGATCCCAGTTGCTTCTTACCAGAGTAGGGTGTAGAACATTGTCTCTGTGGACTGTTGTTGTTGTTGTTGTTAAGTGCCATCGAGTCGTTTCCGACTCATAGCGACCCCATGCACAGCAGAACGAAACACTGCCCGATCCCGCGCCAG
>NW_006921825.1:1959098-1961959 GCF_000298275.1 Orycteropus afer afer | reverse complement strand
AACCTTCTGGTTAGCAGTCGAGTGCCTTAGGCACTACACTACCAGAGCTCCTTCCTTGGAAACCCAAAGGGGGTCACTATGAGTTGGAATTGACTCGATGGCAGTGAGTTTTTTTTTGTGTAGGTAATAGTATTCAGCTGTATTGCCCTTGACTCTTGTGCTCCTCCCTATGCCTTCCACTGCCTTGATCATTTTGTGCAGACCTCCCCTTATTGTGTATTGCCTTTTCCTTCACCCAAGGTAATACGTGTCTACCCTCTAGCTAGTGATTTTTCCTTCCTTCCCCTCCCACTTCTGGTAACCTTCAAAGAATGTGTCTTTCTCTGTGTAAATCTTTTCTCTACTTTTTACACCAGTGGTCTCATTCAATATTTGTCCTTGTGTGATTGACTAATTTAACTCAGTATAATGTCCTCTAGCTTCATCCATGTTATGAGGTATTTCACAAATTCATCATAATTCTTTAGCATTGTATAGTATTCCACTGTGTGTATGTACCATAGTGTATTTAACCATTCATGTGTTGATGAACACTTAGGATGTTTTCATGTTTTTGCTATTGTTCAGAATGCTGCAGTGAACATGGGTGTTCCTGTATCTGTGAGTGACTGATTTTTTGGAAGTAGATAGTCAGGTCTTTCTTCTGAGGTGCCTCTGAACTTCAAACCTTTTTGTTTGTGGCCTAGTGTGTTAATTGTTTGCACCATGCAGGGAAGTGCTTGCAATTATTACTTCTCCAAACATACCAGGCCCTGTTCTGCTTTTAGGTAGCCAGGTGTGTCTCAAGAAGTCTCCTCCAGGTCAGAAGAAGGCCTGATTTAGACAGCCCTCAATCTTTGGAGCTCCCAGAATTTCCATCTCTTAGAGTCTGCCTTATATCTTGCTAGCGTAACCTTGGCTTGACAGTATCTTGTCATTCAAAATGGCGTAGCGTAAACATCCAGTGAACTTGGGAAAGCTTTACCATCAGTTATATCACAGATAATTTTGAGGATTGAGTTAATGTACAGCTTTTTGTTGTTCAGAAGGAATACACAGTATAAAGAACATTTATTGAATATTAAATTATAAATTATTTTTTCTTGTAACTTTTTTTTCTTGTGATATCTTCTTTTGTTCAGAGAAAACAGTAGTCAGGAGAACTTTATTTGTTAATATAATACTTTTACAATTCTGTTTTTTTTTTTTTCTAAAAGGAGGCAGTGTAGATATACTGGTATTATCTACTGCAGCTTTCTGTAACCAGTCAGTCTACAAATTTTAATCCAGGGTGCTTGTTAAAATCAATGGGAAGGGGTATAATTAGATTTGAAGGGATAAAATAGCAAACCCATGGTAAAAAAAAGATTAATGAAGTTGTGTTTTGATTCCCAGTTCTTATAATTATAGTGGTGCGGTTAGTTCTGCTGTAGTGACGCTCTTACCATTAGCAATAACAAATCTTTTTTTCTGGTTTATTCTCTCCAATATATTTTAACTGTCATCTAGATCAAAATTGTATGGTAGTTGCCAGCAGGAATAACTTTTATTTTTATTTACAAAATGCATATATTTCTATTGGAAATGCCAAATACAGTAGCACTCCAGCTTCTTTGTTGAAATAGCATATCCCAGTCAGAGCTGAATTTCCTTTCAGAAAAATGAAACCTGACAATAAATTTAGTAATTAAAATCAAAATACAGGAAATCTAAGGGCTTTATTTGAGTCATATATCTGTTGAGCAATTAGACGAGAGGTGCAGAGGTAGCATAGTGTGTTGGGTGAGAGTGAGGACACCAGAGCCAGAAGCATAAATTGGAATCCTGGCTGTGCTATAGAGCAGCTGTGTTACTTAAGTGCTCTGGGCCTTGTTTTCCTCATATATAAAATGGGAGTAATAATCGTGCCTACTTTATAGAGTCATTGAAAGGATAAAATGAGTTAAGACGTATTAGAACAGTGCCTGGTACATAGTAAACATTAAGCAAGTGGTAATTATTATTGTAATAATAATACAGTCAGCTGCAGGGATCCAGGTGAGGAGAGGAACTCAGGCACGCCCAAAGCAGCAGTGCGGAAGAGTAGGAGAAAGGGGATTAAAAAAAAGCCAGGAACCTGGACAGAGGAGCAGTCAGCCGCAGGGATCCAGGTGAGGAGAGGAACTCAGGCATGCCCAAAGCAGCAGGGTGGAGAGAGAAGGAGAAAGGGGACTAAAAGGCCTAGGAATCTGGACAGAGGAGGAGTCAGCCACAGGGACCCAGGAAGGGTGGTACGAGAGGTTTCCAACCAGGAGGCAAACTTGTCTGTCAGTTTGTCCTACCGTGGTGATGTATTGATGTGAGTTTTGAGGCTGAGCCACTGGTGTTTCTAACCCAGCGGGATGCACATAGTGCACAGGTATCAGCCCAGCTTACAGACTGAAACAGACTAAGAAGAAGGAGGAAGCCGTCCACTTCTCAAAGAATTGGCCAGGGAAAACCTTATGAATAGCAAAGAAACACTGATACATTACTGTACAACTTTATGAATAGTCCGGTTAGGTTGGAAGGCTCTCAAAATAGGACTGGGAAAGAGCTGCATCATCTGAGTAAACCCAGGTAAAGCTTTTGAGACCTCCATTTGCTGATGTGGCACCACTCAAATTGAAGAGAAACAGCTGCAGACATCTATTAATCATTGGAACATGGAATGTACGAAGTATGAATCTAGGAAAATTGGAAGTTGTCAAAAATGAAATGGAACATATAAAGATTGATATCTTCGGCATTAGTGAGCTGAAATGGCCATTTTGAATCAGACAACCATGTGATCTACTATGCCAGGAATGACAGTTTGAAGAGGAATGGCATGGCATTCATCATCACAAAGGATGTTTCAAGAT
>NW_006921825.1:1945627-1956564 GCF_000298275.1 Orycteropus afer afer | reverse complement strand
AAGGGACCATTCCCTGGAGAAGGATGTCATGCTTGGTATGGTGGAGGGTCGACGAAAGAGGGGGAGGCCTTCAACGAGATGGATTGACACGGTGGCTGTGAAGATGGGCTCAAGCATAGCAAGGATCATAGAGCTGGTGCGGCATTGGGCAGTGTTTCGTTCTGCTGTGCATGGGGTTGCTATGAGTCGGAAATGACTCGACAGCACCTAACAACAAACAACAACAACAATTATTATTGTTAACCTTTTATTCCTCAACAATGCAGTGTTTCAGCCTGCATTTTTAGATCTAAAGAAAATCAACATATCCTACAAAGCCTTAAGGCTGAGGAAATTCTTCTCAGGAAAACAAAGATGGACAAATTTGCAAAAGGTATGCGTATACAGGTTTTGACCAGTTACAAGCTGAAGAATCAAGTTAATAATTATTTATTTAATGTGTTGACTCTTTCCAATTAAATTGTTGAGATGGGGCATTAAAATGAAGCAAGTAATAAGATAGAAGGCCACCACTGATATTTTTTGAAAAAAAGTATACAAATACTTTTATTGCATTTCCCTTTCTAAAATACATGTGCATTGTAGGCTAGTATTTTTATTAAACTTTTTTATTTTGTGATAATTATATGTTCATATGCAATTATAGGGAGCTCTGGTAGTGTAGTGCCTGAGGCACTTGACTGCTAACCAGAAGGCTGGCAGTTCAAACCCACCAGCCACTCCTCCGAAGAAGTGATACTGCCTCGGAAACCCAAGGAGGAGTCACTGTGAGTCTGGATCCGACTCGAAGGCACATAACAACAACAACAACATGCAATTATAAGAAATAACACAGATTCCTTTTGTCTCTCACTTGTTTTCCTCCATAATAATATTTTGCAGACTGCAGTCATGCCACAGAAATGTTGTGGGTTCAGTTCCAGACCACTGCAATAAAGCAAATACTGCAATAAAGTGAGTCACATGACTTTTTTGGTTTACCAGTGCATATTAAAATTACGATTACACTGTACTGTAGCCTATTAATGGTACAATAGCATTAGGAAAAACTTTGAAATATTGTGAGAATTACCAAAGTGTGACACAGACACAAAGTGAGTACATGCTGTTAGAAAAATGGCACCAATAGACTTGCTTGACGCAGAGTTTCCACAATCTTCAGTTTGTAAAAAAATTCATTATCTGTGAAGTGTAACAAAGTGAAATGCAATAAAACAAAGTATGCCTATAAAGTGCTGTTTTTTTTCTAAAAGTTTTATAGTTTATATTTTACATTTGAGTCTGTGATCCTTTTTGAGATAATTTTTATATAAGGTGGGAAACAGGGTCTGATTTCTCCAGCTTTACTCTCCTTTTTCACAACTGTGTCACAACAGTTCCTTTGCCTTTTTATATAAATTTTAGAATAATCTTATCCATAGCTACAAAAATTCTTGCTGGTACTTGATATGATTTTTGTTAAACCAGTGTACCAATTTTGGGAAGAATTAACATCTTTACTATGTTGGGTCTTGCAGTCTGTGAACTTGGTGTGTCTCTTCATTTCATATGTTTGGTCTTCCATTACTATGGTGTAGTTTTCAGCATACAAATTCTATCCATGTTTTGTATGATTTACAGCTATTTCACTGTAGATCAATTGTAAGTCATGCTGTATTTTCAATTTCAGAGCTCACATATTCTTTTTCAGTATATAAAAACACAAATTTTGCATATTTACCTTGTATCCTGTGCTCTTGCCCAACACATTTATTAGCTGGTGAAAAACAAGGCTCTGGGAATGGACAGAATACCCATTTTGAGATGCTTCAACAAATGGATGCCAAGCAGGAGGTGCTTACTCATCTATGCCAAGAAGTTTGGAAGACAGCTACCTGGCCAGCTGACTGGAAGAAATCCATATTTGTATCCATTCCAAAGAAAGGTGATCCCACAGAATGTTGAAATTATCAAACAATATCATTAATATCACATGCAAGTAAAATCTTGCTTACAATAATTCAAAAACAGTTGCAGCAGTATATTAACAGAGAACTTCCAGAAATGCAAGCTGGATTCAGAAGAGGATGTGGAATAAGGGATATCATTGCTGATGTCAGATGGATCTTGGCTGAAAGAAAAGAATACCAGAAAGGTGTTTACTTGTGTTTAATTGACTAATCGGAAACATTTGACTGTGTGGATCATAACAAATTATGGATAATATTGAGAAGAATCGGAATTCCAGAACACCTAATTATGCTCATGAGGCTGTTGTTCAAACAGAACAAGGGAATACTGTATGGTTTAAAACTTGGAAGGGAATATGTCAGGGTTGTATCCTTTCACCATAATTATTGAATCTGTATGCTGAGCAAATAATCCAAGAAGCTGGACTATATGAAGAACAGTGTGGCATCAGGATTGGAGGAAGACTCATTAGCAACCTGAGATACTCAGATGACACAATTTTGCTTACTGAAGGTGAGGATGACTTGAAGAACTTATGAATATTAAAGCCTACAGTCTGCAGTATGGTTTACAGCTCAACATAAAACAAAAATCCTTACAATTGGACCAATAAGCACCATTGTGATAAATGGAGAAAAGATTGAAGTTGTCAAAGATGTCATTTCACTTTGATCCACAATCAACACGCATGGAAGCAAGAGTTAGGAAATTAGACATCGTATCGCACTGGGCAAATCTGCTGCAAAAGACCTCTTTAAAGTACTGAAGAGCAAAGGTGTCACTTTGAAGACTAAGGTGCACCTAACCCAAACCATGGTATTTTCGATTGCCTCATATGTATGGGAAAGCTGGACATTGAGTAAAGAAAGCTGAGGAAGAGTTGATGTTTTTGAGTTGTGGTGTTGGTGAAGAATACAAAAAGTACCATAGACTGCCAGAAGAATGAACAAATCTGTCCTGGAAGAAGTGCAACCAGAATGTTCCTTGGAAGTGATAATGGCCAGACTTCATCTCACCTACTTAGGTCATGTTGTCAGAAGGGACCATTCCCTGGAGAAGGACATCATGCTTGGTGTGGTAGTTAAGGTTATGTGTCAACTTGGCTCGACCTTGTTGTGAATGGCTGGGTAACTGGATATAGTTATTCCCCATGATGAGATTAGTAGTCAACTCCATGGTGGAATCCATTGGAGCAGCTGAGTAGCTGCCTTAGGGATGTGGTCTGCTTTCAGTATATAAGGGGAAGTTTTGAGAAAGAGCTCTGCAGCTTTTTGGCATGCATGTAGTCTGCATGTAGCTGAGTCTTCATTTAGCAGCCTGCCATGTTTCCTGCTGATCTTGGGACTGTCTCTGGCCTTGAACTAGTGGCCTGCCATTTTGTTTGGTAATATTGGGGCTGTGCCATTTTATTTGTTGACCTTGGGCTTGTTAGCCTCAGCAGCCAGCAGCTGCCTGAGTGAACAGAGACCTCTAGCTCCAGTGGGCCAAGAGCAAGAGGCAGAGTTGAAGCCCAAGTTCGAGGGGCTTTCACTCAGTCCCTAGAGCTGGCGCTTTGAATTTGGATTTCTAGCCTCCTAAAACTATAAAAAAGTAAATCCCTGTTTGTTAAGACCACCCATTTGTGGTATCTTATGTTTGAGCGGCCCTAGGAAATCAAAACAGTATGGTACTGAGAGAGTGGGGTGCTGCTCTGACAGATACTTCAAATGTGTAAACACAAATGGGCTGTGTTCTTGACCCAAGATCCCTGTGCTGAGACCCTGGCAGAGAGGCCCTGGCAGAGAGATGGCAACAGCAGAGCCATGAGACTGGCATTAGACAGCTACAGGCTTACCACCCCATGGAGGAGAAAGCTGGATGCCAGTGGGTAGGTGGCTTCCTGGTGGACTGGTTTGCCTTCGGGCATTAATTAGTAGAAGAGACTTGGCATGAGATGGAGTAGCAATTTGGCCAGTCCACAGATGAAGAAATATAACTGTCTTTTGGGCAGAAAGATTCCTGGCAGAGTGGGTTGCCCTTAGGCATTAATTGACAGAAGCTGAGAGACCAAGGAACTCAGAAACAGAGCTGCCTCAGCCTCAAAGGGTAGGACTATGCCCCTTGGGGTTGGAACCTGCACAGCCTCCTAGGTTTCAAAAAGTCAGACCTTCACCAACTTGATTCTGGAGTGTGGGGCTGCTTATTCATGTGGACCAGTATGATGGGGCCATAGATGCTGCTCAAGAATGAGGAGTCAGGGCTGCCAAGCCAAGAGGTAGAGGAATGGGGCCTGCCAGGCTAAAGAGGTGAGATTGCCACTCAGATGAACTACGGGACTAGAGCTACCCAATGAAGGAGATCTGTACAGATGCCGAGTTGACGGGGTGGAATTGTGGTACTTTAGGTTATGTGTCAGCTTGGCTGGCATGGTTGTGAGTGGCTTGGTAACTGGATGTAGTTATTCCCCATGATGAGACTGGTAATCAGCTCGGTAGTGGAATCTACTGGAGCAGCTGAGTAGCTGCCTTAGAGATATGTCTGCTTCCAGTATTTAAGAAGTTTTGAGACAAGTCTCTGCAGCTTTTTGACACACTTGGACCCTGCATGTAGCTGAATCTTAATTTAGCAGCTTGCCATGTTTCCTGCTGATCTTAGGACTGTCTCAGGATTTGAATTAGTGGCCTGCTGTGTTGTGTGGTAATATTGGGGCCGTGTCATTTTATTTGTTGACCTTGGGCTTGTTTGCCTAAGAAGCCAGCAGGTGCCCAAGTAAAGAGATACCTCTAGCTCTGGTGGGCCAGGAGCAAGAGGCAGAGCTGAAGCCCAAGAATGAGGGGCTTTCACCCAGCCCCTAGAGCTGGCATTTTGAACTCAGATTTCTAGCCTCCTAAACTGTAAGAAAGTAAATCCCTGTTTGTTAAGACCACCCATTTATGGTGTCTTCTGTTAGAGCAGCACTAGGAAACCAAAACACTTGGTAAAGGTGGAGGGTTAGTGAAAAAGGGGAAGACCCTCAACCAGATGGATTAACACAGTGGCTGCAATGATGGGCTCAAGTATAGCAAGGATTGTGAGGATGCCACACGACTATGTAGTGTTTCATTATACATAGAGTCACTATAATTGAGTTGGAGCTGACTTGATGGCACCTAGCAACAACAACAATTTTTCTAGGTTCCTTGGGATTTTCTATGTAGACAGTTATGTCATCTGAAAATAGGGACAGATTCATCCCTTTTTTTCTGGTCTGTACTTTTTTTTTTTTAAAAAAAAAAAAAAACGTTTTCTTGACTTACTGCATAGCTAAGACTTCCAGCACTATGCTGAATAAAAGTGGGAAAGTGGACATCCTTGACTTATTTTCAGTCTTGTTCTTGTTTGGTGCCGTTGAGTCATTTTTGACTCATAGCAACCCTATGTACAACAGAACAAAACACTACCCGGTCCTGTACCATCCTCACAATTGCTGTCATGCTTGAATCTGTTGTTGTAGCCACTGTGTCAATCCATCTCATTGAGGGTCTTTTCCTTTTTTGCTGACCCTCTACTTTACCAAGCATGATATCCTATTCAAGGGACTTGTCCCTTCTGACAACTTGACCAAAGTATGAGACAAAGTCTGGCCGTTTTCACTTCTAAAGAGAATTCCAGCTGTACTTCCTTCAAGACAGATTTATTCATTCTTCTAGCAGTCCAAGGTATATTCAGTATTCATTGCCAACAACACAATTCAAATGCATCAGTTCTTCTTGTCTTATTAGTTGTCTAGCTCTCCCATGCATATGAGAATATTTAAAATAAACATGGCTTGGGTCAGGACCACTTTAGTCTTTGAAGTGACATCTTTACTTTTTAGGATTTTAAAGAGGTCTTTTGTAGCAGATTTGGCCAATGCAATATGTCATTTGATTTCTTGACTGTTGTTTCCATGGGCATTGATTGTGTATCTAAGTAAAACAACATCCTTGACAATTTCACTCTCTTCTCCATTTGCCATGATGTTGCTTATCTGTTCAGTTGTGAGGATTCTTATCTTTTTATGTTGAAGTGTGGTCCATACTGAAGGCTGTAGTCTTTGATCTTCATCAGTAACTGCTTTAAGTCCTCTTTGCTTTCAGTAAGCAAGTTTGTGTCATCTGCATATCACAGGTTATAATGAGTTTTCCTCCAATCCTGATGCCTCATTCTTCTTCATATAGTCCAATTGCTCAGATTATTTGCTCAGTATACAGATTGAATAAGTATGGTAAAGGATACAACCTTGATACACCTTTTCTGATTTTAAACCACACAATATTCCCTTGTTCTGCTTGAACAACTGCCTCTTAGTCTATGTACTGATTCCTCATGAGCACAATTAAGTGTTCCAAAATTCCCACTCTTCCCAAGGTTACCCATAATTTGTTTTGATCCACATAGTTGAATACATTTGCATAGTTAATAAAACACAGATAAGCATCTTTCTGGTACTCTTTGCTTTCAGCCAATATCCATCTGACATCAGCAATGATATCCCACTTTCTAAACCCTTTTCTGAATTTGATTTGAATTTCTGGCAATTCCTTGTCCATGTATTGCTACAACCATTTTTGAATTATCTTCAGCAACATTTTACTTGCATGTGGTATTAATGATACTGTTTAATGCTTACCACATTCTGTTGGATCACTTTTCTTTGCTTTGGGCACAAACACACATCTCTTCTAGTTGGTTGGTCAGGTGGTGTCTTCCAAATTCCTTCACGTAAATGAATGTGCCCCTCCAGGGCTGTATCTCTTTGCTGAACATCTTAATGAGTATTCCATCAATTTCTGGAGACTTGTTTTTTTGCCAATCACTTCAGTGCAGTTTAGACTTCCTCCTCCTTTTCCATTGGTTCTTGATGGTAGGCTCCCTCCTGAAATGGTTGAACATTGAACAGTTGTTTTTGATACAATGACTGTGTATTCCTTCCATTTTCTTTTGATGGTTCCTGGGTGGTTCACTATTTTGCCTATAGAATCCTTCAATATTGCAACTCAAGTCTTGAATTTTTGTTTTCAGTTTTTTCAGCTTGAGAAATGTCAAGCTGTGTGTTCTTCTCTTTGATTTTCTAATTTTAGGTCTTTGCTCATTTCATTATAATTCTTTGCTTTGTCCTTTTCGAACTACCCTTTGAAATCTTAATCTTCTGTTCACCACTTTTACTGCATCTTTTATTCCATGTGCTTTCACAACTCTCCATTCAAGATCAAGTTTCAGACCATTTCGGTCTTTTCTTCCTTTTCTATCCTTTAAATGACCTTTTGCTTTCTTCATGTGGGATATTCTTGATGTCATACCATAACTTGTCTGGTATTTGGTCACTGGTGTTCAGTGCATTAATTTTATTCTTCAGATGATGTCTAAATTCAAGTGGCTCTCTTGGACTTGTTTTAATGTTCTTTAGCTTCAACTTAAACTTTTTCATATAAGCAGTTGATTGTCTATTCCACAGTTGGCCCCTGGCGTTGTTCTGACTGATGATATTGAGATCCTCCTTCATCTCTTTCCACAAATGTAGTCAGTTTTATTCCTGTGCATTCCATCTGGCAAGGTCCACATGTATATTGGGCATTTATTTTGTTGAAAAAGGTATTTGCAGTGAATAAGTCATTGGTCTTGCAAAATTCTATCATGAGATCTCTAGCATCATTTCTGTCACCAAGGCCATAGTTTCCAACTATTGATGATTCTTCTTTGTTTCCAACTTTCACCTTCCAATCACCAGTAATTATCAATACATCTTGATTGCATGTTTGGTCAATTTCAGATTGCAGAAGTCAGTAAAAATAAATTTCTTCATTTTTGGCTTTATTGGTTGATGCATAAATTTCAATAATAGTCATATCAACTGATCTTCCTAGCAGATATGTTTTGCTAGATTCATACTGTACATTATATGTTCTGATTATATTAATGGATTTTTGAAGCTATTTCTTCTTATTTTGAGTTGTGCCCCTCAGCAAATGAATGTCCCAAAAGCTTTTTTCCATCTGCATTACTAGGCCTAGACATTCATGTTTTGGGGAATTTTTTAAATTAGAAATTTAACTTCCTTAGTAATTATATGGCTATTCAACTTATCTATTTCATGTTAGGTGAATTGTAGTAGTTTGTGTTTTTTGAAGAATTGCTTTATTTTATTTGAGTTGTCAAATTTATGTATGTAGAGTTGTTGTAGTATTGCCTTATTATCTTTTTGATGTCTGCCTTATCTTTAGTGGTATCCCCTCTTTTAGGCCTGATATTGATCATTTGTGGCTTTTCTCTTTCTTCTTTGTTCATTTTGCTAGATATTTGTCAATATTATTGATCTTTTCAAGGAATCATCTCTTATTTTTCATTGATTTTCTCTATTGGTTTTCTGCTATGTTTCAATGATTTTTTGCTGTTATCTTTATTATTTCAATCTTCTGATTTTTTGGGCTTTATTTTCATCTTAAGTTGGAAGGTGAGAGACTACTGATTTGAGACATTTCCTTGTTTATAATGTGTGCATTTAGTGTTACAAATTTCCCTCCTAGAATTGTTTTAACTATGTTCAATAGATTTTGTTCTGATATATATTCATTTTTATTCAGTTCAATGTATTTTTTGAAATTTCTTTGATCCAAGGATTATTTAGATGTGCATTGTAGTTTGGAAGTGTTTGGAGATATTCCTGTTATCTTCTTGTAATTGATTTCTAGCATGATTCTACTATGGTTGAAGAGCACATCTTATATGATTTCAATTTTTTAAATTTGTTGAGGTTTGTCTTATGTTTCAAGATATTGTCTGTTTTATATATTTTGTGGACACTTGAAAAGAATGTGTATTCTCTTGTTGTTGGGTTAACTGTTCTATAATTATCAATTATATCCTGTTGGTTGATGGTATTGTTGAGTTCATCTGTATCCTAATATATAGTTGTTCTCTAGGACTTCTGGTAGCATAGTGCCTAAGGCACTTGACTGCTAACCAGAAGGCTGGCAGTTCAAACCCATCAGCCACTCCTTGGAAGGAAGGTTGGGCAATCTACTTCCATAGTGATACTGCCTCGGAAACCCAAGGAGGGGTTGCTATGAGTTGGGGCCAACTCGACGCACATAACAACAATAACGACAGTTGTTCTATCACTGTGGAGACTAGGGTGTTGAATTCTCCAACTATAATTGAGGATTAGTCTATTTTTCCTTTCACTTCTATTCATTTTTGGTTCACATATTTTGTAGCTTTGTTGTTTGATACATATACATTTAGACTTGCTATGTGCTCTTCGTGGATTAATCCTTTTATTATCAAATAATGTCTCTCTCTGTTCCTAGTATTTTTTTTTTTTTTTGCTCTGAAGTCTACTTTAACTGATATTAACATAGCCATCCCCAGTTTTGATTATGTTTGCATGATTTATGTTTTTCAATATTTTACTTTCACCTGCCTATATTTTATAGTTGATGTGAGTTCCTTGCAAATAGCATTTAGTTGGTTCATGTTTTTAAATCTATTCTGTCAATCTCTGACTTTTACTTGGTATATTTAGACTATTGGTATTTAATATAATTATTGAAACATTAGTACTTAAGTCTGCCATTTTATTTTTAGTTTTCTGTTTGTTCCTCCTGTTTTTGTTTGTTTCTTTGTTTCTCTGTTTTCTCTTATTGTTTGCCTTCATGTGATTAATTTAGTAAATCTGTTAGTACAGTGGTTAAAGCATGTGGCTGCTAGTCAAGAAATTGGTGGTTTGAACCCACCAGTCAGTCCATGGGAGAAAGAAGAGGCAGTCTGCTTCTACAAAGATTTACAGTCTTGGAAACCCTGTGGGTTATCTATGGGATAAAGTAGAAAACTCTATCCTATAGAGTTGCTGTGAGTTGGAATTGACTCAATGGTAATGGGTTGGTTTTGTTTGGATGGATTATTAGAACATATTTTAGAATTCTGGTTTGATTTGTCTATATGCAGTGTTTTTGATTGAATAATTTTATTCCTTACTCTGTGTGAATTACATTATAAATATATAACTTATCAGAGTCTACTGATGGTTTTATTTTATGGTTTCAGTGAAGTCTAGAAATCTCACCTCCCTACTTTACATCCCTACTTCCGCCTGTCTATAATATAAATGTCATAAGTATTTCTTCTATATGCATTTAGAACCACATCAGTGTTCTAATTTTTGTTTCAACCATTAAACATAAAATAGAATGTTAAAGAAGAAAAGGAGAGTCTACTGTGTTTATCCTTTTTTTTTTTTTTTGCTTACTGATATTATTGATATTTCTTCCTTCTTCATATTGCAAAACTTTTTTTTTCCTGTTAAAGAAACTACCCATTCTTTCAGGGTAGATCTGCTAGTGACTAATTTTCTTAGTTTCTCTTCATCTAAGAATTTCTTGGTTTTCTCCATTATTTGTGAAGGCTGTTTTTACTGGATTTGAGATGGACAGTTATTTTCTTGCAGCACATGAAAAATTTTGTGCTACTTCTCTGGCCTTCGTGGTTTCTGATGAGAAATCCACTGTCATTCAAATTGTCTCATATAAGCAATAAGCCATTTTCCTCTCACTGCTTTTAAGATGTTTTCTTTGTTTTTAGTTTTTTAAAGTTTGATTATGATATGTTTCAAAATGAATTTCTCTGGATTTCTCCTGTTTGGGATTTGCTTAAATTCTTAAATTGTAGATTTATGGTTGGTTTTTTTCCCCCGAAATTTGGCAAGTATTTAGCTATTATTTCTTCAAGTACTTTGTCAGTCCTGACCTCTTCCTCTTCTCCTTCTTGGGACTCTGATGACATGGATTTTAGATATTTTGTAATGGTCCCATAGGTCTCTGAGCCCCTGATCATTTTTTTTTTTTTTTAAGTCTGTCATCTCTCTATTGTTCAAATTGAGTAATTTCTATTGTTTTATCTCCCAGTTCACTGATTCTTTTCTCTATCCCCTTCTGTGTTAGACTGGGTTCTCTAGAGAAACAAAAACCAGCAAAGCTTATATATATATATAT
>NW_006921825.1:1942783-1943332 GCF_000298275.1 Orycteropus afer afer | reverse complement strand
CCATGATGGTGGATAAGGCATTCTGTAAGTCCATGGATGGTAGTTTTAGCAGAAGTATTGTGTGCAGGGAAGGTGAATCAATATCCAGAATAAGTATCTATTCCAGTAAGAAAAAAATGCTGTCCTTTCCATGATGGAAGTGGTCCAATGTAATCAAGCTGCCACCATGTTGCTGGCTGATCACCCCGAGGAATGGTTCCATATCACAGACTCAGTGTTGGTCTCTGCTGTTGGCAGATTGAGCACTCAGCAGTGGCGGTAACCAAATCAGCGTTGGTAAGTGGGAGTCCATGTTGCTGAGCCCATGCATAACCTTAATCCCTCCCACCATGGCCACTTTGTTTGTAAGCCCACTGAGCAATGACAGGAGTAGCTGGGGAAAAAGGATGGCTGGTTTCCCCTGAACATGTCATCCTATCCACCTGATTGTTAAAGTCCTCCTCTGCTGAGATTGCTTTTTGATGGGCATTCACATGAGACACAAATACCTTTACTCCTTTGGCCCATTCAGAGAGATCTATCCACATACCTCTTCCCCATACATCCTTA
>NW_006921825.1:1940063-1940868 GCF_000298275.1 Orycteropus afer afer | reverse complement strand
CTTGGGGCTCGTTTAGACTTGACCTTTGTTATGGGCCTAGCTGCCAGAATAGGTGCTTGAGGCAGTTCCTGAGAGCATTTAGGAATGTGTTCCATGGCCTCTGCCTCACACAATAACCCCACAGGACCGGTTTGACTAGTCCCCTCAAACTGAGGGGGAGGGGATAATGATTTTACAGTAATCCATTCAGATGGGAGGGATTCAACAGAATTACAGGCTCCATATCCTGATCTTCCTGATAATCTGTCCATTTGTCCCCATTCCAGGTTGCAGGATCCCATTTTTTTCCAATCAATGCCCTCACTTTAACAGCAGACATTGTTCTGGGTTGGCAATTGAACTGGCATTGTAATTCAGCCACTCTTACAATAAGACTCTGGATTTGGGTTTCAGCTGTCAGCTCTGTTAGTAGAAGCTATAAGGCTTTCTTTCAGAGCACAGCTGGAAGCACTGAGGTCGCTTATGTGGTGCTTAAGCCGAGACTCAGCAGCTTTGACCCCATCTCACTCTTTCAACAATTTATCCAGTATAAGTAGGACCAACCAACCAGCTTCCCTATACTCCTCATTCTGACAAAGTTGCAGAAAAGTATCAAATATCCGATCACCTAGAGTGTAACTTCTCACAAGTTCTTGATCTATTGGTGGTGCTATTTCACGTATTAATTTTGCCACCTCACTCCACGGATTAGTAGGGCCCTCTTTACTAGCAGACAAAGAGTCGCTAGTGTCATCAAAATTAATCAAATTGGAGAACCAATCTAGGAAGCCCATCCTTATGATTTTTGTCTCTCTAGAGCCACTCC
>NW_006921825.1:1931763-1939603 GCF_000298275.1 Orycteropus afer afer | reverse complement strand
CCCCTAGGGAAACTCCCCTTGGGCAGATTGGCCACTCAGAACACAGTCATCTGATCCCATCATGGGAACAACCACACAGAACTGGGGTCCAGCCAAGTTGACACACAGCTCCAACTATCAAACCTTCATTCTGCTGTGGAGCCCATCCTTCAGTTGTTTTTCTTTTTCACTTTGATTATGGTATTTTTCAGTTCTAGAATTTCCATTTGGTTCTTTTTATATCGTTTATTTCTTTGATGACACTTTCTTTCTTTTCATTTGTTTCCAACATGTTTGTAATTGTTCCTTGAAGTGTTTTTTGATGACTACTTTAAGATCTTTGCCAGATAATTTTAACACCTCTATCACCTTGATGCTGTCATCTGTTAATTGTCTTCTTTCTTTCATCTTTGGACCTTTCTCAGTTATGATTGGTGATTGATTTTTTATTGAAAGCTAGACATTTTGAGTATTATGTTATGAGACTGTGAATCTTATTTATACAGTCTATTTTATTTCCCTTATTGTGAAACCAATCCAATAGGGGAATTGTAGGCATTACTTCATCACTCCCATGTGAAGGTCTCAATTCTACACTCTGATATGGGTATTTGAGAAAACTTATAGATTGGCAAGGGTAGGATTCTTGGCTTCTCTGTAAGCCTTTGTAGTTAGGGTGGGGCTACAGCTTTTTTCCCCCCCCCTGATATTTGTCTGGAGTACATGGTTATTTAAAAAATATTTTCTCTCTTTCTAGACTGCCACTTTCCTAGTCCTTTGCCTAGTGACAGCGGGTTCCCCCTTATCTTCTCCAGTGCCCAGTCTGGGATATGTGAAGTGAAAAGAAATCCGGAGAACTCAGTTCTATGTTGTTCTTTGGGTCCTACGGTCCCTAACTGGTTTGCCAGCATCTCCTCATTTTCCATGGTCTTTTGATGTTTCTTTTATATAGAATGTGCAGAGTTTTTGTTGTACCACCATGGTCTTTTTTTGTTTGTTTGTTTAATATGTAAGTCTAAAGTATTTGGGCTCTTTGCAGTAGTTAAGTTTCATCTTCCCTTCAATTATTAGCTGAAGCATCACTTCTTCTGAGAAGCTCTTTGAGCCACACACTAGGCTGGTCACCCATTATACTCTCCCATAGCACTCTACACTTCTCTTTGTAATAAATTTGTTCAGTACTTTTCTCCTCTATTAACTGTAAGCTCTTAGAGGACTGGGAGTGGTCTCATCTTGAATAAGTGAGTTGACGTACTCATTGTAAAATGAGACAGTTGGGATAGATGAACTTAAAGTTCCTCCTTTCCTCCTCCCCTTTCTTTTTTTACTTTTCTCCCTCTCTCTATTCTTTTCTCTGCCTCCTCTACCTTTAATAATCCCCAGTATAGAAAACTATCTGAAAACTGCTTCTTCTACATCCTGTAAATATCAGGCTTTATTATTTTTTAAAATTAAGATTTGGTTATCCATTAGATGAATATTAACATCTAAGTATTGTTTTATCTTACACTTACTTAAATACCAGAGAATTTTATTCCTTCAGACAATAAATATTGAATATCTACTATGTACCTCTGGAGATAGAATAGTTCACAAAATCCTTTCTCTCATGGAATTCATTTACAGTTGATCCCCCTCCCCCTTTTTTTTTTTGCCCATTTGCATATTTTTTGTGAACTATTCTCCATATTAGTTTCTCCTCCATCTGTTCCTCTCCCCGCTTTATGGTGTTCCATTAAAAAATATTTTGTTCAGGAATATGGGAAATCCAAACTTAAAACACAGTACTCCTCACAATTTATGTAGCATCTATTCTGTTTCACCAGTTTATACATTCAAACAAAAACATTTTTCTCAAAGGACAGGTTTGGGCAGTCCATTCATCATCACCATTTTGTTCATACTTTAAAGGACTCAAATGAAAACTTTTTATTTTTTAATAAGCACCAAAGTATTTGTGATTTTTGGAATTTTCTTTTTATGATAAATATGTAGCTCTACTGGACAGCAACAGTAAAATACTCTACATTGAAGAGAGTGTCAAAAGTTGGACTTAATGAAATCATTTTAACAAGAACCTGTTGCAGTGGTAGGTTGTAATTGCAAAGAAATCTGCATGGACTTTAATTTGTCATTATTATTTGTTTTATTTAAAAATGATGCTTGATTTGCATTTCACAGATGTCAGAAGCAGTGTTGAGAAGTCCTGGGTGACAAACTGTAACATCAGCAAGATTTTAAACAAAAACCAGTGTTCCCTGATCTAGAATTCTACTCACTTCAAAGCAGCCCTGAGTAAAATTGCTTTAGTCCCTCAATATGGTTGGTAATGTTGATCATTCATTTAGCTTATTTCATATGTAATTGTTATCCCTCCTATCTGTAGTAGGCTTTGTAGTTTACTAAACACTTAGATATACATTGTGTTATTTAACACCTGAAGCAACCTCATGCAGACAGTATTAAGTGATTTACATATGAGGAAGCAAAAACTTAAAGAGGCTGAGTGACTTGTCTGAGAGCACATAGCTAGTAACAGGCTGAAGTAAGACCATTGCGTGACTATATTGTTGTTGTTAGATGCTGTCGAATTGGTTCTGATTCATAGTGACTCTATGTACAACAGAACAAAACATTGACTAATCCTGTGACATCCTAACCATCGTGGCTTTCTTTGAGCTCAATGTTGCAGCCACTGTATCAGTAGTCTCTCTCACTGAAAGTCTTCCTCTTTTTCCCTGATCCTCTAATTTACCAAGTGATGTCTTTCTCCAGGGACTGGTTCCTCCGATAACACATCCAAAGTGTGTGAGATGATGGTTTGCCATCTTTACTTCTAAGGAGCATTCTGGCAGTACTTCTTTCAATCCAGATTTATTTGTTCTTCTGGCATACCACAGTATAGTCAGTATTCTTTGGCAACATCATAATTCAAAGGCATCAATTCTTCTTTGGTCTTCCTTATTTATTGTCCAGCTTCCACATGCATTTGAAGTGAGCTCTGGTAGCTCAGTCCCTAAGGCATTTGGCTGCTAACCAAAAGGTTGGCAGTTCAAACCCACCTGCCACTCCATGGAAAGAAGATGGGGCAATCCACTTCTGTAAAGATTTACCACCTCTGAAAACCCATGGAGGTCACTATGAGTCAGAATCCACTTGATGGCAGTGAGTTTGGTTTTAGGGAGCTCTGGTAGCATAGTGTCTATGGCACTTGACTGCTAACCAGAAGGCTGGTGGTTCAAACCAGCCATTCCTTGGAAGGAAGATGGGGCAATCTACTTCCATAGTGATACTGCCTCGGAAACCCAAGGAGGTGTCGCTATGAGTCGGGTCTGACTCGACGGCACATAACAACAACAAAAATATCATGGCTTAGGTTAGGTACACCTTTGTCCTCAAAATAGTATCATTCTTTTTAATACTTCTTCTTCTTCTTCTTTTTTTTTTTTTTTACTTTTTGTCATTTGAATGAAAGTTTACAGAGCAAATTATTTTTTCACTCAATAATTCATCCACATTTTGTTTCGTGACATTGATTGCAATTCTTACAATGTAGCATCACTTTTCCCACTTCCTCTCTTTGTTTTCCATTTCCACTTGTCCTTCTTTCCTATCTCTTCTTGCCTTCTGAGCTTTATGTCTGGCCAAAAGCTGCTTTTTGATCTAGTATGGCCAATCGTTCTAAGGTGCGTACCCCTCTAATGTTATTTTTCACCTTATAGGGCTGTCTATTACTTGGTTAAAAGATGAGCCACTGGGTTGAATTCAGTTCCAGGCTTGAAGTGTGACTAAGGGCTGCAGTCTCAAGGTTTTTTTTTTTAAAAAGCACTTTAAAGAGATATTTTGCAGTAGATTTGCCCAATGCAATATATTATTTGATTTTTTGACTGTTGCTTCCATAGGCATTGATTCTGGATCCAGGGAAAATGAAATCCTTGACAAATTCAGTCTTTTCTCCATTTATCATGATGTTGCTTATTTATCCAATTGTGAGAGTTTTTGTTTTCTTTATGTTAAGGTATAATCCATAATGAAGATTGTAGTCTTTAATCTTCATCAATAAGTGCTTCAAGTCATCTTCACTTTCAGTAAGCAAGGTTGTGCCACCTGCGTCTCACAGGTTATTAATGACTCTTCCTCCAATTCTGAGACCGTGTTCTTCTTCATATAATCTACCTTCTTAGATTATTTGTTCAGCATTAAGACTGACTAAGTAAGGTGAAGGGATACAAACTTTCCTGATTTTAAACCATGCAGTGCTCCCCTTTCTCTGTTCAAACAACATGAGCACAAATAAATATTCTGGAATTCCCATTCTTCCCAGTGTTATCCATGATTTGTTATGAGCACACAGTTGAATGCCTTTTCATAGTCAATAAAACACAAGAAAACATCTTTCTGGTATTCTGTGCTTTTAGACAAGATCCATCTGATATCAGCAATGATATCCCTTGCTTCACAACCTTTTCTGAATCTGTCTTGACTTTCTGGCAGTTCCCTGTCAATATACTGTTGCAACCATTATTTCGGCAAAATTTTACTTTCATATGATAATGATGTTCAATATTTTTTGCCTTCTGTTGGATCACTTTTCTTTGGAATAGACATAGATATGTTTGGTTATGTAGCTGTCTTCCAAATTTCTTGGCATGGATGACTGAGTACTTCCAGCTTTGCATCCATTTGTTGAAACATCTTAATTGGTATTTTGGCAATTCCTGGAGCCTTGTTTTTTCGCTAATGCCTTCAGTGCAGTTTAAACTTCTTACTTCAGTTCCATGAGTTCTTGATCATATACTACCTACTGCAATGGTCGAACACTGGCCAATTTTTTTTTCTTTTTGGTACTGTGACTTTGTGTATTTCTTCAATCTTCTTTTGATGCTTTTATGTGTTGTTCAGTATTTTGCCCATAAAATCCTTCAGTATTGCAACTTGAGGCTTGAGGATTTTTCCTTCAGTTATTTTAGCTTGAGAAATATCAAGAGTATTCCTCCCTTTTACTTTTTTAATTTCAAATGTTTGCACATTTCATTATAATACTTTACTTTGTCTTCTCAAGCTGCCCTTTGAAATCTTCTGTTCAGCTCTTTTACTTAATTTCTTCCTTTTACTTTAGCTACTCTATGTTTGAGAGCAAGTTTCAGAGTCTCTTCTG
Source organism: Orycteropus afer afer (assembly GCF_000298275.1). Classification (NCBI taxonomy): domain Eukaryota; kingdom Metazoa; phylum Chordata; class Mammalia; order Tubulidentata; family Orycteropodidae; genus Orycteropus; species Orycteropus afer. The sequence goes on along the minus strand of NW_006921825.1, from coordinate 1,934,466 downwards.
ATACTCATTTTTCTTTTCTTTATGTGACAATATATCATATCTTAAATGTAACTGCATGCTAATACTCTGTCCTGCTAGGTAAATTAAAGATAATTGTCTCTATATCACTTAACTATATTCCCTGTTCATAAACTATGTTCTTTACACTGTGTCCTGCTGTTACCATGCTGTTTCACTTGTCCTTTTTCCCCAAGGTAGAGTAAGCTCCATTTTCCCTGACTTGATGTTTTCCTGAGTATGTGTAAAAACACATCTTTTTATGAAAAGCCTCTTATTAAAATCCCTTCAAATTACCCAGTTTGATTATTCCACCTATTTTTTACTGGGATCTTGACTATTACTGTGATAGAGCTAGAATTGTTAAACTAATTGTAGTTTTTCTATCTGTAAGATGAGAGGCTTGAGTTAGCATCTGGGAAATACAGAAAGTCAGGTTGGTAAAGGACGTTAAGAGCCTAGAATCCAACACTATATACATATGTTTAATGTAGTGTGTATATGCATATATGTGTATGTATACAAGGTATGCAGGGATGGTTCAATATTAGAAAAACAATCAATACAATCCACTACATAAATAAAGCAAAGGAAAACAACCACTTGATCATAGCAATAGATGCAGAAAAAGCATTTGACAATATCCAACACCCATTCCTGAGAAGAACTCTAAGCAAAATAGGAATAGAAAGGAAACTCTTCACCAAAATTAAGGACATATATGCAAAACCAATAGCCAACATTATTCTCAGTGGAGAGAGACTGAAAGCATCCTCCTTGTGAATGGGAACCAGATAAGGATTCCCTTTTTCACCACTCCTATTCAGCATTGTATTGGAAGTCTTAGCCAGGGCAATAAGACAAGAAAAAGAAATAAAAAGCATCTAAATTGGTAAGGAAGAAATAAAACTATCTCTATTTGCAGATGATATGATCCTACACATAGAAAACCCCATAGACTCAGCAAGAAAACTATTGGAAGTAATTGAAAGATTCAGCAAAATGTCAGGGTACAAGATCAAAATACAAAAATCGGTTGGATTCTTCTACATCAACAAAGAGATCTCTGAAAAGGGATTAAGGAAAATAATTCCATTTACAATAGCTACCAAACATATGAAATACTTAGGAATAAATCTTACGATGACAGAAAAGTCCTATACAAAGAAAACTACAAAACATTACTAACAGAAACTAAAAGAGACCTAGATAAATGGAATAACATACCATGCTCATGGATAGAAAGATTGAAAAATGTGAAAGCAGTCTATAATTACTATAAAATTTCAATCCATATTCCATCAACATTTTTACCACAAAAACAAAAAACAAAACAAAAAAAAACAAAACTCACTGCTGTCAAGCAACCTTCCTTGGGTTTCTGAGGTAGTATCACTACGAAGTAGATTGCCCAATATTCCTTCTGAGAAATGACTGGAGGGTTTGGACCACCAGCCTTCTGATTAGCAGTCTGCAGTGTAGTAGATTACCTGGTATGGCTTTTCTAACCATAAGTCTTTGTAAACTCCATGGTGGAATTTGCTGTGAGCAACTGAGGAGCTCCTGACTGTTAAAGTTATCCACCTAGGGTATTTTTGTTGAGAGTGGCACAAAGCAATGTTTTGGGAAGTTTGCTCTCTCTCAGGTGCTTAGAATTCTGATATTATAATTGGTTAGTTTGGCCACTCTGCCAGGCTTAAAAGGAGGCCTCCTAGAGGCAGAAGAAGTCTCTCTGACTGCTGACTGAGAAAGCCGTGCTGCTGAGAGAAATGTGCTCCTGAGAGACAATGTGCTGCTGGGAGAGAGACTGACAGACCCATGGTGCTGGGAGAGAGACTGAGAGAGACTGTCAGCTGAGATACAGCAGGCTGAGAGACTGAGTGTGTTCCTGAACTTGAATTATAGCCTGGTGCTTCCCTAATAAACCCCATAATCTGTGAGTTCTGTGTGGCCATTGCAGTGAATTAGCAAGCCCAGCAGAGAGGTGGTGGGTGCTGTGGGAGGAAAGATTGTTTTCAGGGTTGGTGAAAAGGCTGGAGGGAGGTGGCATGTCTGGCCTCATAGGGATAGGCCTTGGGCTGCTGATGGTGATTCTGTCTTCCTCTTGTGAGGTTAAAGGAGGTCAGAAGATATGGCAGGTCTGCCCTTTTGTCAGTTGGTGTCAGAAGTGGTGGAATTCATTGCAGTGGCTCCAGACTTATAGAAGCATGGGACTTTGTAAAAGAACAAAGGAAAGGGCCTGGGAAGTGACATTTTGGATTATTAGGTGGTTACTTTGGTTGGCATTACCTGTTAAAGAGATGGTTGATCCAGAGGCTAGGGCTTTTGGTTACACCCAGACAAAGGCCCAAGACCATATACATAGAATGGGAAGATAATCAAAGTGAAGAGTTGAATGTAGAATGTCTTACAAAGGATTATTGTGTTTTGGGTTAGTGTTTATTTGAATGTACTATGCTATTGAATGTTCTCTTATCTGCTTGTACATTAGAAACAATTATGGGGTGTGGATAACAGAGAGCATGTAAGTCTGCCTTCAGCCAATACTTGATTGCCTACGTTAAAAGGGGAAAATAGAATATGCTCAGAAAAAAAAATAGGTTTTGATATTGCGAAGATGGCGGACTAGGAAGAAGGATTGCACAGACCTTCAACAAAGAAAAGGGAAACCAATTAACACAGACACAGAAGATAATCTTGGACCCC
>NW_006921825.1:1919782-1924768 GCF_000298275.1 Orycteropus afer afer | reverse complement strand
AGGTAGAAAATTTAAGCCCCACCTAGAACTACTGAGGGAACTGAAGATTTACATTTGAAGAATGGACCTGAACAAAGAGAGACAGAGAGAGCGAGCGAGAGAGAGAGAAAGACTGCCTCTTTGAATTTTGAGCAAGCAGATATATTTTGGGTGCATTGAGGCAGTAAAGTCATGGCCCATGAGAGAAACCCCTTCCAGGACTGAAAGTTAAAAGAAGGCAATGAGTAGTAGGCTTGTATGCTACTTGCTTGTGACTACCTGGGTCCAATTGAGTGGAAATAGGGGAAGTGCAGCAAAGAAGAAATGGGCTGAGTTTGGTACTCTTTGACCTAGGCCATGGAGGCTGGGGATGAAAGGAAGGGCTGGCTGGTCTGAGGTGCAAGGAGTTGTGAGCCTACAGGCATTGAAATAGTATCTGAGGACTGAGGATGTAAAAGAAGGTACTAGCTGGTCTATAGTGAAGGGAAGAGTGTGACTCCCAAAGTTGGCAGCTGGTACCCATGACATAGCTGGGATGGCTAGGGCTGAGCTGACCAGAACCTGACCAAATGAAGAAGAAGGTGTTTGACACTGAGCTGGTGTTAAGTTGCTACCATATGAGGGCTTGCACTGGGCTGGACTTTGCTTGTTTATGGATGCAGATGCCCAAAGTTTCAAGCAGAACAGAAGATTCTTCAGAGATAAAAGACCATGCTTGTCTCATCACAGTAGTGGTTTGATGGGGATGGGCAAATTAGAAATTAGCTGTCTAAATTGGGGGGAGATAAAGGCATGAAGTAGCTGGCTTACATGCTCTCCTGGGTGTGGTTATTCTTAAACTGATGGTGAAGGGGTTGTGAATTTTTGAAGAATAAAAGGGATAATGGCTAGAAAAGTCAGGGGGTGGCCTGCGGTGTAGTAAATTACCTGGTATGGCTTTTCTAACCATAAGTCTTTGTAAACTCCATGGTGGAATTTGCCGTGAGCAACTGAGGAGCTCCTGATTGTTAAAGTTATCCACCTGGGGTATTTTTGTTGAGTGGCACAAAGTAATATTCTGGGAAGTTTGCTCTCTCTCAGGTGCTTAGAATTCTGATATTATAATTGGTTAGTTTGGCCACTCTGCCAGGCTCAAAAGGAGGCCTTCTAGAAGCAGAAGAAGTCTCTCTGACTGCTGGCTGAGAAACCTCTGTTGAGTGAAATGTGCTCCTGAGAGACAACATGCTGCTGGGGAGAGACTGAGAGACATGCGGTGCTGGGAGACAGACTGAGAGAGACTGTTGACTGAGAGACAGTGGGCTGAGAGACTGAGCATGTTCCTGAACTTGAATTGTAGCCTAGTGCTTCCCTAATAAACCCCATAGTCAGTGAGTTCTGTGTAGCCACTGCAGTGAATTATCAAACCCAGCAGAGAGGTGGTGGGTGCTGCAGAAGGAATGGTTGGTTTCAGGGTTGCTATAAGGGCTGGAGGGAGGCAACATGTCTGGTCTCACAGGGATAGGCTTTGGGCTGTGGATGGTGATTCTGTCTTCCTCTTGTGGGATTAGAGGAGGTCAGAAAATGTGGCCTCCCTGCCCCTTTGGCACGGTCAAACATTTTAGGCACTATGCCACCAGAGCTCCCAACATTTTCTAAGGAGATGGAAAAACCAATCACGATTTTATATTGAAAGGAAAGAGAGCTTGGATAAACAATGCACTCCTGAAGAAGAAAACCAAAGTAGGAGATCTCACACTTCCCAATCTCAAAACATACCAGACAGCTGTGGTAGTCAAAACAGCCTAATATTGTTACAATGACAGACACATAGACCAATGGAGCAGAATTGAGAACCCAGAAATAGATTCATCTACCTATGGACAGCTGATCTTTGACAGAGGGTCAGAATCCATTAAATGGGGGGTGGGGTGGCGGGAGACAGTCTCTATAACAAATGGTGTTGGCAAAACAATATATCAATTTGCAGAAAAATGAAACGAGATCCATACTTCATATCATATCAAAAACTAACTTGAGATGGGTTAAACACCTAATTGTAAAACCTAAGACTATAAAGATCATCAGAGAAAAAATAGGGACAAATTAAGTCCTCTAATTTATGGCATAAAACATAACCAAACATGCACAAGCAGAAGAAGATAAACTAGATGTCTGGGACTGTCTAAAAATTAAATTCTAATGTGCATCAAGAGGCTTCTCTAAATGAGTTAAAGAACATATTGATTTAGAGAAATATTTGGCAGTGAGACATCCAACAAGGAACTTATCTCTATAATGTATAGAAAACTTCAACACCTTAACATGAAGACAGCCAATCCAATTAAAGATTGGGCAGAGGACATGAATAGACATGTCACCAAAGAAAATATTCTGGGGGTAAGGCGGTAGAGGGGTGGGGAAGAGAAGGTGGAGGGAGCCTAGGCTTTGGAATTAGAAGGATCACATTTCAAGTCTGCATTTTCACTGTGTTGTCAGAGGTTATCTGAATTTAAGTTTCCTCACTGGTAAAATGGAATTGATAAAGTATCTATTTATAGAGTTGTAAAATGATTAGCACAATACCTGGTATATAGTGACTGCTTTATAAAATTAGCTATTAAAATAGCTGTTCTCTGGATTAACAAATTGGTTGGTAGATTAATAAAGGTTCTCCATTTGCCTATAAAACAGTGATTGATGGCCACAACGTCCTGAATAATCAATTCTAGTATACTTCACACATTTACTTGTAGACCTCTGGACTCAAAAGTTGATGTACACATTTCCCAAGGGCCACCAGTATTCATTCCGAAGCCAGTTTATTCCCATTACAGTAATAATTATTTAATTTAATTAATTATAATGTAAATTAGTATTAATTTCGTATTCCTGGTATACCAAAAGTAGCTCTGGTGGTGTAGTGCCTAAAGCATTTGACTACTAACCAGAAGGCTGGTGGTTCAAACCTATTGGCTGCTCCTCAGAAGGGAGACTGGGCAATCTACTTCCATAGAGACCACCTCAGACATCCAAGAAGTGGTTGCTGTGAGTCAGAATGGTGTAACAAATTACCACAAACTTAGTGCTTAATACACACAAAGTTATTATCTTACTGGAATTCAGAGTCTGGAATTGGTCTCACTGGGCTAAAATCAAGATATTTTTAGAAGTGTATTTCTTTTAGATGGTGTAGGGGAAATCCAACACCACTCTTGTGTCAGTTTGGCTTGCATGTTGTTGTGAGGCTAGAGGCTATGCCACCAGTGTTTCAAATACCAGCAGGGTCACCCTTGGTGGACAGGTTTCAGTGGACATTCCAGACTAAGACAGACTCAGAAGAAGGAAGGGGCTATCCACTTCTCAAAGAAATGGCTGGTGAAAACCTTATGAATAGCAGTGAAACACTGTCTCATATATTACTGGAGAACTTTACTAATAGCCCTGAAACATTGTCTTATAGTGCTGAAGATGAGCCTCTCAGGTCAGAAGGCACTCAAAATATGACTGGAGAAGAGCTGCTTCCTCAAAGTAGAGTTGACCTCGATGTGAGTTATGATAGTTCAGTTTGTGTGTCAACTTGGGTGGGCCAGGTTGAGCGGCTGGGCAGCTGGATGTAGTATTCCCCATGATGAGACTGCCCCAGGGATGTGGTCTACTTCCTGTGTAAGAAGAAGCATTGGAGAATGGTCTCAAGCTTATGGCACCCTTGGACCCTGCATATAGCCATGCCATTGTTCAGCAGCCTGTCATGCTCTGCCAACCTTGGGACATACAAAACCAACTGCCATCGAGTCATATCTGACTCATAGCAACCCCTCCCTGGGTTTCCAAGGCAGTATAACTATGGAAGTAGATTGCCCAACCTTCCTTCCAAGGAGTGGCTAGTGGGTTTGAACCACCAGCCTTTCAGGTTAGCAGTCAAATGCCTTAGGCACTAAGCCACCAGAGCTCCAGACTTGAATTAATGGCCTGCCGTGTGGTTTGGTAACATCGGGACTGTGCAATTTATTTGTCGACTTATTTGAGGCTTGTTAGCCTCAGCAGCCAGTAGCTGTCTGAGTGAAGAGATGCCTCTAGCTGCAGTGGGCTGGGAGCAAGAGGCAGAGCTGAACTCCAAGACTGAAGGGCTTTCACATAGCCCCTAGAGCCTGGAACTTTGAACTCAGACTTCTAGCCTCCTGAACTGTAAGAGAATAAATTCCTGTTTGTTAAGGCCATCCCATTTGTGGTATATTCTTGTCAGAGTGGCACTAGTAACCAGAGCAGAATATGGTACCAGGAGTGTGCTGCTCTGACAGATTCCTAAAATGTGGAAACAGGAGTGGAGTGCATCCTTGACCTGAGACCCTGGCAAAGAGACCCCCAGCATGTGGCATGAGAGACAGCAGGGACAGAGCCAAGAGACTGGCATGAGAGACAGCAAGAGCAGAGCCCAGAGACCATCATGATAGATGGCAGTAGCAGAGCCCAGAGATCAACATTAAACAGCAACAGGCTTACCATCCCACGGAGGAGAAAGCCAGATGCCATTGGGTAGGTGGCTTCCTGGTGGAGTGGGTTGCCTTCAGACATTAATTGGTGGAAGAGACCAGCATGAAATGGGGTAGCAGGTTGGCTGGCCCATGGAGCAAAAAAGCTGTGTGCTTTTTGCGCAGGAAAATTTCCTGTGGAGTGGGTTGCCTTTGGCATTAATCGGCAGAAACAGAGAGACCCAGGAAATGGGAAGCAGAACTGCCTCAGCCTTAAGGGTAGGACCATGGCCTTTGAGGTTGGAACTGCCATAGCCCCCTAGGTTTCAAAGAGTTAGATAATCACCAGCTTGGTTCTGGAGTGTGGGGCTGCTCATTCATGTGGGCCAGTGGGATGGAGCTACAGCCACTGCCCAAGAGGGGGTGGGCAGGGCTACCATAACCAAGAGGTGGAGGAACAGGGTGCACCAAGCCAAGGGGATGAGGTTGCCACTCAGGAACTAGGGGATTAGAGCCACCCAGTGAAGAAGATCTGTACAGATGCCGCCCATTGAAGATC
>NW_006921825.1:1912833-1918467 GCF_000298275.1 Orycteropus afer afer | reverse complement strand
TTGTGAGGATTTTTATTTTCTTTATATTGAGATGTAATCCATACTGCAGACTGTATTCTTCAATCTTCATCAGTAAGTGCTTCAAATCATCCTCACTTTCAGCAAGCAAAATTGTGTCGTCAGTGTATCACAGGTTATTAATGATTCTTCCTCCAATCCTGATGTCACATTCTTCTTCATATAGTTCATCTTCTTGGATTATGTGCTCAGCATATAGACTGAATAAGTATGGTTAAAGGATACAATCCTGACACACTCCCTTCTTGATTTTAAACCGTGCAGTTTCCCCATGTTCTGTTCCAATGACAGCCTCCTGATCTATATACAGGTTCCTCATGAGTACAATTAAATGTTCTGGAATTCCCATTCTTCTCAATGTGGTCCACAATTTGTTATGATCCACACAATCAAATGTTTTGCATAGTCAATAAAACACAAGTAAACATCTTTCTGGTATTCTTTGCTTTGAGCCAAGATGTGTCTGTCATCGGCAATGATATTCCTGGTTTCATGTCCTCTTCTGAATCCAGCTTGCACCTCTGGAAGTTCTCTGTCAATATACTGCTGCAACAATTTTTGAATTATCTTCAGTAAATATTACTTGTAAGTGATAATTATATTGTCTGATAATTTCCACATTCTGTGGGATCACCTTTCTTTGGCATGTGTACAAATATGGATCCCTTCCAGTCAATTGACCAGGTGGGTGTCTTCCAAATTTCTTGGCATAACCGAGTGAGTACCTCCAGTAGGGCATCCATTTGTTGAAACATCTCAAAGGGTATTCCATCAATTCCTGGAGCCTTGTTCTTCCCCAGTTTCTTCAGTGAGGCTTTGACTTCTTCCACCAATACCATTGGTTCTTCATTATATGCCACCTCCTGAAATGGATGAAGATTGACCATGTCTTTTTGGTGCAGTGACTCTTTGTATTCCTTCCATCTTCTTTTGATGTTTTGCATCATTCAATATTTTTCCCATAGAGTCTTTCAATGTTGCAACTCACTTAAAGTTCTTGCAGCTTGAGAAATGCTGAGCATGTTCTTTCCTTTTGGTTTTCTAACTCCAGGTCTTTGCACATTTCATTGCAGTAATTGGTTTTGTCTTCTCAAGCTGCTCCTTGAAATCTTCTGTTCAGCTCTTTTATCTTGCATTTCTTCCATTTGCTTTAGCTACTCTTTGCTCAAGGGCAAGTTACTGAGTCTCTTCTGACATCCATTTTGGTCTTTTCTTTCTTTTTTGTCTTTTTAATGACCTCTTGCTTTCTTTATGGATGATGTTCTTGATGTCATCCTACAACTCGTCTGGTTTTTGGTCATTGGTGTTGAATGCATCAAATCTGTACTTTAGATGGTCTCTAAATTCAGGAGGGATATATACAAGGAAATATTTTGGCTCTTGTGGACTTGTTTTAATTGTCTTCAACTTCAAGTTGAGCTTGCATATGAGCAGTTGATGGTCTGTTCCACAATCAGGTGCTGGCCTTGTTTTGGCTGAAGATATTGACCTTTTCCATCACCTCTTGCCACAGATGTAGTCAATCTGATTCCTGTGCATTCCATCTGATGAAGTTTACGTGTATAGCTAGTGTTTGTGTTGTTGAAAAAAGGTATTTGCAATGAATAAGTCATTGGTCTTGCAAAATTCTATCATGAGATATCCAGCATTATTTCTGTCACTAAGGCCAAATTTTCAAACTACTGGTGATTCTTCTTTGTTTCCAGCATTTGTATTCCAGCACCAGTGGTAATTAATACATCTTGATTGCACATTAGGTCAATGTCAGACTGCAGAAATTGATAAAAAGTCTTCAATTTCCTCATCTTTTGCTTTGATGATTGGTGCTTAAATTTGAATAATAGTTGTATTAACTGGTCTGCCTTGTAGGCATATGGATATTATCCTATCACTGACAGCATTGTACTTCAGGATAGATCTTGAAACATCCTTTGTGATGATGAATGCCACACCATTCCTCTTCAATTTTTCATTCCTGGCATAGTAGATGATATGTTTTTCTGATTCTAAATGGCCAAAACATGTCCATTTCAGCTCACTAATGCCTAGGATATCAATCTTTATGTGTTCCATTTCATTTTTGACAACTTCCAATTTTCCTAGATTCATACTTCGTACTTTCCATGTTCTAATTATTAATGGGTGTTTGCAGCTGTTTCTCCTCAATTTGAGTCATGCCATGTCAGCAAATGGAGGTCTTGAAAGCTTTACCTTATCCATATGAGTAAGGCTGGTTTTACGCTGATGATGCAGCTCTTTCCTACTTGTATTTTGAGAACCTTCTGATCTAATGGGCTTGTCCTCCTGCACTGTATTGGACAATGTTTCTGGACTATTCCTAAAGTTGCTCAGTAACATATCAGACAGTGTTTCTCTGCTATTCATAAGGTTTTTCCTGGCCAATTTTTTGAGAAGTGGATGGCCTCTTCATTCTTCCCAGTCTGTCTCAGTTTGTAAGCTGCATTGAAACCAGTGTACCATGTGCAACCCTGGTGGTGTTTGAAACACCAGAGGCACAGCTTCAAGCCTCACAGTACCATGCAAGTCACCACAGTAGGGCAAACTGACAGACAATTTTCTCTCCCTTAGCTGTTCAAAACTTTTCCACCCACCCCTTACCTGGATCTCTGCTGCTGCTGCTTGCTCTGTTGTCCCCATGGCTTCTCTTTCCTCTACTTTCCTGCCTTTTGGAGGTGGGGCCTGGGTCCCTCCCCTTATCTGGATTCCTGCTGCTGCTGCTCACTCTGTCATGCCCCTGGCTTCCAAGTAACTCTTTAGGTACTGCTGATGTGTCATGACTCAAAATGGGAAGAAACAACTGCGAACATCCATTAATAATCAGGTCATGGAGTGCAAAGTATGAATATAGGAAAATTGGAATTTGTCAAAAATAAAATGGAATGCATAAAGATCAATACCTTAGGCATCAGAGAGCTGAAATAGACTGGTTTTGGCCATTTTGAATCAAAGACATATGATCTACTATGCCAGGAATGACAAATTGAAGAAGAATGACATGATATCCATTATCACAAAGAATGTTTCAAGATCTATCCTGAATAACAGTGCTGTCAGTGATAAGATAATATTCATACACCTATAAGGAAGACCTGTTACAACTACTATTATTCAAATTTACCAACCAACCACTAAAGGCAAAGATGAGGAAATTGAAGATTTTTTTTTTTACCAACTTCTGCATTCTGAAATTGACCAAAAATGCAATCAAGATGTATTGATTATCATTGGTGATTGGAATGCAAAAGTTAGAAAAAAAGGAGAATTACCAGTAGTTGGAAAATATGGCCTTGGTGATAGAAACGACCCTGGAGATTGCATTATAGAATTTTGCAGAACCAATGACTTATTCATTGCAAATACTATTTTTTTAACAACACAAATGGAGGCTATACACATAGACTTTGCCAGGTGGAATACACAGGAATCAGATTGGACTACATCTGTGGCAAGAGGTGATGGAGAAGCTCAATATATTCAGCAAAAACAAGGCCAAGAGCTGACTGTGGAACAGATCATCAATTGCTCATATGCAAGTTCAAGTTGAAGCTGAATACAATTAAAATGACTCAACAAGAGCAAAATATGATGTTTATTATATCCCACCTGAATTTAGAGACCATCTGAAGAATAGATTTGATGCATTGAACACAATTAACCAAAAAACAGACGAGTGTGGGATGACATCAAAACCATCATGAAGAAAGCAAAAGGTCCTTAAAAATACAGGAAAGGAAGAAAAGAATAAAATGGATGTCAGAAGTTTCTAAAATTTGCTTTTGAATACACAGTAGCTAAAGCAAATGGAAGAAATGACAACATAAAAGAGCTGAACAGGAGGTTTCAAAGAGCAGCTTGAGAAGACAAAGTCAATTATTATAATGAAATGTGCAAATACCTGGAGTTAGAAAACCAAAAGGAAAGAATACACTTGGCATTTCCCAAGCTGAAAGAATTGAAGAAGAAATTCAAGCCTCTAATTGCAATATTGAAAGATTCTATGGGCAAAATATTGAATGATGCAGGAAGCATCAAAAGAAGATGGAAAGAATACACAAAGTCACTGTACCAAAAAGAATTAGTTGATATTCATCTGTTTCAGGAGGTGGATTATGATCAAGAACTAATGGTATTGAAGGAAGAAGTTGGGTTACACTGAAGGAGTTGGCGAAGAACAAAACTCCAGGAATTGATAGAATACCCACTGAGATGTTCCAACAAATGGATGCTGCTCTGGAGTCACTGTCTATGCCAAGAAATTTGGAAGCCAGCCACCTGGCCAACTGACTGGAAGAGATTCATATTTGTATCCATTCTGAAGAAAGGACTGACACGGTGGCTGCAACATTGGTAGATTCTACAGAATGTGGAAATTATCGAAGAGTATCATTAATATCACATGCAAGTTAAAATTTTGCTGATGAAAATTCAAAAACAATTGTAGTGGTATATTGACAGGGCACTTTCAGAAATGCAAGCTGGATTCAGAAGAGGATGTGGAATGAGTGATATCATCGCTGATACCAGATGGATCTTGGCTGAAAGCAAAGAATACCAGAAAGATGTTTAGCTGTTTTTTTTTTTTTTTTTTTAAACTATGTATTTGATTGTGTGGATCATAACAAATTATGGATAACATTGAGAAGAATGGGAATTCCAGAAGATTTAATTGTACTCATGAGGGACCTGCACATAGACCAGGAGCCTGTCATTCAAACACAGCAAGGGGATACTGCACAGCTTTAAATTAGGAAGGGAGTATATCAGGGTTGTATCCCTTCACCACACTTATTCAATCTGTATGCTGAGCAAATAATCTGAGAAGCTGCACTATATGAAAAAGGACATGGCATCAGGGTTGGAGGAAGACTCATTAACAAACTGCAATATGCAGATGGGGAGCTCTGGTGATGTAGTGCCTAAGGTGTTTTACTACTTACCAGATGGCTGGCAGTTCAGACCCACCAGATATGTAGATGAAACAACTTTGCTTGCTGAAAGTGGAGATGACTTAAAGCACTTATTCATGAAGATTAAAGACTACAGTCTGCAGTATGGAGTACACTTCAAGATGAAGAAAACAAAATCTTCACTACTGGCCTTATAAGCAGTATTACAATAAACGGAGAAAGGATTGAAGTTGTCAAGGATATCCAAAGTAAAATAAGCTTACAAGATTATAAACAGAACCAGAGACATCAATTGGCAAGTGAGGATAACTATAAACCAAAAAGAGGGAAAAGACTGTGTAGTTACAGAACTTCTAAATGGTGAGGAAGTCAAGAGACTTGCAGGATACAATGGACTGTTCTAATCTCGGGGAGAAAATAATAAATCGCAGGGTAACCTCAAAGAAAAATGTTAAACTTTCACATCACAATAAAAAAGAGGACAAGCACAAATATTCATCAAATACTAAAACAACAGCAACAAAGGAAATGATAACATGATTCATAAGCATAATGAGCTCAGCACAGAAAATAATATGGAACAAAGAAATCAGGGACACCATGAAAAAACACATAACAAAATGACAGCAACAAATTCCTACTTGTCAAAAATTACACCGAATGTTAATGGATTAAATGCACCACTCAA
>NW_006921825.1:1909414-1911479 GCF_000298275.1 Orycteropus afer afer | reverse complement strand
ACTGAACAACACCCTCTTTAAGAAAGACTAGGTAAGAGAAGAAATAAAAAATGAAATTCAAAAATTCCTTGAATCAAACGAGAATGAAAACACAACATACCAAAATATTTGGGACACAGCAAAAGCGGTGACCATAGGCCAATTTTAGCAATAAATGCACACATCAAAAAAGAAGAAAGAACCAAAATCAACAACTTAAACCAACATTTCCAACAATTAGAAAAAGAACAGCAAGAAAAGCCTACACTCACCAGAAGGAAACAATAAAGATTCAAGCAGAAATCAATGAAACAGAAAATAGAAATACAATAGAAAAAAATCAACAAGACTAGAAATTTTTTTTTTAAGATTAATAAAATTGACAAACCACTGGCAAATTTTACAAAGGAAAAGAGAGAGAATACAAATAACACAAATAAGAAATGCAATGGGTGACATCAAAACAGAACTAACTGAAATAAAAAGGAGAATATCAGGATACGAGGAAGAACTGTACTCCAACAAATTTGAAAATCTGGAAGAAATGGACAGATTTCAAGAAACACACCACTTAACCTAAACTAACACAGACTGATGTGAAAAAGTTGAACAGATCGATAACAAAAGAAGAAATTGAACAGGTCATCAAAATTTACTAACAAAAAAAAAGTCGTAGCCCAGACATTTTCACTGGAGAATTCTACCAAATTTTCAGAGAAGAACTGACACCAATCCTACTCAAACAATTCCATAACATAGAAAAAGATAGAATCCTCCCTAATTAATTTTGTGAAAAATGCATAATCTTGATACCAAAACCAGGCAAAGACATCACTCAAAATGAAAACTACAGACAAATATCCATCATGAATATAGATGCAAAAATCTTCAACAAAATCCTAGCCAATAGACTGCAACAACATATCAAAAAAATCATTCACTATGACCAAGTGGGGTTCATATCAGGTGTACAAGATGGTTCAACATTAGAAAAACAATCAGCATCATCCACCACATAAATAACACAAAGGAGAAGAACCACATGATCATACCAATTGATGCAGAAAAGGCATTTGATAAAATCTAACACCCATTCCTGATCAAAACTCTTAGCAAAATAGGAATAGAAGGGACATTCCACAACATAGTAAAGGGCATCTATGCAAAACCAACAGCCAACATTATACTCAATGAAGAGAGACTGAAACCGTTCCTCTTGCAAACAGGTACCAGACAAGAATGCTCTCTATCACCACTTCTATTCAACATTGTACTGGAAGTCCTAGCCAGGGCCATAAGGCAAGAAAGGGGGAGGGGGGGGCGAACATCCAAATTGGTAAGGAAGAAAGAAGTCAAACTATCCCTGTTTACTGATGATATGATCCTATACCTAGAACCAACAGACTCAGTCAAAAATCTACTGGAACTAATTGAAAGATTTAGCATCATGGCAAGATACAAGATTAACACCCAAAAATCAGTTGGATTCCTTTACATCAGCAAAGAGATTGTTGAAAAAAAATAAGGAAATCAATACCATTTACAATAGCTACCAAAAATTAAAATACTTGGGAATAAATCTTACCAGGAACACAAAAGACCTGTACAAAGAAACCTATAAAAAACTACTTCAAGAAACCGTAAGAAATCTACACAAATAGAAGAACATTCTGTGTTCGTGGATAGGAAGACTGAACATTTGAAAATGTCAATTCTACCCAGCGCAATCTATCCATTCAATACAATCCCAATCCAGATCCTATCAACATTTTTTAAGGATAACAGGGTAACTTCATGCAACAACTTCATGGAAAAACCAATCACTAACTTTATATGGAAAGGAAAGAGAACTTGGATAAGCAAAGCACTATTGAAGAAGATGAACAAAGTAGGAGGTCTCACACTGTGGGATTTCAAAACCTTCTATACAGCCACAGGAACTCTGATAGCATAGTGGCTAAGGCACTAGACTGCTAACCAGAAGGCTGGTGGTTCAAACCCACCAGCCTCTCCTCGGAAGGAAGATGGGGCAATCTACTTCTGTAGTGATACTGCCTTGGAAACCCAAGGAGGGGTCGCTATGAGT
>NW_006921825.1:1906790-1908791 GCF_000298275.1 Orycteropus afer afer | reverse complement strand
AAGACATGAATAGACACTTCACCAAGGAGGATATTCAGGCGGCCAACAAACATATGAAGAAATGCTTGTGATCATTAACCGTTAGAGAGATGCAAATCAGCAATAATGAGATACCAACTTGCTCCAGCACTAGTAGCAAAGTTCAACAAGACAGAAAATAACAAATGCTAGTAAGGATGTGGAGAGATTGGGACTCTCATATACTGCTGGTGGAACTGTAAAATGTACAACCATTGTGGAAAGCAGTATGGTGATTCCTTCAAAAGTTGAAATTAGAAATACCATTTGACTCAGCCATTCCATTACTAGATATATAACCTAAAGAAGTGAGAGCCATGACAAGAAATATGCACACCCATGTTCATTGCAGCACTATTTACAATAGCCAAAAGGTGGAAACAACCTAGGTGTCCATCAACTGAGGAATGGATAACCAAACTTTGGTACATACACACAATGGAATACTATGCAATCCTAAAGAATAACGTAGAATCTGCAAAACACCGTATAACGTGGATGAACTTGGAGGACATTATGCTGAGTGAAATAAGTCAATCACAGGACAAATACTGTATTAGTCCATTATTGTAAAAGTCAAGGAAAGGTTTACATATGAAAGGAAAGTTTCTTTGTTGGTTACCAGGGGTGGGAGTGTAGCATAGGGAACACTGTAAGACAGAGATAAGTATTGATTTGGGTGAAGAGAAGAGCAATGTATCAAATGTGAGTGATCAACATGGTGAAGAGAAGAGCAATGTACCAAATGTGAGTGATCAACATGGTGGCATTGAGGAATAGGAAGGCAGAGAGAGGTACATGGGAGGTACAGACGGCAAAGATGAACCCATTTGCACATACAGTACTGTGTTGTCAGTGAAGGCAAACATGGGTACATGGGTGGATAGATGGGTGAACAGGCTGAACTATTAGGTATGTCTATGAAGCACAGAGTGTACCCAAGGCCATGTACAGGGTTGGCAGACAGTGGTTCTAAAAGTGTATTTGTATGTTCTGTAAGAATTCCCAGGTGAATAGTAAAACTGACAAGGGATAAGTTTGTAGTCACTTCTCGGGCACAGCCAGCTACCCAGAGGGAACAAGTAGTTGAACCTGTGAGCTCAGGACCATAGTCACAGGGGACATCAAGCTCAATTGGCATAACGTACTACACAAAACATTCTTCCACCTCCTACTTTGGTGAGTAGTGACTGGGATCTTAAAAGCTTGCAAGCAGCCATCTAGATGCAACAGTGGTTCTCTCCTTGTCCAGAGTAAAGAAGAATGAAGAAAACCAAACATTCATGGAAAGAATTAGTCCTAGTGACTTGTACACCATGTGACCCATAGCCTATACAACTATGAGACCAGAAGAAGTAGATGGTAGTTGGCTACCAATGTCAACCACTCAGAGAGGAATCTATGTAGGAGATCCTGGATAGAGAGGGAGAACAATGTGGAACAAAACTCAAAGTCATTTGGGAAAAGAAAACAATGGGGGTGGGGGACAGGGACCAGGTTTGCTGGTCTGATAGAGCCTGATGGAACTACTGAGACTATGGCCCCTAGTTGCCCTTCAGGTCTGGAATTGAACCCATACCTTTGGCTTCCAGCCAAACAAAAGACAGGCATATGAGTTGAACATTTACCTGAGGTAGATACACTTCTTGGAGAGAACAATCATGAGAGATAGAAGGGCTGTTTATGACCATGGAGACAACTTAGGAGGCAGGAGTGCATGGAGGGAGGGACGCAGGGAAGAGGTGACTGTCGGGAGGAAGTGGGAGGGAATCTGTTGCATTGTGGTGAATTGTGGTCAATGTCATGAGACAAAGTGTATGTGAACTACTGTATGGAAAGTGAATTTTCTCTCTAAATTTTCATCCAAATCACAATTAAAAAAAAAAAAAAAAGAAAGTAAGAAATCAGACAACATATTGCACTGGGCAAAGACCTGTTTAAAATGCTGAAGAGCAAAGGTGTCTCTTTGAAGATGAAGGTTTA
>NW_006921825.1:1903915-1904415 GCF_000298275.1 Orycteropus afer afer | reverse complement strand
TTGAGAGAAGAGAAGTTGTTTTTAAGAAAGCTAAATTTCTTGCTTTGGGAAGACATATCAAATTAAATTCCTAAAAACAAGCAAGCAAACAACCCCCCCTCAACAAACAAACAAACAAACTGCTGTTAAATTAGATGTGGGCTAGATCACTGCAAAATGTATTGAAAATCTGGAAGGATGCTGCACTCACATTGCTTCAGAAATGTCTTTGTGTTCTTTCTCTCTTTAGACAAAAAAACTGGATGATGCATTATAGACTATATTTGTGGAATATATATAATGCAAAACTCTAGACAATGGCTTCAATCTCAAAGAAGAATCTTTGGCTCTACACCAAAATATTGGCAAAGGCAAATGAATACATTTATATATATTATGTTGTTCTTGTTGTTATGTGCCGTCAAGTCAGACCTGACTCATAGCGACCCCTCCTTGGGTTTCCGAGGCAGTATCACTACGGAAGTAGATAGCCCCATCTTATTATAAGTTAAAATATTTAA
>NW_006921825.1:1896378-1902199 GCF_000298275.1 Orycteropus afer afer | reverse complement strand
GCCAGCATTTGTTATTTTCTGTCTTGTTGAACTTTGATACTAGTGCTGGAGCAAGATGAAAATTCCTTACTTTTTTAGTTAACCAGCTGATCACCAATCTCAGTTGTGTCTGGTAAGAAGTCTTCTGTTATGTTATCTAGTCCAAGTGACAGTCCATTCCTATTCTTTCCTTTCTGGGGTTATTCTGTCCTTGTTCAGTGATTTTGATGGGGGTCTTGGACCTTGTTGAAAATTTGGCAAGAGGTATGTTCAACCTGAAAAAACACTCAAACAATGTTTTTCTTTCTTTTTAAGTTACTTGAAGAGTAAGATGTGCCTGGCCCAAGCCATTGTTTTTCAGTAGCCTCATATACATGCAAAAACTAGACAATGAATAAGGAAGACCAAAGGACAATCAATGCATTTGAAGTATGAAGTTGGCAAACAATATTAAATATACTATGGAGTTCCAGAAGAATGAACAAATCTGTCTTGGAAGAAGTATAGCTGGAATGCTCCTTAGAAGCGAGAGTGGCCAGACTTTATCCCTCATGCTTTGGTAATTTTATCATTAGGGACTGGTCCCTGAAGAAGACTTAATCTCTCACACTTTGGTCATGCTATCAGGAAGGACTGGCCCTTGAAGAAGGATATCATGCTTGGTAAAAGAGAGGGTCGGTGAAAAAGGGGAAGAACTTTAATGAGATGGATTGACACTATGGTTGTAATAATGGGCTCAGGCATAGCAGAGATTGTGAGGATGGTGCAGGACCAGACATTGTTTCATCCTGTTGTACATAGATAGGGTCATTATGAGTCAAAACTGACTTGACAACACTCTTCAGTTCAAGACACATTATCATTTCTAGTCTGTGCAAAGTCGTCCTATTATTATATTTTCACTTTCACTTCCCTTCCCCATTTTCATCTTCATTCCCATTCTTTCCTCTCCATAGTCACCCTAATCTATTTAATATATATTCTTAGATAGCTATGTATTGTTGAAAGTTAAATAGTATAGTTTTGCATACTCAGTATTTCACATAGATTTTTAATTGTCTTCTGAAGACCATCCTTGGACACTAGGGGATCTGTGGACCTCAGGTCAAGAGTCTTTGCCCTAAATCTGCACTATCTAGTCCAGTAGCCACTAGCCTCATGTAACTACTTAAATACACATGAAACTGAATTAAGGTTATATAAAATTAAAAATTAGGGTTCTCAGTCACACTAGCCACATTTCAAGGGCTCAGTAGACACATGCTATTAGCAAATGCCCTGTAGAACAGTGCAGATACAGAATATATTCATTATCACAAAAAATTCTATTGGGCAGTACTGCCCTAAATGATCTGTAAGAACTCTCCCAGCTGTAATACTTGGCAATTCCAGTTGGTAATACTTTCTTTGTACTTGTGTGGAATAACTCATCCACAAAACTATTTAGGGAGTTCCTGCTAAAGAAGATAAATAGGAGACAGGTCCAGGATGTGAAAACTCAAGCAATGGTTCTTGGTTCAGCAATTTAAAGGACTGCAAAATGTGCCTCTAACCATTTGCCCTCGAGGAATTCCACACTGACACAAGCTGTAGTCCATGAGGCCATACTATAATCCCTCACACTTAAATATAACACTTTAGAATTTGAATACTTGTTAATTTACAAATGCCTTTAGTAAGAGAGTTATTGTGGTAGCAGATAACATCTGTCTTTTCCCTTGTGTGCTTGTTTCTGGCCCAATCTGCTCTTTTTGTAATTTAGAAGTGATTAGGTTTAGGACACTCCCTATATTGATATGGCCTCACTAACATATATACATATATACACTTTGCAGATGTTGAATTTTGTAGCTATCCTCCCTCCCATCCAATTCCTCTTGTCACATCTCTTTTGTCTCCTTTCTTTTTGTGTCTCAGTCTCATTGTTCTTTATCTTTCATGATCTTAACATTGTATTTTAGAAACTGTTCCAAAGTTTTAATTTGTTGATACTTTTTCATTTAAAAAAAAAAAATACTCACTGTCATGGAGTCAATTCTGACTCATACCGACCTCTCTTTGGGTTTCCAAGGCAGTGTCTCTACAGAAGTAGATTCCTTGGGTTTCTGAGACGGTATCACTACGGAAGTAGATTGCCCAACCTTCCTTCTGAGGAGTGGCTTGGGGGTTTGAACTGCTGGGCTTCTGGTGAGCAGTCAAATGCCTTAGGCACTACGCCACCAGAGCTCCTTTAATGACTGTGGAAATACTTATTCTCTCTATATGTATCCATCCACCCATCCTTCCTTCCTGGATGGTGCAAACAATTAATGTGCCCAGCTGTTAATCTACAGGTTGGTGGTTTGAATCCATCCAGAAGAAAGGCCTGGAATCTAATTCCAAAAATCACTCATTGCAAGTCCTACAGAGCACAGTTCTACTTTGATACATCTGGGATCACCATGAGCTGAAATAGACTCAACAGCAACTGGTTTATTTTTTGATTGGTACACACATAACACACACATACACATGTGCACACACATATGTGTGTATATATACATATAAGTATATAAACACACACCTTTTGCTAAAGGAGCAAGGAGGCCACATCTCCTGACCTTCTCTAACCCCACAAGAGGAAGACAGAGTCACTATCAGTAACCCAAGGCCTATTCCTGCAAGACCAGACATGCTGCCTCCCTTCAGCCCTTTCACCAATTGTCCCTCCCAAAGCACCCACCACCTCTCTCCTGGGTTTGATAATTTGCTGCAGTGGCCACACAGAACTCACAGATTATGGGGTTCATTAGGGAAGCACAAGGCTACTTTCAAGTTCAGGAAAAACATTCCATCTCTCTCCCAGCCCACTGTCTCTCAGCCAACAGTCTCTTATAGTCTCTTTCCCAGCAGTGCTTGTCCCTTGGTCTCTCACTCAGCAATGCATGTCTCTTGCATCTCTTTCCCAGCAGTGTGTGTCTCTCAGGAGCACGTGTCTCTTTCAGCAGCATGCATTCCTCAACCAGCAGTCAGAGAGACCTCTGCTTCCAGGAGGCCTTCTTTTGAGCCTGGCAGAGTGGCCAAACTAGCAAATCATAACATCAGAATTCTGAGCATCTGAGAGAGCAAACTTCCCAGAACATTGCTCCAGTGCCACTCTCAACATAAATACCCCAGGTGGATAATTTTTATAATCAGGAGCTCCTCAGTTGCTCACAGCATATCCCACCATGGAGTTTATAAAGACTTATGTCTAGAAAAGCCATACCAGGTAATTTACTACACCACACCTGTGTATATATGTATGTGTGTATAAACATACACAACTGTATATGTGTGTATGTGTATAAACACACACACACACATACATTTGCACTCTGCATTTTTCACTTACAATATATACCAAAACTCACCCATATTAGTTCATAGAGCTCTTATTCATTCTTTTCTTTATTTCTTTCTTTTTTCCCAAGTGCATAGTACTCCATCATATGTATGTGCCGTAGTTTATTCTACCAATCTCCTATGTCTGGACATTTAGATTATTTCCAATATATTGCCTTTACAAATGATGTTGCAGTGGATAAGCTAATGCAAATATATTTTCATACTGTGGAGGTGTATGTTCAGGAAAAGTTACTAGAAGTGAGATCCTGGATTAAAAGAAAAACACATGTGTAATTTTGTTAGAGATTGCCTGATTTCCAAGGAAATTAATAGTCAGGTGCTGTTGAATTGATTCCAACTCACAGGAAGTCTATGTACAACAGAACAAAATATTACTCAGTCCAGCACCATCCTTACAATTATTACTATGTTTGAGCCCATTGTTGCTTCCACTGTGTCAATCCATCTCATTGAAGGTTCTTCTTTTTTGCTGACCTTCCACTTTATCAAGGATGATGTCCATCTCCAGGGACTGGTCTTTTCGTTTCTGATAACATGTCCAAAGCATGTGAGATGAAGTCTTTCAATCTATGTTTCTAAGGTATATTCTGGCTGCATTTCTTCCAAGCCAGATTTGTTGTTCTGGCCCATGGTATAGTCACTATTTTTTGCTAACACTATAAACAAAGGCATCAGTTCTCCTTTGGTGTTCCTTATTCATTGTCCAGCTTTTCCATGTATATGAGGCAACTGAAAATATTATCCTCACAATGACATCTTTGCTTTTTAACACTTTCAAGAGATCTTCTGCAGCAGATGCCCAATGCAATTTCCCTAGCATAAGGGTTGTATTATTTGCATTCCCACCAGCAATGAATGAGCATGCCTTATATCCTTGCCAACAGAGTGTGCTGCCAAGACTTTAATTTTCTATTTTGCCAATATAATAGAAGAAAAATGGTAACTCAGTGTAATTTTAATTGCATTTATTTTATTATGAGTAAAACTGAAATAGTTTAATATGATTAAGGGAAAAGTATATTTTTTAAATAAATTGTTTATTTATGAGTTTAATCCATTATTCTATTGAGGTTTTGCTCATTTCCTCTGCCCCTATTTAAGAGATTTTAAATATACTGACAATATTAGCTTTTATTCCTATGATACATATTTTCTCTCAGTTTGTATTTTGTCTTTTTAACTTTGCTTGTGGTGTGTTTTCCTTACATGAAAATTTTAGAAACACTTTTTATAGTCAACTTTATCAATCTTTTTTCTTGTTTTAGTTATTTTTAATGCATTTTATTTTTAGAGCAGTTTTCAGTTTTCGGAAAAATTGCACAGAGATTAGAGTGCCCTGTTCCTCCCCTCTTCTATGCCTGATGTTTCTCCTATTATTAACATCTTTGTGTGAAGTATTTGTTCACTTGATGAGCCAACATGGATACCTTATTATTAATTAAAGTGTATCATTTACATTTGTGTTAAATCTTTGTATTCTATGCGTTTTGACAAATGCTTAATGGCACATGTCTCCCATTACATATTATGCAGAATACTTTCACTGCCCTTAAAATGTCATGCTTCAACCTATTCATTCCTTCCCCTATCCCTCCTTCCACTTGCAACCACTGATCTTTTCACTGGTTCTATAATTTTGCCTTTTCCAGAATGTCATTTAATTGGAATCATATAGTGTGTGTATATAGCTTTTTCAGACTGGTTTTTTCCCTTAGCATTTAGGTGCCTCATGTCTTTTCATAGTCTGATATCTAATTTCTTTTTATATTGAATAATGCTCCATTGTTTGGGTGTACCATAGTTTGTTTATGCATTTAACTATTAAAGGACATCGTTGTTGTTTCCAATTGTTGGCAATTATGAATAAAGCAGCTATAAAGATTCATGTTCAGATTTTTATGTGAACCTAAGTTTTCAACCCAGGTGAGTCAATACCTAGGAGCGTGATTACTAGATCATATGATAAGGCTATGGTTAGCTTTGTAAGAAAGATTGTTTTTCAAAGTAACTATTTGTGGGAGATCTGGTGGCATAGTACCTAAGGTATTTGGCTGCTAACAGAAGGCTGGCTGGTGGTTCAAACCCACCAGCCACTCTTCAGAAGGAAGATTGAGCAATCTACTTCGAAGTGATACTGTCTCGGAAACCCAAGGAAGGTTCATTATGAGTCAAATCAGCTCAATGGCAGTGAGTTTGCTTTGGTATATTATTTTGCATTCCCCTCCTCATGAATAATAGTTCCTGGAGCTTCACATCCTTTCTGGCACTTGCCCTTGTCAGTGTTTTGGATTTTAGCCATTCTAATAGGTGTGTAGTGGTATCTCTTGATTGTTTCATTTTGCAGTTCCCTAATGACTTACTCACTGGTGACTGGAATGCAAAAGTTGGAAACAAAGAAGAATCACGGGTAGTTGGAAAATTTGGCCTTGGTGACAGAAATAATGCTGGAACTCGT
>NW_006921825.1:1889698-1893856 GCF_000298275.1 Orycteropus afer afer | reverse complement strand
TCAAGACCACACTGTCTTCATTACTGTAGCTTCATAGTAAGTTTTGGAGTTGAGTAGTGTCAGTTCTCTGGCTTTGTTCTTCTTTAGAAGTGTGTTGGCTGTTCTGGGTTTCTTGCCTTTCTGTGTAAACTTTAGAATTAGTTTTTTGATATACACAAAGTAACTTGCTAGGATTTTGATTGAGATTCTATTGAAGCTATAGAGTATGTTGAGAAGAATTGACATCTTAATAATTTAAATATTTCTCCAAGATTATGGACTATTTCTCTATTTACTTAGATCATTTTTATTTCTTTCATCACAGTGTTGTAGTTTTCGCCATGTAACTCTTAAACATATTTTGTTAGATTTCTACCTAAACATTTATTTTTTTTCATGCTCATGTAAATGGTATTGTGTTTTTAATTTCAAAATCCAGTTGGTCATTAATGGTTGCCAAAGAGGAAGGGAGGTTGCATCTTCTGAATCCCTCTAACCCTGGAAGAGGAAGACAGAATGGCCATCAGCAGCTCAAGGCCTATTTCTGTGAGGCAAGACATGCTACCTCCCTCCAGCCATTTTACCAACACTGACACCAACCGTTCCTCCCACAGCACCCACCAGCTCTCTGCTGGGTTCAGTAGTTCACTGCAGTGGCACAGAGAACTTGCAGATTATGGGGTTTTATAAGGGAAGCAACAGTCTACAATTCAAATTCAGGAACACGCTCAGTCTCTCTCAGCCCACTGTCTCTCAGCCAACAGCTCTCAGTTTCTTGCCCAGCAGTGCATGTCTCTCGATCTCTCTCTCTCTCTCAGTGGTGTGTGTCTCTTGGTGCCTCTCTCAGCACTGCATGTCTCTCATGTCTCTGTCTCAGCAATGTGTGTCTCTCACATCTCTCTCTCAGAAATACATGTCTCTTGCATCTCTCAGCTGACAGTGAGAGATTCCTTCTGCCCCAAAGAAGGCTCCTTTTGAGACTGGCAGAGTGGCCAAACCAACTAATCCCAACATCAGAATTCTATACACCTGAGAAAGAGAGAACTTCCCAGAAGACTGTTTTGTGCCACTCACAACAGAAATGGCCTAGGTGGATAACTTTAACAACAGGAGCTGCTCAGTTGCTCATGGAAAATTCCACCATGGAGTTTACAAAGGCTTATGGCTGGAAAAGCCACACTATGAAATTTACTACACCATGCTGGTGTATAGGAAAGCAATCAACTTCTGCATATTAACATTGTATCCTGTATCCCTTCTATAATAGCTTATTATCTCCAGATTGTTTTTTCTTGATAAGTTTGTGAGCAATGATAAATTATTTAAAAGTTAAAAAAAATTAAGATTGTGTTTTGGGTGAAAGTTTGCAGAGCAAATTAGTTTTATATTCATATACATTTTATTTATTTATTTACTTACATATTTTTTATATTTTAAGAGCTTGTTTTACATTCAACGTTACATGTACATTTAGTTTCATTCTCCATTTACGATGTCCAGCCCTAACCCAGTCTCCTCCCCTCCCTACCCTGTACCCCTGCCCTTGTGCCCCTCATATTTATGCATTCCTGTTTGTCCTGCATTTCCTTAATTTGAATATTGGTCCTCTGGTGTCTCATGGTCTGTTGCTATAAGGGATGTATTACCATAGAGTATGTGGGTGAGTCATCCTGGGTTGAGTGGTCTGCGTGTACATCTTGTTAACTATTGGGCTGAGAGCCAGCCCCTAGGGGTGCGTTTTATTCCAGGCACAGACTGTATTCCAGGACCTTAGTATTGGGGGGTCTCACCAGATTTCATCTGACCAGTAATTCTGGTCTTTATTGAGTTTTTGGATTTTGTCCCACGTTTTTCCTCCCACTCTATCCAAGATCTCCAGATTTGATCCTCTTCTGAGTGTTTGGCATTGGTAGCTGGTCACCATCTAGTTCTGGTCTTGAGGGCCATCATGTCCTAGGACTGATTGCTTCCAAATGCCCTTGTTTCTTTTACACTCTTCTTTGTTTCTGATGCTAGGAGACTGTTAGCTGTATCTTACATGGCTGCTTGAAAGCTTTTAAGACCCCAATCACTACTCAGCAATGTAGGATGTGGAACAAGGCTTTTATGTATTTTGTTGTGCCAATTGAGTCTGGTGCCCCCCAGTACTATGGTCCTGAGATGGTAGATCTATTGGATCTCTCTCCCATAGTGTATGATTTTCTGTGAGGGATTACTCTGTGTTTGTCTTCTACTGTTTCTGTAGGATTGCAGGTATCACTGGTGTCTGTGCAAGATTAGCCTCAGCTGAATCTATCCTTGGTCTAGAGTATACTTCTGTTCACTGTCCTCCATCTGATCATCTCAGATGTTTGTGTGTTTATCTGTAGCCTGGTGTTTGGTGTTAATGGCAATGCAGTATTGTGGACACATTGGTTGGTATTAGCATCTGTCATCTATCTCTTATGTGCACAATTCAGTGTCCTCCCATTTCTTAATGTTATCATGTTGGTCACAGATCCTTTCCATATATCCCTCCCCCTACCCACATCAACATGTGGGCCCCAACTAGCCTGAAATTAATCTCTCCTCTTCCCTCCACATCCTGGTAACCTACAAAGTGAGTTCCCTTTCCCAAGCACATCCTTCTTTGTCTTTTTACAGTAATGGGCTCATACAGTACTTGTCTTTCTGTGATTGACTTTTTTCACTCAGCATAATGTCCTCCAGGTTCATCCACACTGTGAGATGATTCATGTATCCCTCATTGTTCTTTAATGTAGCATAGTATTCCATTGTGTGCATGCACCATAATTTGGTTATCCACTCATCTGTTGATGGGCAAATAAGTTTTTTCCATCTCTTTGTTATAGTGAATTGTGCTGCGATAAACATAGGTGTACATATGTCTGTTTGTGCACTCTCTCTCACCTCTCTAGGGTATATTCTAAGTAATGGAATTGCTGGGTCGAATGATATTTCTATTTTCAGTTTTTTAAGGAAATGTCATACTGTTTGCCACAATGGTTGCACCATTTTACAATCCCACCAGCAGTGCACAAGAATTCCAATCTTTCTGCAACTTCACCAGCATTTGTTATTTTCTGACCTGTTGAACTTTGCTATTATTGCTGGGGTGAGATGATATCTCATTGCTGTTTTGATTTGCATCTCTCTAACGATTAATGATCATGAGCAATTTCTCATGTGTTTGTTGGCTGCCTGTACATCTTCTTTGGTGAAGTGTCTGTTCAAGACTTTTGCCCATTTGTGAACTGGGTTTTTTGTCTTTTTGGTGTTGAGGTGTTGAGGTTTGCTATAGATTTTGGAGATAAGTCCTTTATCAGATATGTCATAGGCAAATATTTTCTCCCAATCTGTAGAATCTCTTTTTACCCTTCTGACGAAGTCTTTTGATGTGCGTAAGAATTTAATTTTTAAAAGGTCCTGGTCATCTGGCTTCTCTTCTATCTCCTGTACATTTTGGGTTACGCTTGATAGTCTATTGATGCTGTAAATGAGGGTTCCCAGATTTTCCTCTGTTTTATCTTTGATGAATTTATTTATAGTTTTGGGTTTTACATTTAAGTCTTTGATCCAGCTTGAGTTTGTTTTTGTGTATGGGGTGAGGTATGGGTCTTGTTTCATTTTTCTGCAGGTGAATATCCAGTTTTGCCAGCACCATTTGTTAAAGAGGCTGTCTCTTCCCCATTTAATGGGTTTTGGACCTTTGTCAAAGATCAGTTGTCCATAGATGGATGGGCCTATATCTGGACTTTTGATTCTGTTCTATTGGTCTGTCTGTCATTGTACCAATACCATGCTGTTTTGACTACTGTGGCTGTATAGTAGTTCTTAAGATCTGGGAGTGTGAGATTTCCCACTTTGTTTTTCTTCTTGAGAAGTGCTCTGCTTATCCGAGGTCTCTTTTCTTTCCATATGAAATTAGTAATTGGTTTTTCCATGTCTTAAAAATTTTTTTGTTGGAATTTGAATCAGGATTGCATTAAATGTGTAAATTTCTTTAGGTATTATTGACATTTTCACAATATTCAGTCTACCTATCCATGAACAAGGTAGGTTCTTCCATTTATGTAGTGCCCTTGTTGTCTCTTGTAGCAGTATTTTATAGTTTTCTTTATATAGGTCTTTTGTGTCTCTGGTGAGGTTTATTACTAGATATTTTATCTTTTTAGTAGC
>NW_006921825.1:1882768-1888913 GCF_000298275.1 Orycteropus afer afer | reverse complement strand
CAACAACAACAGGATTTTGTTGAAGATTTTTGCATCTATGTTCATGAGGGATATTAGTCTATAGTTTTCCTTTCTAGTGGTGTCTTTCCCTCATTTTGGTATTTGTGTTATGCTTGCTTCATAAAACGAGTTTGGGAGCATTCCATCTTTTTTCTGTGTTCTGGAATAGCTTGAGTAGCATAGGTGTCAACTCTTCTCTGACTGTTTGGTAGGATTCTCCAGTGAAGCAATCAGGGCCAGAGCTTTTCTTTGTGGGAAGTTTTTTTTTTTTTTAATGACCTCTTCATTTTCTTCTTTTGTTTTAGTTCTGTTCAAGTTTTCTATGTCTGAGTGGGATGGTTTAGGTAGGTCTTGTGATTCTAGAAACTTGTCCATCTCTTCTAGGTTCTCAAATCTATTGAGTACAGTTTTCCATAATATTCTGTCAGTATCTTTTTTATTTCAGTTGGTTCTGTTGTGATGACATCCATTTCATTTACAATTCTTGTGATTTGGATTTTCTCTTTCTTTTCTTTTGTTAGGTCTGCCAGTGGTTTATTGATTTTATTAATCTTTTCAAAGAACCAGCTTTTTGTTTTGTTGATTTTCTCTATTTTTTTTTTGTTTTATGTTTCATTTATTTCTGCTCTGATCTTTATTATTTCCTCACTTCTAGATTCTGTAGGATTCTTTTGTTGTTTTATTTCTAGTTGTTGGAGGTGATGAGTTAGAGTGTTGATCTTGTTTCTTTCCTCTTTTTTGATGTACGCATTTATTGCTATAAACTGTCCTCTGAGTACTGCTTTCATCCTGTCCCATAGATTTTGGAATGATGTATCTTCATTCTCATATGTTTCTAGGATTTTTTTTATTTTATTTCCGTTTTTATATGTTCTGTTACCCAGTAGTTTTTGAGCAGAGAGTTGTTCAGCTTCCATATGTTTGATGCTTTTTCCTTGCTCTTCCTATTATTAATTTATAATTTTATAGCATTGTGGTCCAAGAAGATGCTTTGTAGTATTTCAGTGCTTTTGAATTTATTGAGGCTTGTTTAATGTCCTAACGTATGGACTATTCCAGAGGAGGATCCATGTGCACTGGAAAAGAATGTGAATTGTGCTTTTGTTGCATGAAATGCTCTGTGTATGTCTGTGAGGTTGAGTTGGTTGATTGTATTGTCGAGCTCTTCTGTATCTTTGTTGAGTTTTTTTCTAGTTGACCTGTCCCTCTTTGAAAGTGATGTGTTAAAGTCTTCTACTACTATTGTAGAGTTGTCTATTATCTCTTTTAATTCAGTTAATATTTGCTTCTTGTAGTTTGGAGCACTTTCATTGGGTGCATAAATATTTATTGTTGTAACATCTTCTTTGTCAATTGACCCTTTCAGAATCATATAATGTCCTTCTCTATCTCTTATGTTTTTCATCTTAATGTCTACTTTGTCAGAAATTAATATTACCACTCCTGCTCTTTTTTTGTTTCCATTGGCTTGGTATATTTTTTTCCATCCCTTAAATCTTAATTTGTTTTTATCTTTGGGTCTAAGGTGGGTCTCCTGTAGGCAGCATGTCGATAGGTCTTCTTTTCTTATCCATTCTGCCACTCTCTTTCTCTGATAGGTGTATTTAGTCCATTCACATTGACTGTAATTAGTGATAGGTATGAATTGATTGCTGTCATTCTATTGTGTTGTTTTTTTTTTTTTGTTGTTGTGTTGTTAGTGTTTCCTTGGTCCATATACTTTTCTGTGCTGAGTTCGATTTGTTGGCTAATGTTTTCTCCCTTTTCTTCTTTATTGTTGGTTTTGTGCTTATTAAACCCATATGTTTTCCTTCCTTCTGGATTTGCTTAAGGAGATTGTTAATTTTCTCTGTTGTTACCTTGGAGTACATTCTTGTCTCTACATTTTTAGAATAGTGCATACTGTGAAGACATTGTACTGTTTTCTTCTCCATTTGGAAGTTTGTACCTAGAAGTTTTATTCCCTCTAATAGGTTAGTTGCTGTTGTCATGTGCTGATTGATTTCCTTGGTTTTTAGAGTACAATGTTTTATGGTCTTATTTTGAGTTTCTCTTTCTGATTTGGTTTTAGTGTTGATGCCACATATCCTGATTTTGTTGATCTCTGTTGTGGGTTCTCTATTGGAAGAACTTCTTTAAGCATTTCTTGTAGGGTTGGTCTGGTTTTTACAAAATCCCTTAATTTATGTTTGTCTGAAAATGCCTTGATTTTGCCCTCATATTTGATGGATAATTTTGACTGGATATAGGATTCTTGGTTGAAAGTTCTTTCCTTCAATGTTTTATATATGCCATCCTATTGACTTCTTAGGAGCTCTGGTAGCATAGTGCCTAAGGCACTTGACTGCTAACCCGAAGCCTGGCTGTGCAAATCCACCAGCCACTCCTTGGAAGGAAGGTTGGGCAATCTACTTCCGTAGTGATACTTCCTCGGCAACCCAAGGAGGGGTAGCTATGAGTCGGGTCTGACTTGATTGCACATAACAACAACAACATTGCCTTCTTGCCTGCATGGTTTCTGCTGAGTAACTGGAGCTCAGCTTAACTGTTTGATTATTACAAGTAATATGTCTTTTTTCCCAGGCTGCTCTCAATTTTTTTTCTTTGTCTTTGGTTTTGGAGAGTTTGATTATAATATGCCTCGGTATTTTCCTCTTGGGATCTATCTTGTGTGGAGTTCTATGAGCTTCTTGGACAGATATATTTTCCTATTCATGATTTGGGGAAAGTTTTCTGTTAGCATGTCTTCCACAATTTTCTGTGTTTTATTTTTTTTACCTCTTCTTGTTCTGGAATTCCAATGAGTCTTATGTGGTTTCTTTTCATGTCATCCTATATAATTCTTAGGTTCTTTTCATTTCTCTTAAATCTTTGTCCTGATTTTTCTTCATACAGGCTGGTGTCCAGGGATTTGTCTTCTAGTTGAGATATGCGTTCTTCAGCCAGTTCTAACCTACTCTTCTTTGCTTCTACTGTGTTGTGTAATTCTCTAATTTTGGTATTCATCTTCTGGATTTCTAACTGCTGTTTTTGTATGAGTTATGATTGTGCATTAATCTTATTATTTTGTTCTTCAGTGATTTTCCAGAATCCTTCCAGGGAACTGTCTGTGTTCTCCTTGCTTCCGTTTGGGGTTTCCTTAGGCTCTTTTTTTTTTTTTTTTGTCTTTATTTATTTTATTGTTGAGTTGTAAACCAAAAAACAAAACAAAACAAAAAAGCCCACCAAACTCTGTCATCAAGTCCGATCTGACTCATAGCAACCCCTCCTTGGGTTTCTGAGGTGGTATCACTACAGAAGTAGATTGCCCAACCTTCCTTTGAGAAGTGGTTAGTAGGTTTGAACCTCCAGCCTTCTGGTTAGCAGTCAAATGCTTTAGGCACTATGCCACCAGAGCTCCCACTTCTTTATATATTATGGATAGCATTATGGATATTGGAACCTTATTAGATATAATAAGATTATAATAATGTTGCAAACATATTCTCCCATTCTGTGGTTGTCTTTTCACCTTCCTCATAGTGTCTGTTAAAGCACAAAAGTTTTAAATTTTGATGAAGTCAAATTATTTATTTTTTCTCTTGTTACATGTGCTTTTTTAAAAAATTAAATTTATTTATTTATTTTTATTGTGATTTGGGTTCCTTAGGCTCTTGTAAAGCCCTATAAACATATCTTCTAAATTCCTTCTCAGATAATTCTATTGCCTCTTCTTCCTCCATGTTTAATGAGACCTTTGTGGTTTTGCTTCTAATGCCTTGTTCTGTTTTTTTTTTGTTGTTTGATTTGAAGTTGCCTGTTGTTTCCTAGACATTTTGAGGTATTCTTTAACTGTTGTTTATGTATTGACTTGTTTTGTCTTGGTTTTATGGTTTAATATTTTGAAAAGGTGAAGCTGGTGTTTTTTTTTTTAGTTATTAATTCAGGTATGCTGGGTTGCTCTGCAGTTTTCTGTGATGGTGTAATCACTATATGGAATGTGGATATAGATTTCTGTTTGTTGTAAAGAGGGTTTAGAGTTTGAACTGGGAGGTTTTATCTTGGCTGAATGTGGGTTTCTTCTATTGAATGAGTGAAGTTATTGGTGGAGAAGGTGGGAGCAGAAGAAGGAAAGCTCGCTGTTATTAGGGGCAGTTTCTAGGGCTTTGGGCAGGCTGCTACGGATGATGTACTGTTAGTCACAGGCCTGCAGCTCAATTTCAGCAAAGACTCCAGTTGTTAGGGGGTTGCCACCTTCCACCAGGCTCAGACACCTGCAAAAACCCCTCTCCCGAGGCTCCTCAGTGCCAAGAAGCTGACCCAAGACAACTGCCTGGCTCCACAATCCACCATAGGGGTTTCTCTCTCTGGCCCTGCCTGCCTGTGGTGCCAGCTCAACCAGCCCAGACTGCGATCTGCCTTGGGAGTTTCTGTGTGAGTCCGCCCACCCATGGCACCAAAGATCTGCTCGGTTTCAGTGGAGTCGGGAGAGTGCCTGCTAGTAATCTGTGGTCCCAATATTACTGATAAATTCAAGTGCAGGCCTCTCAGTGCCACTAAGCTGACCCAAGCCTACTTGGTGACCTGCTGAGGGGGGAGCAGGCCCACTCTCCTGCAGCACCAATGGACTCTCTGCTCAGGTTTCAGCAGCGCTGGACATGCCTGCTTGCACCTAACTGACTCAAGTTACCGATAAAATCAGGTGCTGAAAGTAGATCCTGTGGGTGATCACTGGTATGCTGATGTGGTCATTGGTATGCTGGTGTGATGTGTCTTCTGCCTTAACCCAAAGAGGTCTTGAATGGCCATTCTCTCCTGCCTGTCGCTCCCACCAGGGAGTCTTTGATGGTCTTTCTCAGCTGCTTGTCGGCACTCACTCCGCAGGATAGATCTTATTTTTTTTCCCCTTTTACCTTTCTTCTCTCTAATTCTACTCCTCTGAGTTTGGTGCACTCTGACTCAGTGAGCTATTCAGAGCGCCAGAATCTCTAATTCAAACTGCTGCACCTGGTTTTTCAAGTACTAAGATGCTAGAGGGAAATAGCGTGGTGATTACTGATGAGACTCCATTATGAATGCCTCATATACATTTTATGGATTCTTTAGAGAAGCAAAACCAGTGAAGGTTATATATGTATGTTTTATATATATATATATATATATATATATATATATATATATATTCTGGTGGCATAGTGCCTAAGGCACTTGACTGTTAACCAGAAGACTGGCAGTTCAAACCCAGCAGCTAATCCTCGTAAAGAAGGTTGGGCAATCTACATCCATAGTGAAACCACCTCGGAAATCCAAGGAGGGGTCGCTATGAGTCAGATCCGACTCGAGGGCTGAGGGCAGTGTGTTATATGTATGTATGTATGTCTATATATACATATATACATATGTGTGTGTGTGTGTATATATAATATATACATAATATATACAATGTATATATATATATAAGATATATATATATAAGCTCTGGTGGCCTAGTGCCTAAGGCATTTGACTGCTAACCAGAAGGCTGGTGGTTCAAAACCACCAGCCACTCCTCAGAAGGAAGATGGGGCAATCTACACCCGTACTGATACTGCCTCGGAAACCCAATGAGGGGTCGCTATAAGTCGGGTCCAACTTGATGGCAAACAACAACAACAACAACAAATATATATATATATATATACACACATATACATATATGTATATATATATATATACACACATATACATATATGTATATATATATGAAGAGAGAGAGGGAAAAAAATTTACCTCAAGGAAATAGCTCTCACAGTTATAGAGGCTGACAAGTCCCAAGTCCATGGGTCAAATGTCAAGCAGGAGGCCTCCTGACTCATGCAGCTGCATCCAAGATTGGCAGGTGAAATGGCATTGTTGGCTAGCAGGCTACAAAAGCAATAATTCCAAGATTGGCAGGTAATATGGTGGGCCACTGGTTCAAGTCCAGGAACCACAGATGATGATGTGCTAGAATTAGGATCAAGATCTAGCAGAAAGCCAGAGAGTTTTTCCAGGACATCTATCTATCTATCTATCTATCTATCTATCTATCTATCTATTAAGCATAGGTACTGAAATAGGTACTGAAACAAGGCGGGCTTGTGCTTACTCACTGATCTGCACTGAACACTTTCCCTTGTTACCCTCC
>NW_006921825.1:1876186-1879400 GCF_000298275.1 Orycteropus afer afer | reverse complement strand
ATATATATATATATATATATATATATATATATTGGAGGCAGACTACACCCCTGATGAAACTCACTTACTTTCAACTTATTGGCTGCTCATAGCATATCTCATCATGGAGGTGATTACATTATGTCAGATCTCATCATGGGGAAGACTGCATTGTAACTGCTTAAACCACTTAGAATCATGGTCCAGCCAAGTTGATGCACTATCTTAGTGACATTGATTGCGGTCACCACAATAGAACAACATTCTTTACACTTCTCCCTGTGTTTCCTTTTTCTAGTCACCCTTTATTTCTATCCCTTTCTGACTTCCGAGCTTTATCTCTGGGCAATTACTGTCCTTTTGATCATCTATGGTTGATTGTTCTAAAGGTGCAGACCTACCTGATGTTACTGTTCACCTTATAGGCCTGTGAATTCTTTGGCTGAAAGTTGAGCCACGGAGCAAGTTCAGTTCCAGGCTTGAAGACCTCCTAAGTGCTCTAGTCTCGGGGGTTCCATCAGTCACTATCAAACCTGTAAGTCCCATTTTTTTTTTTTTTTTTTATGATACTGAATTTTGTTCCACATTTTTCTTTCACTCCATCCAGGACCTCCTATTGTGATACTTTTCAGTGTGGTCAGCAGTGGTAATTGGTCACCATCTAGTTATTCTGTTCTCAGAGTTGTGTGGAGGCTGGGGTTCATATAGTCCATTAGTCCTTTGGACTAATTGTTTCCTTGGGTCTTTGATTTTCTTCACTCATTTTTATTCACTCACAAACGTTTAAGACCCCAGTCACTACTCACCAAAGTAGGATATAGAACCTTGTCTTTGTGGACTGTGTTATGCCAATTGACCTGAGTTATGTCCATTGACCTTTGTGTCCCTTGAAACTGTGGTCCTGAGCCCACATGCCCAGCATCTCATTCCCTCAAGGCATTTAGTTAGTGCCTTAATAAACTAAGATTTGACCCTTGATTTCTCAACTATATAAATGGGTATATTTATAGCACATCTAAATACATGTAGAAATATCATCTATCAAAACTATATATATTTTTGAGCATAGTTCCTTTCACCTTCCCACGCTTGTTCAGCTTACATGTCTGTCTATGTATCCACTTGTAGGTTATTGTTATTACTGTTATTGCAGGATTGTGCATGTAATAGAATTTACTTTTGTTGCCTTTAACTCTTGTTCTACCCTCATGTCTTCCTCCTTCTTATTGTGTATTACCTTTTCCTTCACTCAAGTTAATACGTGTTTATCCTCTAGTTAGTAATTTACCTTCTTGTCTCCACCCACTTCTGGTAACCTTCAAAAAATTTTTTTTGTGGGTGTGGGTAAACATTTTCTTGACTTTTCATTGTGGTGGTCCTTTTGTGATTGACTAATTTCACTCAGCATAATGTGTTCTAGGTTTATCTGCATTATGAGGAGTTTCACTGATTAATTACTATTTTTTAATGTTGCTTAGTATTCCATCACACAATGGTAAACTATAGTGTATGTACCATAATTTGTTTATCCGGTTATCTATTGATGGCCACTTGAGTTGTTTCCATCTTCTTGCTATTGTGAACAGTGCTGGTATGAACATGAGTATGCAATGCATATATTTATTCATGTCATGGCTGTTAATTCTATAGTGTATGTTGTTGTTGTTGTTATGTGTCGTCGAGTCGGACCCAACTCATAGCGACCCCTCCTTGGGTTTCCAAGGCAGTATCACTATGGAAGTAGATTGCCCCATTTTCCTTCCGAGGAGTGGCTGATGGGTTTGAACTGCCAGCCTTCTAGTTAGCAGTCAAGTGCCTTAGGCACTATGCTACCAGAGCTTCTTCTACAATATATATATATATAAATATATATATATGGTTTTATTTTCATTTTCTTTTTTGTATCAGGATTTTGAGTCTTTGTTAGAAATTTTTCTTATACCCAACTTAGAGAGAAATTTAATAAACAAACAAACAAACAAAAATTCTTTTTTGTATCAGGATTTTGAGTCTTTGTTAGAAATTTTTCTTATACCCAACTTAGAGAGAAATTTAATTTCTTCTTGACTTGTATGGTTTTATTTATTTATTTTTAACATTTAGATTTTTTGATACATTTGGAGTTTATTTTAATGTATGATGTGAAGAATGAATTTATTTTTATCTTTTCCCAAAGACTATGAAGCTGTCTCAGAACCAATTTTGAAAAAGTTAATCTTTACCTACAGTTTTAAGAACCACTTACATATTAAATTTTCATATCTATTTGACTCTCTATCTGGACATTATATTATATTCTGCTGGTGTGTCTGCCTATTCATATATCAGTACCACATTGTTTTAATTATACAGGCTTTACAGAATGTTTTAATGCTCAGTAGAGGTATTTCCTCTTCAGAATTTTTCTTTTTCAGTATTTTTCTTGCTATTTATGCATGTTTATTTTTGTACAAACTTTATTGGAAAATTAACTAGCTTTGTTAAGAGTTGTATTGGTATTTTTTTAAAAAGTAGAATTGACTCAAATTTATAAATTAGTTTAGAAAAAAGTGATCTGTTATGATGTTGAGTTGTTCTAGTCAAGAAAAAGTCTACCTCTCTATTTTTTCAAATCTTCTTTTGTGTCATTCAGTAGTATTTTTAAAGTATTTATCAGTTGCTGCATAACAAATTACAACTAAACATACTGGCTTACAACACAATAACCATTTATTATCTCACACAATTTCTGTGAGTTAGATATTTGAGAGTGGCTTTGTTGGATGATTCTGATTTGAGGTTTTTCATGACTTAGAAGTCAAGATGATGGCTGGGATTGCAGACATCTGTGCCTTCATTGGTGCTTCCAAGATGGCTCACTTCTATAGGACTGGCTGTTGTGCCTTTCTTAGGTTGCTACCTGTTGGATGTATAGTTGAGGTTTTGTCAATAATTTTGGAAAATTCTCAGGCAATTATTCATTTGTTTATTTATTCTGTATCTTTCTCTCTTTTCTGTATTTGGGACTCCAGTGATAAGTATGTTAACTACCTGATATTTCCCATAGATCTATCTTGCTATTTTCTGTATTTTTCCCCTCATTCTTTTTCTGTATGTGTTTCAATTTAGGTAGTTTCTACTGACACATTTAAAGGTCACTAATTCTTCCATTGTGATCAGTCTTCTGATAATCCCATCAAATAAATTCTTCCTCTCTGACTTTGTGATTTTCATTTTTCCATTAATATATATGTTA
>NW_006921825.1:1865416-1875863 GCF_000298275.1 Orycteropus afer afer | reverse complement strand
GTTTCCAAGGCAGCATCACTATGGAAGTAGATTGGTCAACCTTCCTTCCTAGGAGTGGCTTGTGGGTTTGAATAGCCAGCCTTCTGGTGAGCAGTCAAGTACCTTAGGCACTGTGCTACCAGAGCCCCCCCCCCATAATATATATAAAATAAAAATGTTCCTATGTATATCATAGTTTTCAACTGTGCTAAAATAGCCCACTTTCATTTAAGTTTTTTTCCCTTAAATCATTTAATGTATTTATCTTAGCTCACTTGTTAAAAACAAAAACAAAAAACAAACAAACAAACAAACAAACAAAAAACCTCATTCCTGTTGAGTTAGTTCCTACTCATAGCGTCACCTCCTTGGGTTTCCAAGATGACATCTCTATGGAAATGATTGCCTAGTCTGAGGAGCTCTGGTGAAGTGGTTAAGTGCTTGGCTGCTAAGGAAGAGTTTGCCAGTTCAAACCCACTAGCCGCCCTGTGGGTGAAAGATGAGGCAGTCTGGTTCTGTAAAGATTTACAGCTTTGGGAACCTTGTTGGACAGTTTTACTCTGTCCTGTAGGGTCTCTATGAGTTTGAATTCACTTGATGGCAGTGGGTTTTTGCTTCTTTGTTAAGTCTTCAGTGTGGATGGCTGAGTCAATCTATCACTAGTGTGCTGGTCACTACTAAGCAACTGGATCTCTGGAAGGAAAAGAAGCCTTGGTTTGTAGCTTTTGCTCATTTACATGGTGTATATATTCCCCCATGGAATATCCCACTTCAAGCTATCAACATGACATCACTGAACATGAAGTTAGGAAGAGAAACATAGTAATGTAGTTTAAAACCAAAAAAACCCAAACTCACTGCCATCAAGTTGATTCCAACTCATAGTGGCCCCCTTTGGGTTTCCAAGGTAGTAAATCTTTACAGAAGTAGATTGCTCAGTCTTCCTTCTGTGAAGTGGCTGGTGGGTTTGAACCTCCAGTCTTCTGGTTAGCAGTCAAATGCCTCAGACACTATGCTACCAGAACTCCTAATACTATACTATGCTATACTATGCTACATTATACTATATTATACTATACTATACTATACTATACTATATGTTATTGCTGTTACATGCTGTCGAGTCCTCTCTGACCATAGCGATCCTATGTACAACAGAATGAAACACTGCTGGGTCCTGTGCCAACCTCATGATCCCTACTATACTTGAGCCCTTTGCTGAAGCCACTGTGTCAGTCAATCTCGTTGAGGGTCTTCCCTTCTTTCATTGACCCTCCAGTTTACCAAGCATGACTTCCTTCTGCAGAGAAAGGTCCCTTCTGACAGCATGACCAAAGTCAATGAGATGAAGTCTGGCCATTCTCATTTCCAAGGAGCATTCCAGCTATACTTCTTCTGGGACAGATTTGTTAGTTCTTCTGACAGTCCACAGTCCTTTCAGTATCTTTTGTCAACCCTATGACTCAAAAGTGTCAACTCTTCTTTGATCTTCCTTGTTCATTGTCCAGCTCTTAAAAGCATAAGAGGTGGTTGAAAATATGGCTTGGGTTAGGTGCATCTTAGTCTTCAAGGAGATATCTTTGCTCTTCAGCACTTCAAAGAGGTCTTTTGCAGCAGATTTGCCCAATGCAATACGTCCTTTGATTTCTTGACCGCTGCTTCCATTGGTGTTGATTGTAGAACCAAGTAATATGAAATCTTTGGCAACTTCAATCTTTTCTCCATCTGTCATAATGCTGCTTATTGATCCAGTTATTAGGATTTTTGTTTTCTTTTATTGAGCTATAATCCATACTGCAGACTGTAGTCTTCAATCTTTATTAGTAAGTGTTTCAGGTCATCCTCACTCAAAGTAAGCAAAGTTGTGTCATCTGCATATTGCATGTTGTTAATGAGTCTTCCTCCAGTTCTGATGCCATGGTCTTCTTCATATAGTCCACCTTCTCGGATTACTTACTCAGCATACAGATTGAGTAAGTATGGTGAAAGGATACAACACTAATGCAGTCCCTTCTTAATTTTAAACCATGCCAATTCCCAGTGTCTCCTTGTTCTGTTCAAATGACAGCCTCCTGGTCTATGTACAGGTTCCTCATGAGGACAATCAAGTATTCTGGAATTCCCATTCTTCTCAATGTTATCCACAATTTGTTATGATCCACACAATCAAATGCTTTTGCGTAGTCAATAAAACACAAGTAAACATCTTTCTGGTGTTCTTTGCTTTCAAACTAGATCCATCTGACATCAGCTATGATATCCCTTGTTCCACATCCTCTTCTGAATCCAGCTTGCATTTCTGGAAGTTATCTGTTAATATACCGCTGCAACCATTTTTGAATTATCTTCAGTTAGATTTTACTTGTGTGTGATACTAATGATATTGTTTGATAATTTCCACATTCTGTGGAATCACCTTTCTTTGGAATGGGTACAAATATGGGCCTCTTCCAGTCAGTTGGCCAGGTAGCTGTCTTCCAAATCTCTTGGTATAACTGAGTGATTGCCTCCAGTGCAGCATCCATTTGTTGAAACATCTCAATGGGTATTCTGTCTATTCCCCAAGACTTGTTTTTTACTAATTCCTTTAGTGCAGCTTTGACTTCTTCCTTCAATACCATTGGTTCTTGATCATATGCCTATATGATCATATTCCTATGCTATATAATAATAATTATATATACAACATATGACATATTATATGATATTTGTAATAATTATATAATCTTTTCAGTACAAATACAATAGATATAAAAATACTCAAAACTATCGGTAATAAAATGTAGAAAATAATTATGGTGAGTTTTGAGTGTTTATTATCTTTTAGAATATACTTTATTTAATTATAAATTTATATAATATTTTAATAATGACTGTTTAACAACTGGCTTACAAATATTGCTGAAATATAGACAGCCAGCTCTTGCAATCCAACACAAGGTGATTTCAGCACACCACATTATCTGAGTTGTGTCTGTATTTTTTCGTTCTTTAGTTAGATTCAACATCAGGATGTTTTTCTTCATCAGGGCTTGGGATTGGAGTACCAGGGGGATTTTGGAGATATCTTTATGCTTTATGGGCCAGCTGCCATTTTTCTGAGCCATGGGAGATCTTACTTTGGTTTACAGCCTGACTGCCAGCTTGTTGGGTCCCTAATGAATTCTCTTTGCTCTTCAGTCCTGTCCCTATTTTTCTGCTCCTTAGTCTACTGCCATGCCCCTGACTAGTGGTAATGTATTCAGTGAAGGCCCAGTATTCTAGTGAGAGATTACTCTAAGTGCTTCTACCTCTACTCCAGCCAAAAACTACAATTGCCAAGTACTTAGTGAGGGCGTGGAGTGCATTAGATTCATACTTTCAGCCCACAGCAGATAATCATGCCTGTCCCTCAGGGAACATCTTGCTTAACTCTCAATTTTCCCCCCAATCTTTCATGTAAGATTGAGGGCCTGTGGGAAAGAGTAGGCAGGTGAGTAGATTTGTATCTGTGTTCCTAGGTATTAAGAAGGCATGATAGCTCACATTTAGCCTTTAACAATTTGTAAACATTTCAGTTTCTCTTACCCTTAACAGTGGCAGCTTCTCTTTCCCACTGTTTCACCAAGGATGAAAGCAACTGTGGTATTCTCTTGTCCTTGGAGGAGCTTACCATATTTGGGACTGTAGTTCTTTTAGATTTTTTTGGCTCCTTAGATTACTGATGTTGACTTGAAGTGCTTACTGATGAAGATTAAAGAGTACAGTGTGCAGCATTTATTATACTCAACATAAAAGAAGTGAAAATCCTCACAGTTGGACCAATGAGCAGCATTATGATAAGTGGAGAAAAGATTGTAGTTCATATTACTTGGATCTACAATCAACATCAGTGGAAGCAGCAATCAAGAAATCAGACGTTGTATTGTGCTGGGCAAATCTTCTACAAAATACCTCTTTAAAGTGCTTAAGAGCAAAAATATCTCTTTGAAGATTAAGGTTCACGTAACCCAATCCAAGGAGCTCTGGTAGCGTAGTGCCTAAGGCATTTGACTGCCAACCAGAAGGTTGGTGATTCAAACCTACCAGCCACTCTGTGGAAGGAAGACTGTCAATCTACTTCTGTAAAGATTTACTGCCTCAGAAACCCAAATGGGGTTGCTATGAATTGACTTGATGGCACTGAGTCTGCTCTGGAACCCAAGCCATGGTATTTTCAGTAGCCTCATATGCCTGGGAAAGCTGGACAATGAATAAAGAAGACCAAAGAAGAGCTGATGCTTTTGAGTTGTGCTCCTGGTGAAGAATACTGAAAGTCCCATGGACTCCCAGAAGAACTAAAAAATCTGTCCTGGAGAAGTGCAGCTGGAGTCCTCCTTGGAAACAAGAATGGCCAGACTTCATCTCATCTACTTTGGTCATGTTGTCAGAAGGGACCATTCCCTGGAGGAGGATATCATGCCTGCTAAAGTGGAGGGTCAATGAAAAAGGGGGAGATCATCAATGAGATGGACTGACACAGTGGCTATAATGATGGGCTCAAGTATAGCAAGGATTATGAAGTTGGTACACAAGTGGGCAGTGCTTCGTTCTTTTGTACATAGGGTCACTATGAGTCAGTGCCAACTCAGTGGCACCTAACAACAACAGTAACAACATCAACAGCAAACAACATATTTCTGATGGGTTTTAAAGAACTATAATTTTTGTGGATTTTCTAGCCTGTGCTTATTAGTATAGGAACATCCTTTTGTGTATGATCTCACACATTATAAATGGAAGTGAAATGTTCTTGGTTTTATTTATAAAGTGGGAATTTTTGTTACATTATTTAACATGCCTGTAGTTGGAAGTCACCAATTAACATGGGCAGAGAGGAGAGGCAGAGACAAGATGACATCCTGGTAACACATTCTGCCCAATCCCTCTATAACAGAGACCCAGAAAAACCAAGTGCAACAGATATAAATAATTACCTTGGAACTCTTATCATCAAATGAAAGGATAATGAATTAGATTGAATGCTGAGTGGAAAGGGAGATGGAGTGAGGACTGTACCACTGGGGAGAGAGAAGAAGCATAGTCCCAATAAAGCATGACCATTTTGAGACAGAAGATACCATACATAGATAGAAACCAACTTCATGGAATCCACTCTGAGACAAAGACACAGATGTGGAGGGAATCAAGGTAAACAGAATACACACTAGATCTTGGGGAGGAAGTGCAGGGAAATAGGTGAGAGTTCCAGTGGCACTGGTGACCTCAGAATGAGGAGAAAGCCAGTGAAAGGCGAAGAAACAACTCACTGTTGTTGTTGTTGTTATGTGCCGTCGAGTCAGGTTCGACTCATAGCGACACCTCCTTGGGTTTCTGAGGCAGTATCTCTATGGAAGTAGATTGCCCAACCTTCCTTCCAAGGAGTGGCTGGTGGGTCTGAACCACCAGCCTTCTGGTTAGCAGTCAAGTGCCTTAGGCACTATGCTACCGGAGCTCCCAACAACTCATTAGAAGTGAACAATATTCATTTGGGTTGAGAGCTCATGGAAAGGAGAAGGCCTGTGGGGTGGCAGTTCGAGACACTGGGTTCTGGGTGGCCCCCCACTTGATTGAGTC
Organism: Orycteropus afer afer; assembly: GCF_000298275.1. Lineage (NCBI taxonomy): Eukaryota > Metazoa > Chordata > Mammalia > Tubulidentata > Orycteropodidae > Orycteropus > Orycteropus afer. Next base: position 1,870,289 of record NW_006921825.1, on the reverse strand, counting down.
TGGGCAGAAGCTGGAGAATCATGTGTGCATGCTTAGAAGGGCACTGGGCCCATGCCAAGGAATTACAATGGGAGAGGGCTCTCTTTGCTCTAACAAACACCACTTCCTGGTGCCTGGGGGTTAGACCTCTTCCTATCCTCACTAACCTGGTGGCTAGAAATGCCACTGGCCATAAGCCCTTCAACCAAAATAAGAAAGAAGAAAATCACAAGGACTTAGTAAACACAAAACCAACAACAATGAAGAAAATTAAAGAAATTTTGATAACATAATGAACTCCCCACAGAAAAATATGCAGAACAAAGAAACCATCAACATCACAGTAAAAAACACATGCAAAACATGACAGCAGTAAATTCATGCCTAAAGCACTTGACTGCTAACCAGAAGGCTGGTGGTTCAAACCCACCAGCCACTCCTCGGAAGGAAGGTTGGGCAATCCTACTTCTGTAGTGATACTGCCTCGGAAACCCAAGGAGGGGTCGCTATGAGTTGGGGCTGACTCGACAGCACATAACAACACAACAACAGCATTAATTACACTGAATATGAGTGGATTAAATACACCAGTCAAGAGAAAGACAGTGGAAGAATGGATAAGAAAACAGGACCCATCAATATGCTGTCTATAAGAAACACACATTTGACACTAAGATAAAAATAAATTAAAAATCAAAAGATGGAAAAATATATTAAGTTACTGGCAACAAAAAAAAAAGGGCAGGAGTGACAGCAAGAATTTCTTATAAAATAGACTCCTAGGCAACTATGCTACCAGAGCTCCTTTTGAGTTTGTTTCTTCAGGCAAAACCCAGCATTACAGAGAAGGAAGAACATTATATAATGATAAAAGGGTCAATCCAGCAAGAGGACATAATCTTAATAGATATCTATGCACCAATGAAATAACCCCCAAATACATAAAGCAAACAAAAACAGAATTGAAAAGAGAAATAGACAATAGTACAATAGTAGTAGGAGACTTTACCACACCACTTTTGATGAAGGACAGAACAACTAGAAAGAAACTCAACAAAGACACAGAAGAACTAAAAAGCACAATAAACCAACTTGACCCCATATATACATACAAAACTCTCCAGCCCACCAAAATACACACTCTTTTTCAGTGCACACGGATAATTGTGCAGAATAGAACATATGTTAAGACACAAAGCAAGTTTCAGTAAATTTTAAAAACATAGAAATACTACAAAGCATCTTCTCAGATAGCAATGCTATAAAATTAGAAATCAATAATAGGAAGATCAGGAAAAAAAAATCAAATACATGGAAACTGAGTATCATTCTGCTCAAAAGCTACTGGATAACAGAAGAAATAAAATGTGAATTTAAAAATTCTTAGACCCAAACAAGAATGAAAATACAACATATCCAAGCCTTTGGAACACAGAGAAAGAATACTCAGTTGTTAATTTATAGCAGTAAATGCACATGTCAAAAAAGTAGAAAGAATCAAAACAAATACTTTAGCCTAACAACTCTAACAATTAGAAAGAGAGCAACAACACCCCCAACAGTCTCCAAAGAAAGGAAATAAGAATGATTAGAGTAGAAATAAATGAAACAAAACAGAAAAAACAATAGAAAGAATCAACAAGACTAGAAATTGGTTCTTTGAAAAGATTAACAAAATTGACAACCCACTTGCAAATTTAAATAAGCAAAATAAAGAGAAGATGCAAATAACATGAATAAGAAGTGAAATGGGCAATGTCATAACAGAACCAACTAAAATAAAAAAGGATAATAATAGAATACTATAAAGAACTATACTCCAAAAACTTTGAAAACCTAGAAGAAATGGACAATTTCCTAGAATCACACACCCTACCTAGACAAACACAGGTAGAAAATTACAAAAGAAGAAATTGAACAGATCATCCAAAAAACTCCCAAGGTTGGAAAAAAAAAATCCTGGCCCAGACAGCTTCACTGGAGAATTTTAGCAAACATTCAGAGAAGATCTCACACCAATTCTACTCAAACCATTCCAGAATATAGAAAAGCATGGGTTACTCCCAAATTCATTTTATTAAAGAAATATAACACTGATACCAAAGCCAGGCAAAGACACCACCAAGGAAACAAAATTACACCAATATCTCTCATGAATATAGATGCAGAAATCTTCAACAAAATCTTAGCCAACAGAATTCAACACTGTATTAAAAAATTACACATCATAACTGAGAGGGATTCATACCAGGCATACAAGTATGGGTTAACATTAGAAAAACAATCATGCAATCCACTACATAAATAAAGCAAAAGAAAAGAACCACATGATCATATTAATTGATGCAGAAAAGATATCTAACACCCACCCATTACTGATAAAAATTCTCAGAAAAATAGGAATAGAAAGAAAATTCCTCAACATAATTAAGGGCAGATATGCCAAAGCAAAGGTCAACATTATTCCCAATGGAGAGAGACTGAAAATACTCCCCTTGGGAACAGAAACCAGACAACAATGCCCTTTATGACTACTGCTATTTAACATTGTATTGGAAGTCCTAGCTAGGGCAATAATGCAAGAAGCAGAAATTAAAGGCATTCAAAATTGATAAAAACCAAACCCAATCCACTGTCATCAAGTAGATTCCAATTCAGATTGACCCTATAGGACAGAATAGAACTACTCCTAAGGTTTCCAAGGCTATAAATCTTTACAGAAGCAGACTGCCTTTCATCTTTCTCCCACAGAGTGGCTTGTGGGTTTGAACTGCTGACTTTTTGGTTAGCAGTTGAATGTGTTCCTTAAGTAAAACTATCCTTATTTTCAGATTATATGATCCTATACATAGAAAACTCCAGAGACTCAGTAAGGAAACTATTGGAAGTAATTGAAAGATTCAGCAAAGTGGCAGGGTACTAGATCAACATACAAAAATTGGTCGGATTCTTCTACATGAACAAAGAAATCTCCGAAAAGAAAATAAGGAAAACAATTCCATCTGCATTAGCTACCGAAAATATAAATACTTAGGAATAAATCTTAACAGAGACACAAAAAACTTACATAAAGAAAATTACAAACATTACAAGAAGAAACTAAAAGGGCTTTTACAAATGGAAAAACACACCATGCTCATGGATAGGAAGACTGAACATTGTGAAAATGTCAATACTATGTAAAGCAATCTATACACACAGTGCAATCTGATCCAGATTCCATCAACATTCTTTATGGACCTGGAAAATCCAATCATGAATTTTATATGGAAAGGAAAGAGACCTCAGGTAAGCAGAGAACTACTGAAGAAGAACAAAGTAGGTGGTCTCATACTCTGCTACTTCAAAACCTACTATATAGCCATATATAGTATTCAAAATAGCCCAATATTGGTACAATAATAGACACGTACACCAATGGAACAGAATTGAGAACCCAGAAATAGATCCATTCAATATGTCCTAAAGAGGTGAGAGACAGGCATGAATAGACATATGCACTCACATGTTCATTGCAGCACAATTCATTATAGCAAAGAGATAGAAACAACCTAAATGTCCATCAGCAGATGAATGGATAACTAAACTATGGTATATTCACACAATGGAATATTATGCAACATTAAAGAATAATGAAGAATACACAAATCATTTCATGATGTGGATGAATTTAGAGAACATAATGCTGAATGAAATAGGTCAATCACAGAAAGAAAAATATTGTATAGGCCCATTATTGTAAACAGTCAAGGAAAGGTTTACCTAGGGAAAGAAATGCAATTTGTTGGTTCCTGGAGATGGGAGGGAAGGGAAAGGAAAATTTCAGACTAGTTGGGGGTCACTTGTTGATTTGGGTGAGGGGAGGGACAGTATGAAAAAAGTCTGTGACCAGCATGATGACATTGGGAAAAGAAAGTATGCTGAAACATTCACATAAAATATAGACAATAGAGGCAAATACTAGTATATGCACAATACTGCATTACCACTAACACCAAACATCAGTTAGGGATAAATGCATAGACAGGTGAGAAGATCAGGTAGGGGTACATGAACAGGAATATACCCTAGATCAAGGATAGATTTGGCTGAAGATAATCTTGCATATGCACTTGTGCTACAAAATTAGCCACATACATTACAGAAGCAACAGAAGATAGAATTGGAGTAACTTCTCAGAGAAAACCAAACACCTTGAGATAGAGAATCACTGGGCCTGCTGACTTGGGACCATAGTTGGGGGACATCATGCTCGATTGGGACAACATAGTACATTAAAATCTTGTTCTACAACCAGAGTTACAGGTGAGGAGAGACAACTCAGGGAAGCCCAAAGCAGCAGGCCGGAAGAGCAGGAGAAAGGGAATGAAAAGCCAGGAAGCCAGAGAGAAGAGCAATCAGCCAAAGGGATTAGGTGAGAAGAGGAAACTCAGGCCTGCTCAAAGCAGCAGGACCGGAGAGCATGAGAAAGGGGATAAAAGCCAGGAACCCGGACAGAGGAGCAGTCAGCCCCAGGGACAACTCAGGGACACACAAATCAGCAGGGCAGAAGAGCAGGAGAAAGGGGATTAAAAGCCAGGAAGCTAGACAGAGGTAGAGTCAGCCATAGGGACCCAGTTGGGGGTGATACGGGAGGTCTCCAACAGCAAGACAAACTTGTCTGTCGGTTTGTCCTACTGTGGTGACATGTAGATGTCAGTTTTGAGGCTGAGCCTCTGGTGTTTAAAACCAGCCAGATGCACCTGGTGCACAGGTAACAGCCCAGCTTATAGACTGAGACAGACTAGGAAGAAGGAAGAGGCCGTCCACTTCTCAAAGAATTGGCAGGGAAAACCTTATGAATAGCAAAGAAACACTGTTTGGTACATTACCACACACCTTTAGGAATAGTCCA
>NW_006921825.1:1858697-1862646 GCF_000298275.1 Orycteropus afer afer | reverse complement strand
AGGGACCGTTCCCTGGAGAAGGATGTCATGCTTGGTAGGGTGGAGGGTCGACAAAAGAGGGGGAGGCCTTCAATGAGATGGATTGACATGGTGGCTGCGATGATGGACTCAAGTATAGCAGGGATTGTGGGGTTGGTGTGGGATTGGGCAGTGTTTCGTTCTGCTGTGCATGGGGTCACTATGAGTCAGAAACTACTCGACGACACTTAACAACAACCACAACAACACAACCTACTTTGGTGAGTAGTGATTGGGGTCTTAAAAGCTTTCGAGCAGCCACCTAAGATGGAACTATTGGTCTCCTCTCATCTGAATCAAAGAAGAGTGAAGAAAAGCAATGTCTTATGGAAATAATTAGTCCAAAGATAAGATGGACCATGAGGACCTCAGCCTCCAAGACTAGAGACCAGAAGAACTACATGGTGCCTGGCTACCAATGCCAACTGCTCAGACAGGGATCAAATCCGGAGATTCTCAATAGAGTGGGAGGAAAAATGTTGAACAAAATTCATAGACACAAAAATGACCAGAGTTATTGGTCAGAAAGAGACAGGTGGAACTCCCAAGACTATGGCCCTGTGTTACCCTTTGGGCCTACAAATAGAATCACTTCCATGGATTGGCTCTCAGCCCAACAGTGGAAGGACCTACATGCAGAACACCTACCCCAGGGCAATGCACCCACTTACTCTAGGGAGATGCACCCTTAGAGTAATCAGCCATGAGATACCAGAGAGGCAGCATTCACCTAGAGTGAAAGCTGACACAGGAATGCATAGTTAAGAAGGGCACAGTGAGGGGGTAGTTGCAGGGATGGGGACAAGAGCTTGTTATGATCAGGGATGGTAATTGGGGCATAAAATCAAATGTACATGAACTGTTGAATATAAAACAAATGTACTTTGTAAATTTGCACCCAAAGCACAATAAAGTTTTAAGAAAAAAGAAAACAAAAACAAAAACAAAAACATAAATAAATCCATTCACCTATGGACAGCTCATCTTTCAAAATGGTCCAGAATCCCATTAAATGGGGAAAAGACAGTCTCTTTAGAAAATGGTGCTGGCAAAATTGGATATCCATTTTAAGAAAAATAAAATAAGATTCATACTTCACATTATATACAAAAACTAACTCAAGAGAGATCAAAGACCTAAATGTAAAACCTAAAACTGTAAAGATCATCAAAGAAAAAAAAAATAGGGACAAACTGAGGGGCTCAAATTTACGGCACAAATAAACTCTCAAACATAACCAAAAATGCACAAATAGCAGATGAACTAGGTGACTGGGAACTTGTAAAAATTGAAATCATATGTATATCAAAGACTTTAAAAGAGTAAAAAGAGAACCTGCTGTTGTTGTTGTTGTTGTTTGCCGTCGAGTCGGCCCTGACTCATAGCGACCCCTCCTTGGGTTTCCGAGGCAGTATCACTACGGAAGTAGGATTGCCCAACCTTCCTTCCGAGGAGTGGCTGGTGGGTTTGAACCGCCAGCCTTCTGGTGAGCAGTTAAGTGCCTTTAGGCACTATGCTACCAGAGCTCCTACAGAATGGGAAAAAAACATTTGGCAAGGACATATCTGACAAAGAACTTTTTTCTAAAATTTATAGAAACTTAAACACCTCAACATCAAAAAGAAACACAATCCAATTAAAAAAAATGGCTAAGGACTTGAGCAGACACTTCACCAAAGAAGATATTGAAGGAGCCAACAAACACATGAAGGTGCTCACAATCATTAGCTATTAGAAAGAGACACATCAAAACAGTGAGATATTATCTCACTCCAGCAATAACAGCAACATTTAACAAGACAGAAAACAACAAACGCTGATGAAGGTGTGGAGAGACTTCCCCCTTGCACACACTGTTGGTGGGACTTTAATGATGCAGCCACCGTGAAAATGGAATGATGCTTCCTTAAAGAGTTGGAAATAGAAATACTATTAGATCATGCAATCCTACTACTACATATATGCCTGAATGAAATGAGATCTGGGACACGAATAGATACGTGTAAACCCATGTTCATCGCAGCACTATTTACAATAGCAAAGACACTGAAACATAAAAGTGCCCATCTATGGATGAATGGATAAACAAACCATGGTACATATAAACAGTGGAATACTGTGCAACTTTAACAATAATGAAGAATCCGTGAAACACCTGGATGAATTTAGAGGAAATTTGAGTGAAATAAGTCAATCACAGAAGGAGAAATACTGTATGAGTCCACTACTATAAAAAGTGAAGGAATGGTTTAAACATGGAAAGAAACATTCTTTGATAGTTATCAGGGATGGGAGAGGAGAGAAAATTACTAACTAGGTAAGAGAAACATATTAATTTAAGTCAAGGGGAAGGCAATATACACAAAGTACATGACCAGCACATTATCACTAAAGAAAAGGAAGACACAGAGATGTGCGTAAGAGTTACACGACAAAAGTAAACACTATTACATACACAATACTGCATTATCAGTAATAAACATTAATCTATGAGTAGACACACAGGTAGACAGGCAAGATGATGAGGTATGGGTAGGTGAACATAATATACCCATGGCCATATATAGGTTTGACAGAGGATATTTCTACATATGTTTTTCTATGTGAAGTAAAAATGTTCATATATATATATATATATATAGTAGAGCTAACAGAGTAAAGTTATGACCACTATTTAGCCATAACTAAACACCTTGAGGACCAGCCAGGAAAGCAGGAGAAAGAGAAGCCAGAGGTGATGACAGAGCAGAACAACAGCCAGGCATCCAGGTAAGGGGAGGGAGGGATCCAGGCCCCACCCCTACCAGCCAGGAAAGCAGGGGAAAGAGAAGCCAGAGGCTAGGACAAAGCAAAGCAGTAGCAAGCATCCAGGTAAAGGGGTGGGAGGAGGGACCCTGGCCCCATTCCCCACCAGCCAGGAAAGTGGGGGAAAGAGAAGCCAGAGGCGATAACAGAGCAGAACAGCACCAGGGATACAGTTAAGTAAGGAGAGGGGGGAGAGGTTTTGAACAGCTAAGTGAGACAAACTTGTCTGTCAGTTTGTTGTATTATTGTGGTTTGCATGTTGCTGTGAGGCTGTGCCACTGGTGTTTCAAGTGCCAGCAGGGTTGCACAGGGTGCACAAGTTTCAATGCAGCTTACAGAATGAGACAGACTAGGAAGAAGGAAGAGGCCATCCAGTTCTCAAAGAATTGGCCAGGGAAAACCTTATGAATAGCAGAGAAACACTGTGTGATACATTACTGTGAAACTTTGTGAATAGTCTGAAAACATTATCTGATATGGTGCAGGGTGACAAGTCCCTTAGGTCAGAAGGCTTTCAAAATATGACTTGGAAGGAGCTGCATCATCAGAGTAGGACCAACCTTACTGATAGGGATAGAGTAAAGCTTTTGAGACCTCCACTTGCTGACATGGCATGACTCAAATTGAGGAGAAACAGCTGCAAATACCCATTAATAATCAGAACATGGAATGTATGAAGTATGAATCTAGGAAAATTGGAAGTTGTCAAAAATAAGATGGAATGCATAAAGATTGACATCCTAGGCATTAGTGAGCTGAAATGGACCTTTTTTGGCCATTTTGAATCAGACAACCATATGATCTACTATGCTGGGAATGACAATTTAAAGAGGAATGATGTGGCATTCATCATCACAAAGGATGTTGAGATCTGTCCTGAAGTACAATGCTGTCAGTGATAGATAATATCCATATGCGTACAAGGAAGACCAGTTAACATGAATTTTATCAACTTCTGCAGTCTGAAATTGACCAAACGTGCAATCAAGATGTGTTAATTATCACTGGTGACTGAAATGCAAAAGTTGGAAACAAAGAATCACCAGTAGTTGGAAAATTTGGCCTTGGTTACAGAAATAAGGCTGGAGATCACAAGATAGAATTTTTCAAGACTAACGACTTATTC
>NW_006921825.1:1851783-1857587 GCF_000298275.1 Orycteropus afer afer | reverse complement strand
ATGTGGAAATTATCGAACAATATCATTAATATCACACACAAGTAAAATCTTACTGAAGATAATTCAAAAACAGTTGCAGCAGTATATTGACAGAGAGCTTCCAGATGTGCAGGCTGGATTCAGAAGAGGATATGGAACAAGAGATGCTATTGCTGATATCAGATGAATCTTGGCTCAAAACAAAGAATACCAGAAAGAAGTTTACTTGTATTTTATTGACTATGCAGAAGCATTTGATTGTGTAGATCATAACAAACTGTGGATAACATTGAGAAGAATGGGAATTCCAGAACACTTGATTGTGCTTGATTGTACTCACAAGGAACAGGTACACAGAGCAGGAGGCTGGATAATCAGAAAAGTTGGATTATGTGAAGAACATGACATCAGGATTGGAGGAAGACTCACTAACAACCTACGATATGCAGATGACACAATTTTGCTTGCTGAAAGTGAAGATGACTTGAAGCACTTACTGATGAAGATTAAAGAGTACAGTCTGCAGTATGGATTACACCTCAATATAAAGAAAACAAAAGTCCTCACGATTGGTCCAATAAACAGCTTCATGATAAATGGAGAAAAGATTGAAGTTGTTAAGGACTTTATATTACTTGGTTTTAGAATCAACACCAATGGAAGCAGCAGTCAAGACATCAGGTGATGTAGTGCATTGGGCAAATCTCCTGCATAAGACCTCTTTCAAGTGCTGAAGAGCAAAGATGTCTCCTTGAAGACATGTGCCTAACCCAAGTCATGGTATTTTCAATCACCGTTTATGCATGTGAGAGCTGGGAAATGAATAAGGAAGACTGAAGAAGAGTTGATGCTTTTGAGTTGTGGTGTTGGAGAAGAATGCTAAGAATACCATGGTCTGCTAAAAGGACTAACAAATTTGTCCTGAAAGAGGTGCTGCTAGAATGCTCCTTGGAGGCAAGAATAGCCAGACTTCATCTGACCTACTTTGGCTATGTTGTCAGGAGGAATGATTGCCTGGAGAAGGATATCATGCTTGGTAAAGAGGAGGGTCAAGAAAGAAGGAAAAGGCCCTCAACAAGATGGACTGACACAGTGGCTACAACGATGGGCTCAGGTATAGCAAGGATCAGAGGCTGGCATAAGACCAGGCAGTGTTTCATTCTGCTGTGCATAGGGTCGCTATGAGTCAGACCTAACAACAACAACAGTCCACAAAAACATTGCTCTGCATCCTACTTTGATGAGTAACAACTAGGATCTTAAAAGCTTACATGTGGCCATTTAGGGTGCAACTATTGGTCTCTTCTAATTCATGGCAAAGAAGAGTGAACAAACTCAAAGACTCATGGAAACAATTAGTCCAAGGAACTAGTGGATCACATGAACCTCAGTCTCCATGACCCTGAGACCAGAGAACTAGATGGTGCCTGGCTACCACTGCCAACCACTCTGAAAGGGATCACATTAGGAGGTCCTGGATAGAGTGGAAGAAAAATATGGAACAAAACTAAAAATTATGAAAAAGACCAGGCTTACTTATCTGATACTGACTAGTAGAAACCTTGAGATAGTGGCCCTTAGTCACTCATAGAGCCTGGAACAAAACTTAATCTTGAGGCTCAAGTTTCAAGCAAACAATTGAGAGACCTGTTAGGTGACCAACACCAAAGAGATATGCATACTTTAGAACAACAATCATGAGATCAAAAGGGCAGCATTTGTCCAGGGTTAAATCTCAGAAGGCAGGAATGAATAGGAAAGAAGACCAAAGGAAACTGTAATCACAGGGAGGAAGTGGGAAGAGTGCTGTAAAATTGTGGGGACTGCAATCAATATCATGTAACCAAATATGTATGAACTGTTAAATGGAAAACCAATTTGCTCTGTAAACTTTGACCCAAATCACAATTAAAAAGTCAAAAAAGAGAAAATAAGGGGAAAAAGAGAAAGTGGGCAGAAAACAATTGATATATTGTTAGGTGCTATCAAGTCAGCTCTGACTCATAGAAACCCCTATGTATGACAGAATGAAACACTGCCTGGTCCTGTGACAGCATCATAATCCTTGCTATACCCTTCTTCGTTGACCCTCAACTTTACCAAGCATGATATCCTTCTCCAGGGAACGGTCCCTTCTGACAACATGACCAAAGTAGGTCAGACAAAGTCTGGCCATTCCTGCTTCCAGGGAACATTCTAGCTGCACTTCCTCCAGGATAGATTTGTTAGTTCTTCTGGCAGTCCGTGGTACTTGTGGTATTCTTCACCAGCATCAGAATTCAAAAGCATCAACTCTTCGTTCTTCTTTATTCATTGTCCAGCTCTCACATGCAAATGAGGTGATTGAAAATAAACATGGCTTGGGTTAGGCACACTTTACTCTTCAAAGAGATATCTTTGCTCTTTAGCACTTGAAAAAGGTATTTTGCAGCAGATTTGCCCAGTGCGATACACGGTCTGATTTCTTGACTGCTTTTTCCATTGGTGTTGATTGTGGAACTAAGTATTATGAAATCTTTGATAACTTCAATCTTTTCTCCATTTATTGTGGTGCTGCTTATTGGTCCAGTTGTGAAGATTTTCTTTTCTTTTTATGTTGAGGTGTACTCCAACCATACTGCAGACTGTAGTCTTTAATCTTCATCAGAAAGTACTTCAAGTCTTCCTCACTTTCAGCAAGCAAAGTTGTGTTGTCTGCATATCACAGGTTCTTAATGAGTCTTCCTTCACTCCTGATGCCACACTCTTCTTCATATAGTCCAGCTTCTTGGATTATTTGCTCAGCATACTGACAGAGTAAGTTGGTGAAAGGATACAACCCTGACACACTTCCTTCCTGATTTTAAACCATGGAATATTCCCTTGTTCTGTTCAAATGAGAGCCTCCTGGTTTATGTACAAGTTCCTCAAGAACACAATCAAGTGTTCTGGAGTTCTCATTCTTCTCCATGTTATACATAATTTATTATGATCCTTACCATCTAATGCTTTTGCATAGTCAATAAAACAGAAGTAAACATCTTTTTAGTAATCTTTGCTTTCAGCCAAGATCTATCTGACATCAGCATGATATACCTTGTTCCACGTTCTCTTCTGAATCCAGCTTGCATTTCTGGAAGTTCTCTGTCAATGTACTGCTGCAACTGCTTTTGAATTATCTTCAATAAGATTGTACTTGCATGTGATATTAATGATATTGTTCAATAATTTCCACTTTCTGTGTGATCACCTTTCTTTGGAATAGTTACACATATGGATCTCTTCAAGTCAGTTGGCCAGGTAGCTGTCTTCCAAATCTCTTGGCATAGAAGAGTGAATGCTTTTAGCGTGGCATCCATTTGTTGAAACATCTCAATGGGTATCACATCAATTCTAGGAGACTTGTTGTTTGCCAATTCCTTCAGTGCAGCTTTGACTTCTTCCTTCAGTACCATTGGTTCTTGATCATATGCCACCTCCTGAAATGGATGAACATCAACCAATCTTTTTTGGTGCAGTGACTCTGTGTATTCCTTCCATCTTCTTTTGATGTGTCCTGTATCATTCAATATTCTGCCCATAGAGTCTTTCAATATTGCAACTCAAGGTTTGAATTTTTTCCTCAGTTCTTTCAGCTTGAGAAATGCCAAGTGTGTTCTTCCCTTAAGGTTTTCTAACTCCATGTTTTTGCACATTTCATTATAATAATTGGCTTTGTATGCTCTAGCTTCTCTTTGAAATCTCTTGTTCAGCTCTTTTTATCTCATCATTTCTTCCTTTTGCTTTAGCTATTCCCCACTCAAGAACAAGTTTCAGAGTCCGTTCTGGCATCATTTTGGTATTTTCTTTCTTTCCTGTCTTTTTAATGACCTGTTGCTTTCTTCATGGATCATGTTCTTGATTTCATCCCACAACTCATCTAGTTTTTGGTCATTGGTGTTCAGTGCATCAAATCTATTCTTTTGATGCTCTCTAAATTCAGGTGGGATATAATCAAGTCATATTTTGGCTCTTGTCCACTTGTTTTAATTTTCTTCAGCTTCAATTTGAACTTGCATATGAGCAGTCTGTTCTACAGTCAGCTCCTGGATTTTTTTTTTTTTAATTATTATTAGGATTTGGGTGAAAATTTACAAAGTAAATTCACTTTTCATACAGCAGTTCACTTATACTTTGTCTCATGTCATTGACCAAAATTTACAATGCAGCAGCTCCCCTCCCACTTCCTCCCCATAGTTACCTCCTCCCAGTGTCCATCCCTTCATACTCTGCCTGGATTTTTTTGAGTGAAGATATTGAATTTCTCTATCCCCTCTTGCCACAGATGTAGTGAAACTGATTCTTTTGTACTCCATCTGGTGCAGTCCATGTGTATAGTTGCTGTTTGTTTTGTTGAAAAAAGATATTTGCAATGAATAAGTCATTAGTCTTGCAAAATTCTATCATGAAATCTCTAGCATCATTTCTACCACCAAGGCCATATTTTCCAACGACCAGTGATTCTTTTTTTTCCAACTTTTGCATTTCAATTACCAGTTATAATCAACACATCTTGATTGCATATTCAGTCAGTTTAAGACTGCAGAAGTTGGTAAAAAGCTTCATTTTCCTTGTGTTTGGCTTTGGTGGTTGGTGCATAAATTTGAGTAATAGTAGTATTAACTGATCTTCCTTGTAGGTGTATGGATATTATCCTACCATTGACGGCACTGTACTTCAGGATGTATCTTGAAACATTTTTGTGACAATGAATGCCATGACATTCCTCTTTAATTTGTCATTCCAAGAACAGTAGACCATTTTGTTGTCTGATTCAAAATGGCCCAAACCAGTCTGTTTTGAAACACTGTCTGATATAGTGCAAGAAGAGGAATTTTTCACATCAGAACATACCCAAAATACTACTGAGGAAGAGCTGCCACCTCAGAGTAGAGCCAACCTTAATGATGTGGATAGAGTAAAGCTTTCAGGACCTCTATTTGCCGCTGTGGCACAACTCAAAATGAGAAGAAACAGCTGTAAACATCCATTTGTAATTGGAATGTGGAATTTATGAAGCATAAATCTAGGAAACTAGGAAGTTGTGAAAAATGAAATGGAACACAATAGATATAGATCCTTTCAAGTGGTTTGGTTTAGGGAAAAAATGGCTTAATCTGAGAGTCAAGAGGGTAATTTTTAGTGTAAACAAACATAATTAGAACTGTAGTGTATAGCTTCATGACACATGCAGGAGAAATCACTAATTGTCTATCCTAATACCCATGCTCACATTTTGTTTTAATAACAGAACCCCTAATTTTTAGGGTAGCACACAGTAGCCAAGGCTAAAATTTGTATTTCCCAGGCTCCCTTGAAGATATGTATGACAATGTATCTAGGTTCTAGCATGTGTATCATAAATAAAAATGTCTTTGTGACAACTTATGGGAAATCTCTGTAAAAAAAACCCCTTTTTTCTTTATTCCTTCATCATTTCTGATACTTGGTATGCAGATTAAATAGCATGAGTCTCAACAGCAATTTAAGACAATGAGATGGCCTTGAGAGAGAATGACACTCATTGGGAGGGTAAGAGATAAAGAGCCTGACCCCTGATTACTACCCTATTGTCTTATTTCATGGGAAAGACAGTAAATTCTCTGCTGTTTTAGGCATATTTTTTGTAGAGAAGCGTCCCTCTCATATCAAGCTAAATATAAGGTTACTGACAGAAAGTGCACCAGAGTCATGCAATGAAATCTTAGACTATCCACCAGCCACTCCTTGGAAGGAAGATGGGGCAATCTACTTCCGTAGTGATACTGCCTTGGAAACCCAAGGAGGGGTCGCTATGAGTTGGGTCT
>NW_006921825.1:1845384-1850933 GCF_000298275.1 Orycteropus afer afer | reverse complement strand
GACCCCTCCTTGGGTTTCCGAGGCAGTATCACTACGGAAGTAGGATTGCCCAACCTTCCTTCCGAGGAGTGGCTGGTGGATTTGAACCGCCAGTCTTCTTGCTATTAAAACAATTAAAATCTGGTCTGGTCCTGAGGACCAAGAATATTTCATCTTGTCTTCCATAACATAAACCTAGAACCAGAATCTGGATTTTCTTATTCTCTATGTAGTGTTCATTCCACCTCACAAAATCAAACAATGTAATTGGCTAAGGCAAATCTTGCACTTTGAGAGAACAGAAATTCTGATGTATGATTTCAGATGGACCTGCAAGCTCTCTTTGTTCCTCTTACTGCCTCCCATCAATTTCACCAGTCAAAAATTCCACATATTGCTTGATTTCCATTAGAGTGTAATCACCTTGGAACAGATAGCATAGGAAGCTGCATCATTATTTACAATTTAGAATGATTGCAGCTAAGGGCTCCTTTCTGAGGGAGGTATTGATGAGGAAGAAAGGAGAGACAATTAAACAGAGTGGTAAGGGGAAGGGGAACCAAACATCACTAAGATTCACAGGGAATGTGATGAGAATATTTGGTGGACCAGGAAAAGATCTTTTTTTTAAAAAGGGGACTAGAGGTTAAAATCAAACTTCTTCTACATTGGTTTTGCTCAGGGTGGTCCTGCAATTACTTCAAGGATTATAAACTATGCTTACTCCATGGGGTCAGGGATGGAGTAGCTTTCTCACCCAGCTACTTGCTTCATCAGGGCACATAGCATCTCACAACCTTAGTCTAGTTTCCTGGCCATAAATGGAGGCAGCTGTAGGCAGTATCCTTGATGCCAGCTTGCTGAGTGAATTTTCCACAAAAGCACACGAGGATTTGTCCCACCCGACTGAGAACGCTGTTTTCTGGATGTATCTCTGTTTATGCATGAGGAAACTTGGCACTGGTAAAGCGGTAGCTTATTTTTCTTTTTTGTTTGGCTTTATTTTGTGCTTCAGAAATAGAACAGAGTAAGCATTACTTGCTTTTAAGGGCTCTAGCCCTCCCTACAGCATAACTTTAAATTCATTTCTCCCCAGGCTAGAATGTGAAAAACATCTCTTCTAGTCTTTGTTAAAAGCAATGCAAATACAGGGAATACTTGGGGAGGAATTTTTTTTTTGTTTAATTTATATGTCTTTGAAAATCTTTTTTCCCCTACAAGCTCATTGTAAGAAAAAAAAAAAAAAAATCTGAAAAGATACAAGAGGAGAGTAAAAATCAAATTGGAGTGTAATTAAACTGATGAAATAAAATTACATCAGAACCAAAAGAAATAATCTAACTTAACAAACTATTTTACAAATGAAGAAATTGAGGCCCAGAGAAGTTAAGCACCTTCCTCAAGGTCACACAGCTAGTAATAAGAAATTACTGTTAGAATCTGTCCTTTTATTTCTTGGTTAATTTTTTTTTTCTATTGTACCAGTGGTTTTCAAAATTTATTGATTCTTTTTTAGTGGGTGTGTTCTTTAAGTCAAATCTTATTCAGAAGACCAACATATAAAGCAGGAATGTCTTTGTTGAATGGGAGCAGGTGTGGGGGGTGAGGCTGAGGACTGTTCTCCTCCTACTCCCAGGAACCCAGAAGACTTTAAGGAGATCCTATAGAATACCTCAGATTTTCTGGGACTACATTT
Organism: Orycteropus afer afer; assembly: GCF_000298275.1. Lineage (NCBI taxonomy): Eukaryota > Metazoa > Chordata > Mammalia > Tubulidentata > Orycteropodidae > Orycteropus > Orycteropus afer. The sequence goes on along the minus strand of NW_006921825.1, from coordinate 1,849,258 downwards.
GATAATCACTGAATTATCCCATTTATTCAACAACTTGTTACTGTTCATTATGTGCCAAAAGAGTCCCTGGGCAGTGCAAATGGTTAAATGCTTAGCTACTAATGAAAAAGTTGGCAGTTTGAATCCACTCAGGAGCATCTAATGTTATACTTCTGAAAAATCAGCCTTGAAATTATGGAGCACAGTTCTACTCTGACACACATGGGGTACCCATGAGTTGAAATTGACTTGAAGGAACTGGTGATGGCTGTGAAGGTGTTATGTGCCAAGCACCATTTGAAATAAAAAGAATATTTTTATTTATCTGACTCACTGCTGTCAAGTTGGATCCGACTCATAGCAACCCCTCCTTGGGTTTCCAAGGCGGCATCACTACGGAAATAGATTACGCAATCGTCCTTCTGAAGTTAGCTTTCTGGTTATCAGTCAAATGCCTTAGGCGCTATGCCACCAGAGCTCCTCCTAAAAAGAATATAGTATTAAATAAAACACATGAAGGAAAGACAGCATGGTGTGGGGCAAGGGTGAGGGCAGCATGTAGGATCTCTCTGGGACCATCTCCTCCCTGCCTGGGTCAAGTTTTTCTCCTTTCTCCATGTACTTGTGGATTTCCCTTATAATTTGAATCAGGAACAACACTTGATCAGCCACCCTGGGCCCTTTCAAACTGACAAGCCATCTTTTTTTTTTAATTTTTTATTTTCTGACTTGGTTTGAATAAGTGTTTGGTCTCTATTTGTTCTGGAAAGATCCAAAATTTCTCAGTGTTCTTTTAAAGCCTTTTGTTTTTCCTTAGCTTGTGGTGGACTTGGAAGTTGCCCTGAGAATAATTTCTATTTTAACTTTTATTGGTGTGGTAGTTAAGGTTGTGTGTCAACTTGGTTTGGCCTGGTTTTGAGTGGCTGGGCAGCTAGATATGGTTATTCCCCATGGTGAAATTGGAAATCAACTCCACTTTTGTTGTTTACTGCATCAATCACTAGTTGGTGCATAAATTTGAAAAACGGTATTATTAATTTGTCTTGCTTGTAGGCATATGGATATTATCCTATTACTGATAGCATTGTACTTCAGGATGGATCTTGAAACATTCTCTGTGGTGATGAATGCCACACCATTCCTCTTTAATTTGTCATTCCAAGCATAGTAGATCATATAATTGTCTGATTCAAAATGGCCCAAACCAGTCCATTTCAGCTCACAAATGCCTAGGATATTGATCTTTCTATTTCATTTTTGAAAACTTCCAATTTTCCTAGATTAATACTTTGTACATTCCATGTTCTGATTATTAATAGATGTTTGTAGCTGTTTCTTCTCATTTTTAGTCATGCCACATCAGCAAATGGAGGTCCTGAAAGCTTTATTCCATCCACATCCTTAAGGTCAACTCAGCTTTAAGAAGGCAACACTTCCCCGGTCATATTTTGAGTGCCTTGTAATCTGAAGGGCTCATCTTCCAGCACTATATCAGATAATGTTTCAGGGCTATTCATAAAGTTTTCCAGTGATATATCAGACAGTGCTTCACTGCTATTAATAGGGTTTTCACTGGCCAATTATTTGAGAAGTGGATGGTCCCTTTCTTTTTCCCAGTCTGTCTTAGTCTGGAAGCTCTGCTGAAACCAGCCCACCATGGGTAATCCTGCTGGTATTTGAAATACCAGTGGCATAGCCTCCAGCCTCACAGGTACATGCAAGCCACCACAATACAACAAAGTGACGGATGAGTGGTGGAACCTGAGGCTTAGGGAGGTTAAATGACCTGTCCCAGGCCCATGGTGAGTGAGTGGTAGAGCCAGGATTCCACCCCAAAGACAGAGACCACATTCTGTATCTATCTTGCTTTTGTGTCAGGTGCTGAAGGGAGTTTGAGAGCCATGAAGTCAACTTGGAAAAGAGTTCAGTTGACCTTGGGGATTTTAGTTTATCACTAATGTTAGAAGGAAGGTAATATCTATATTGTTGTTGTTGTTATGTGCCATCGAGGCGGCCCCGACTCATAGCGACCCCTCCTTGGGTTGCCGAGGCAGTATCACTACAGAAGTAGATTGCCCAACCTTCCTTCCAAGGAGTGGCTGGTGGGTTTGAACTGCCAACCTTCTGGTTAGCAGTCAAGTGCCTTAGGGACTATGCTACCAGAGCTCCTAATATCTATATTATAAACCTTAAATTTATAAAAAACTACATTAGGACACAACAGGTATGTGATTCTGAATTGTGTCCATCAGGAATGAGATTTCTTTGGATCTCTGTTAAATTCCAAACCAAATCAAACTCACTGCTGTTGAGTCGAATTCAACTCAAAACAACCCCTCCTTAGGTTTCTGAGGCAGTATCACTACAGAAGTAGGTTGCCTAATCTAGGAAGTTTAATTTCCTTATGAGGGTTATCTAAAATGTGCTGAAAAAGCAGACTTTGGAATTCAGAAGTTTCTAATCACCAATTGTTTTGGTTACCTAGTGCTGCTCTAACAGGAATATACCACAAGTGGGATGGCTTTAACAAATACAAGTTTATTTTCTTACAGTTTGGAGACTTTAAGTCTGAGTTCAAAGTGCCGGACTCTAGGCACTGTTTGAAAGCCCCTTGACCTTGGGCTTCGGCTCTGCCTCTGGCTCCCGGCCCACTGAAGCTGGAGGCTTTCTTTGCTCAGGCAGCTGCTGGCCACTGAGGCTGAGAAACCCAAGGTCGACAGGTAAAAAGGCACAGTCTCGATATTTCTAAACCACACAGCAGGCCATTGATTCACATCCATTAAGAGTTCCAAGATAGGAAGACAACATGGCAGGCTGCTGCATAACGACTCTGCTACATGCAGAATTCAAGCATGTTAAAAGCTGCAGACCTTTCTCAACCCTTCTCCTTATATACTGGAAAGAGACCACATACCTAAAGAAGCCACTATTTTTCAAATTTATGCAGCAACCACCAAAACCAGAATTGAGGAAGTTGAAGATTTTTACCAACTTCTGTGATATGAAATTGCAACCAAACATGCAACCAAAATATATTGATTATTAATGGTGATTGGAATGCAAAAAGTTGGAAACAAAGAAGAGCCACTATTAGTTGAAAAATATGGTCTTGGTGATAAAAATGATGCTGGAGATTGCATGATAGAATTTTGGAAGACCAATGACTTATTCATTGCAAATACCTGTTTTCAACAACATAAATGGTACCTATACACGTGGAACTTGCCAGATGGAATACACAGGAATCAGACTGACTACATCTGTGGAAAGAGGAGCTGTAGAAGCTCAATATCTTTAGCCAAAACAAGGTCAGGTGCTGACTGTGGAACAGACCATCAATTGCTCATATGCAAAATCAAGTTTAAGCTGAAGACAATTAAAACAAGTCCAGGAGAGTCAAAATATGACCTTGATTATAACCCACCTGAATTTAGAGACCATCTAAAGAATAGATTCAATGCATTAAACACAATGACCAAAAACCAGAGGAATTATGGGATGACATCAAGAACATCATCCATGAAGAAAGCAAAAGGTCATTAAAAAGACAGGAAAGGAAGAAAAGAACAAAATGGATGTCAGAAGAGACTCTGAAACTGCCTTTGAATGGAGAGTAGCTAAAACAAATGGAAGAAATGACCAGATAAAAGAGCTGAACAGAAGATTTCAAAGAGCAACTTGAGAAGACAAAATCAATTATCATAATGAAATGTGCAAAGACATGGAGTTAGAAAACCAAAATGGCAGAACATACTCAGCATTTCTCAAGCTGAGAGAACTGGAGAAAAATTCAAGCCTCAAATTGCAATATTGAAAGTTTCCATGGACAAAATATTGATTGATGCAGGAAACATCAACAGAAGATGGAAGGAATATATAGAGTCACTATACCAAA
>NW_006921825.1:1836193-1844419 GCF_000298275.1 Orycteropus afer afer | reverse complement strand
CAAGAAAACGAAAATCCTCACAAGTGGACCAATAAGTAGCATCAGGATAAATGGAGAAAAGATTGAAGTTGTCAAAGATATCATATTACTTGGTTCCACAATCAACACAAATGGAAGCAGCAGTGAAGAGATCAGATGCCATATTGCATTGTACAAATCTACTACAAAATACGTATTTAAAGTGCTGAAGAGCAAAGATGTCTCTCTGAAGATTAAGGTGTGACTAACCCAAGCCATGGTATTTTTAATCACCTCATATGTATGTGAAAGCTGGACAATGAATAAGGAAGACCGAAGAAGAGTTGACGCTTTTGAGTTGTGGTGTTGGCAAAGAATATTGAAAGTACCATGGACTGCCAAAAGAACTAATAAATCTGTCTTGGAATAAGAGCAGCTGGAATGCTCCTTGGAAGCAAAAATGGCCAGACTTCATTTGAGCTACTTTGGTCATGTTGTCAGAAGGGACCATTCCCTGGAGAATATCATGGTTAGTGTTATGGTTAAGTTTGTGTGTCAACTGGGCTGGGCCTGGCTGAATGGCTGGGAAGCTGAATGTAGTTATTCCCCATGGTGAGATTAGTAATGAACTCCATGGTGCAATTGATTGGAGCAGCTGAGTAGCGGCTTTGGGTATGTGGTCTGCTTCCTGTATATAAGAAACAACTTTGGGAATGGTCTCCAGCTGATGGCACACTTGAACCCTGCATGTAGCTAAGTCACTGTTTAGCAGCCTGCCATGTTCTGCTGATCTTGGGACTTTCAGTGGACTTGAGTTAATGGCCTGCCCTGTGGTTTGGTAACATCAGGACTGTGCCTTGTTACTTGTCCATATTGGGCAAGCCAGCAGCTGAGTGAAGAAAAACCTCCAACTTCAGTGGGCTGGGAGTAGGAGGCAGAGCTGAAGCCCAAGGTTGAGGGGCTTTTACCCAGCCCCTAGAGCCTGACACTTTGAACTTGAACTTCTAGCCTCCCTAACTGTAAGAGAGTCATCCCATTTGTGTTATGTTCTTGTCAGAGTGGCAATAGGTAACCAGAACAGTTGGTGAAATAAAGTGTCAGTGAAAAAAGGGAAGGACCTCAACAGGATGGATTGACATGGTGACTGTAACAATGGCCTCAAATATAGCAAGGATTGTGAGGCTGGTATGGGACCAGTGGTGTTACGTTCTATTGTACATAGAGTCACTGTGAGTTGGAGACTCAACAACACCTAAAAATAACAATGAGAGAGAGGGGGAGGACAGGATAGAGAGAGAGAGAGAATGTTTTGGTTACCTAGTGTTTCTCTGACAAGAATATACCACAAATGGGATGGTTTTAACAAACAGGAGTTTGTTCTCTTACAGTTTGGAGGCTTTAAGTCTGAGTTCAAAGTGCCAGGCTCTAGGCACTGGGTGGAAGCCCCTCAATCTTGGGCTTCAGCTCTGTTTCCTGTTCCTGACCCACTGAAGCTGGAGGCTTTTCTTCACTCAGGCAGTTGTTGGCTGCTGAGGCTGACAAACCCAATATTGACAAGTAAAAAGGAACAGTCCCAATGTTACCCAAAAACATGGCAGGCCATTGATTCAAGTCCATTGAAAGTCCCAAGATTAGCAGAGCATGGCAGGCCACTGAACAATGACACAGCTACATGCAGGGTTCAAGTATGTCATAAACTAGAGATCATTTCCAAAGCTGCTGCTTATAAATGGGAAGCAGCCCATATCCCTAAAGCAGCTACTCAGCTGCTTGTGGCAGATTCTACCATGGAATTAATTGTCAGTCTCATCATGGGGAATAACTACACCAGCTACCCAGTCACTAAAACCAGGTCCAGACACTCACCCAGGTCCAGCCAAGTTGACGCACAAACTACCACAGAGAGAGAGAGAGAGAGAGAGAGAGAGCTCAAGGAAATGGCTCACACAGTTGTAGAGTCTGGACAGTCTCAAGTCTGTTGGTCAGATGTCAAGCTGGAGGCTTCTGACCTACTTTCATGCAGGGGCTGACAAATCCAAGATCAGCAGGTTAGATGGCAGAGTATTGGCTCACAGGCTGTGAAGGTAATAATCCGAAGATTGGCAGGCAGTATGGCAGACCAGTCATTCAAGAACCAGAGGTCAGATGATGATGATGAGCCAGATGGAGGATTCAGATTGATCAAAAAGCCACAGAGCTTTGCCAGAGCTCTTCCATATATATTGGAAGCAGCCACACCCCTAAGAAAACTCTCTTTCAACTGATTGGCTGACTGATCATAGCAGATTTCATCATGGAGGCGATTACATTCTATCAGATCTTATCATGGCAGATGATTACATCAAAACTGCTAAACCACTTAAAATCATAGCAGAGCCAAATTGACCCACAACCTAAAATATCACATGCTGGTATAAAAAATTTCTCTTTGGTAGCCTTATTGCTTAATAATATATCTTGAATATCTTTTCATGTCAAGAAATAATTTTCTCCAAAATAATTTTTTTTCAATTATGATTTGGGTGAAATTTTACAGAGCAAGTTGGTTTTCCATTCAACAAGTCAAACACATTCTGTTTTGTCATATTTACTGGAATTCCTACACTGTAACAGCATTCTTCCCACTTCTTCCCTGTGCCCACCCCTTCCCTTTATCTATCCTTCCCATCCCCTCCTGCCTTCCTACCTGTCTGTATCCTTACGTAAATGCTGTCCTTTTGATCTCATGTGCTTTTTTTGTTTTAATGAGTGAGTACCCTCTCAATATTACTGTTCACCTTTTAGGGTAGTCTGTTGTTTGGCTGCCAGTTAAGTCATGAGGATTAAGTTAAATTCCTAACTTGAAGTGTGTCTGAGGGCCATAGTCTTAGGGATTCCACTAGTCTTCAGGCCAGTAAGCCTGATCTTTTTTTTTTTTATGATTTTGAGGTTCCCCCTCAACACACATTTCCCCTACTCTATCTGGGACTCTTATTATGATCCTTTTCAGAGTGGTCAGCAGTGGTAGCTCTGCCATCTAGTTCTTCTGATCTCAGGGGCTAGGATTCACATACTCCATTGATCCTTTGGACTGTTTCCTGTATCTTTGCTATTTTTTCACTCTGCTTTGTTCTGAATGGGGAGAGACCCATATTTGCATGTTAGATGGCCACTCACAAGCTTTTAAGACCCCAGTCATTACTCACCAAAGCAGGATGTGAACTTTGTCTTTGTGGATTATGTTATGCTAGTTGACCTTAGTGTTTTCTGAGACTATGGTCCTGAGTCTACATACCCAGTGACTGAATCCCTCAAAGTGTTTGGTTATGACTAAAACATTTTCATAACTTTGGCCCCTGTAAGCTCTACTACATTATTGGATATATTTGCAGCACATGTAACTACATAAGTAGAGATGTTGTTGTTGTTGTTATGTGCTGTCGAGTCAGACCTGACTCATAGAGACCACTCCTTGGGTTTCCGAGGCAGTATCACTACTGAAGTAGATTGCTTAACCTTCCTTCTGAGGAGTGGCTGGTGGGTTTGAACTGCCAGCCTTCTGGTTAGCAGTCAAGTGCCTTAGGCACTACGCTACCAGAGCTCCCATAGGTAGAGATAGCCTCTGTGAAACCTATATTCATAGGTTTCCACCCTGTTCAGACTATTTGTGTATTCACTCATAAATTATTGTTATTACTATTGTAAGGTTATACATATCACCTTTGTTTCCTTTAACTCTTTTACTCCTCCCTATATCTTCCACTGCCTTGGTAATTTTGTGCTGACTTCCCTCTTATTGTATATTGTCTTTCCCTTTATCCAAGTTAATATGCGTTTACACACTAGTTGGTGTTTTTCCCTTCTTTCCCCTCCTATCCCTGGTAACCACCAAAGAACAATTCTTTCTGTGTGTAAACCTTATCTTAGCTTTTTACAGTAGTGGTCTCATACAATAATTGTCCTTTTGTGATTAATTAATTATGCTCAGCATAATGTCCTTTAGGTTCATCCATGTTATGAGGTGTTTTGCAGATTAATTATTATTCTTTAATGTTGTGTGGTATTCCATTGTGTGTATGTACCATAGTTTGTTTTTCCATTCATCTGTTCATGGGCACTTAGGTTGTTTCCATCTTTGCTATTGTGAATAATGCTGCAATGAACATGGGTGTGCATTTATTTGTTTATGTCATGGCTCTTAATTCTACAGGATATATATTTAGTAGTAGAATTGCTAGTCATAAGGTATTTTCTATTTTCAACTTCTTTTTTTTTCCTGAACAATATTTTTTGTGTACTATGTTGTACCAATTGAGCTTGATGTTCCCCACAACCATGGTGTCCCACCCACAGGCCCAGTGATTCACTTCTTTAGAGTGCTTAGTTGTGGCTGAGAAGTCACCCTAACTTTATCTCATTAGGTCTATACTGCATGTGGATGTTTTTATAGCATATACAAATACACATGTAGGAATATCATCTGCCCAACCTACATGTGGTTGTATGTATATTCCTGTTCACCTACCCATACCTGATCTTCTTGCCTGTCTACTTATGTATCCATCCATAGATTAATGTTTGCTGTTAGTGATAATGCAATATTGAATATATAATAGCATTTAACTTTATTGTTTGTACCTCTTGTGCACCTCTCCATGTCTGGCTTTTCCTTAGTGATATTGTGCTGGCCACATGCTTTTATTACATTGCCTTTCTCTTCCAGCTTTCTAAGGAAGTGCCGTACTGCTTTCCACAGCAATGTACTATTTTACAATGTCATCAGCAGTGTATGAGTGTTCTAGTCTCTCAAAATCCTTTCCAGAATTTGCTGTTTTCTGTTTTTTTAACTCTGTTATTAATGTTGGGCTGAAATGATATCTCATCTTTGTTTTGATTTGTGGCTCTCTAATTGCTAATGATCGCAAGCATTTTTTCATGTGTTTGTTAGCCATCTGAATGTCTTCTTTGGTGAAGTCTCTGTTCATGTCCACTGCCCATTTTTAATTATTGCCATTTTGTTGTTGAGGTGTTGAAGTTTTGTATAAACTTTATCTAAAATGATTTTAATCTTTCATGAAAATATAGCACATTTGTCTTGTCAGATTATCTTTATCAACCATAAAATTGGTTGTCTTTATCAGTTTTTATCGTGTTTTCCACTTAGAAAGTATTATTGCTTCATTTAATACAACTACCCAATGAGTTAGACATCATGTGCTCTTAAAAACTCTGCTTCCAAGTAACAGAAACTCACTAAATTATCTTAAACAAGAAAAGGAGATTGAGGAGGATTAACTTTAAGAATATGTGGTTTTGTTATAATTTTAGTTATCACAATAAAGAAGATAATAACAATGTGGGGTGTGCCTTGGAACCATTCAGCATGGCTATAGGTAGATTTTTGAGAGGGCCTGGAAATCAGTTATGGCCCTCTTGGTCTCCTTTTAGCTCCTTGACATTTCTGCTTTTTAATCTTTTTAAGTAAATCATCTTCCTGTGTTCCTCAGTCAAAGTGGGAATCTGGCTGTTAACAGTGTGAATTTCCATGTTATTGTTCCCACAACACTGAAGCTCCCTTTTTCCTTTTGGGGCCTAATTCTAAATTATCAGGGAAAGAAACATAGTTATCTCAGCTTAGGCTCCTGGTCCAATCAACCATTGCTATTGTAGAAAATAGCTGCTGGGGAACCAGTCACAAAATAACTCCTCTATAAGCTAGGAAGAAGAAGAATTGATGCTTTTTGAGTTGTGGTGCTGGTGAAGACTGCTAAAAGAACTAACAAATCTGCCCTGGAGGAAATGCAGCCAGAACGCTCCTTGGAAGCAAGAATGGCCAGACTTCGTCTCACCTACTTTGGTCAAGTTGTCATGTTGTCAGAAGGGATCATTCCCTGGAGAAGGATGTCATGCTTGGTAAGGTGGAGGATCTGGGAAAGAAGGGAAGGGCCTCAAAGAGATGGATTGACATGGCGGCTGTAGTGATGGCCTCAACTATAGCAGGGATCACAGAGCTGGCATGGGACTGGGACAGATTTAGTTCTGCTATGCATAGGGTACCTATGAGCCGGAGATGACCCAATGGCACCTAACAACAACATAGCTAAGAGACAGGTAAGTTGTTATGTGCCTTTGAGTGGGACCCGACTCATACTGACCCCTCCTTAGGTTTCTGAGGCAGTATCACGACAGAGCTAGATTGCCCAATCTTCCTTCCAAGGAGTGGCTGGTAGGTTTGAACCACCAACCCTCTAGTTAGCAGTCAAGTGCTTTAGGCAGTATGCTACCAGGAGACAGTTAGGAGGTTGTTGTTGTTTGGTGCCATTGAGTCGTTTCCAACTCATAGAGAACGTGTGCACACCAGAACCAAACACTGCCCGACCTCATGCCAGCTCCATGCTCCCTGCTCTACTTGAGCCCATCGTCCCAGCCACAGTGTCAATCCATCTTGTTGAAGGCCTTCCCCTCTTTCATCGACCTTCCACCTTACCAAGCATGACATCCTTCTCCAGGGAATGGTCCCTTCTGACAACATGACCAAAGTAGGTGAGACCAAGTCTGGCCATTCTCACTTCCAAGGAGCATTTCAGCTGCACTTCCTCCAGGAGAGATCTGTTAGTTCTTTAAGCAGGCCATGATACATTCAGCATTCTTCGCCAGCACCACAACTCAAAAGCATCAACTCTTCTTCAGTCTTCCTTATTCATTGTCCAGCTCTCACATGCATGTGAGACAATTGAAAATATCATGGCTTGTGTCAAGTACACCTTAGTCCTCAAGGAGACATCCTTACTCCTCAGCACTTGAAAGAGTTCCTTTAGAGCCAACTTTCCCAGTGCTATATATTGTCTAATGTCCTGACTGCTGCTTCCATTGGCATCGATTGTAGAAGCAGGCGATGTGAATTCTTTGACAACCTCAATCTTTTCTCCATTTATCTTGATGCTGCTTATTGGTCCAGTTGTGAGGATTTTTGTTTTCTTTATTTTGAGATGTAATCCATATTGAAGACTGTAGTCTTCAATCTTCATCAGTAAGTGCCTCAAGTCATCCTCACCTTCAGTAAGCAAAGTTGTGTTGTCTGCGTATCTCAGGTTGTTAAAGATTCTTCCTCCAATCCTGATGCCATGTTTTCTTCATATAATCCAGCTTCTCGGATTATTTGCTCAGCATATAGATTGACTAAGTATGGGGAAAGGATACAACCCTGACACACTCCCTTCTTGATTTTAAACCATGCAGTGTACCCTTGTTCTGTTTGAACAACATCCTCCTGGTCAATGTACAGGTTCCTCATGAGTAGAATCAAGTGTTCTGGAATTCCTATTCTTCTCAAGGTTATCCACAATTTGTCATGATCCACACAATCAAATGCTTTTGCATAGTCAATAAAACACAAGTAAACATCTTTCTGGTATTCTTTGCCTTGAGCCAAGATCCATCAGACAGCAGCTATGCTATCCCTTGTTCCATGTCCTCTTCTGAATCCAGTTTGCACTTCTAGAAGTTCTCTGTCAATATACTGCTGCAACTGTTTTTGAATTATCTTCAGTAAGATCTTACTTGCATGCAATATTAATGATATTGCTCAATAATTTCCACAATCTGTGGGATCACTTTTCTCTGGAATGGATACAAATATGGATCTCTTCCAGTCAGTTGACCAGGTAGCTGCCTTCCAATTCTCTCGGCATAACCGAGTGAGTGCCTCCAGTGGGGCATCCATTTGTTGAAATATCTCAATGGGTATTCTGTCAATTCCTGGAGCCTTGTTCTTTGCAAGTACTTTCATTGCAGCTTCAACTTCCTCCTTCAATACCATTGGTTCTAGATCATATGCCACCTCCTTAAATGGATGAACATCGACCAGTTCTTTTTGGTACAGTGACTCTGTGTATTCTTTCCATCTTCTTTTGATGTTTCCCGCATCATTCAATATTTTGCCCATAGAATCTCTCAATATTGCAACTCAAGGTTTATTTTTTTTTCCTCAGTTCTTTCAGCTTGATAAATTCCGAGTGTGTTCTTCCTTTTTGGTTACTAACTCCAAGACTTTGCACATTTCATTATAATAATTGGCTTTGTCTGCTCAAGCTGCTCTTTGACATATTTTGTCAGCTCTTTTATCTTGTCATTTCTTCCATTTGCTTTACCTACTCTCTGATCAAGGGCAAGTTGCAAAGTCTCTTCTGTCATCCATTTTGGTCTTCTCTTCTTTTCTCATCTTTTTAGTGACCTCTTGCTTTCTTCATGGATGATGTTCTTGATGTCATCCCATAATTCTTCTGGTTT
>NW_006921825.1:1830414-1836064 GCF_000298275.1 Orycteropus afer afer | reverse complement strand
CTGGTTTTGGCTGAAGATATTGAGCTTTTCCATCACCTCTTACCACAGATGTAGTCAGTCTGATTCCTGTGTGTTTCATCTGGTAAAGTCCACCTGTACAGCTGCCGTTTGTGTTGTTGAAAAAAGGTATTTGCATTGAATAAGTTGTTGGTCTTGCAAAATTCTACCATGAGAGTTCCAGCATTATTTCTGTCACCAAGGCCAAATTTTCCAACTAATGGTGATTCTTCTTTGTTTCCAACTTTTGCATTCCTGTCACCAGTGATAATTAATACATCCTGATTGCATGTTTGGTCAATTTCAGACTGCAGAAGTTGATAAAAGTCTTCAATTTCCTCATCTTTGGCTTTGGTGGTTGGTGCATAAATTTGAATAGTAGTAGTAGTAATGGTTCTTCCTCGTAGGTGTATGGATATTATCCTGTCACTGACAGCATTGTACTTCAGGACAGATCTCGAAACATCCTTTGTGATGATGAATGCCACACCATTCCTCTTCTTTTTTGTCATTCCCGGCATAGTAGATCATATGATTGTCTGATTCAAACTGGCCAAACCAGTCCATTTCAGCTCACTAATGCCTAGGATATCAATCCTTATGTGTTCCATTTCATTTTTGACAACTTCCAATTTTCCTAGATTCATACTTCGTACATTCCATGTTCTGACTATTAATGGGTGTTTACAGCTGTTTCTCCTCAATTTGAGTCATGCCATGTCAGCAAATGGAGGTCTTGAAAGCTTTACCTTATGCATATGAGTAAGGCTGGTTTTACACTGATGATGCCTCTCTTTCCCTGTCCTATTTTGAGATCCTTCTAGCCTAAGTGACTCATCCTCCTCCTCTGTATTGGACAATGTTTCCAGACTATTCATAAAGTTGCACAGTAATGTATCAGACAGTGTTTCTCTGCTATTCATAAGGTTTTCCATGGTCAATTCTTTGAGAAGTGGATGGCCTCTTCCTTCTTCCTAGTCTGTCTCAGTCTGCAAGCTGCTCTGATACCTGTGCACCATGTGTACCCTGTTGGGTTTGAAATACCAGTGGCACAGCCTCAAGACTCACAGCAACATGTCACCACAGTAGGAGAAACCAACAGAAAGTTTGTCTCCCTTAGATGTTCGAAACCTCTCCAATCTCCCCTTACCTGGATCCCTACTGCTGCCTCCTCCCTCTGTCCTGGTCCCCTTGGCCTTTTTCTGTTCTTTACCCCTGTTTCCTGCCTTGCTACTTGTGAGGCATGGCCTGGGTTCCATCCCCTCACCTGGATCCTTGTGGCTGAGGAGGGGTAATTGTGAAATAGGCAGACATTTTTAAAAAAAGTATCTGCTGTATTGTGTTGCTTCCATTTTACTTGTTGTGCTCTCAATACATGTTAGTTGTTATTATTAAATGAGATGCTAGTTGCTGAATTGACTTCACTCGTGGTGACCCTGTTTGTGTCAGAGCAAAACTGTGCTGCATAGTGTTTTTTTTCTCTTAATTTTTAATTTTTGTTCTAGTGTTGAGAATAGTCACAGCAAAACATAAACCAATTCAACAGTTTCTATATGTACAATTCTGTGTCATTGATTACATTTTTTGAGTTATGCAACAATTCTCACCCTGCCTTTCTGAGTTGTTCCTCCCTTCATTAACATAAACTCACTGCTCCCTAAGGTTATTATCTAATCTTTGAAGTTGTTGTAAATTTGACCCCATATAGATAGATCTTAAAAGAGCATGATATTCAAAGCAGACATTTTTTACTTGGTAAGCTAAACTATTATTTAGTTTTAAGAAGACTTCAGGTTATATTTTGGTTTAAGGTTTAAAGATTATCTCAAGGCTATAGTTTTGGGGCTTCACGCAGCCTCCATGGCTCTAGAATATCTGGATTCAATGACAATTTGAAATTCTGTTCCAAATGTTTCCCCTTTTGATTAGGATTCTGGGGAAATCAAAATGTTCAGTAATGGTAGTTCAGCACCCATCCAGATCTGGTCTCATAGCAAAGGAGGCAGTTGTTCACAGAGGCAATTAGCCCACCTTCCATTTCCTCCTCCTATTCCCAACTCTCCTTCTTCTTCTGTTGCTTTAGGCAAATAGAGACAAATTATTGTGCCTTGGATGTCTGCTTGAAAACTTTTAAGACCCCCAGAAACTACACAATGAACTAGGCATAGAAGCACTAAACACATTAGTAGGCCAATTAAGTGGGATATCCTACGAAACCCTGACTCCTCAAAACCAAGCAACCAAACTCCACTGAGGAAGTGGTTATACATAAGCAGCTTCAGTAATGTTCTGGTTACCTAGTACCGCTCTGACAAGAATATACCACAAATGGGATAGCCTTAACAAACAGGAGTTTATTCTTACAATTTGGAGGCTTTAAGTCCAAGTTCAAAGCACCAGGTTCTAGGGGCTGGGTGAAAGCCCCTCAACCTTGGGGTCCAGCTCTGCCTTCTGCTCCCGGCCCATTGGAGCTAGAGGCATTTCTTCACTCAAACAGCTGCTGGCTGCTGAGGCTGAAAGCCCCAAGGTTGACAAGTAAAAAGGCACAGTCCTGATGTTACTAGACCATATGGCAGGCCATTAGCTTAAGTCCATTTTAAGTCCCAAGGTCGGCAGAGCACGACACAGCTACATGCGGGATCCAAGCATCCCACAGGCTAGAGACCATTCTCAAAGCTTCTGCTTATATACAGGAAGCAGACCACATACCCAAAGGCAGCTACTTAGCTGCTCCCAGTAGATTCCACCATGGAATTGATTACCAGTCTCATCATGGGGAATACTACATCCAGCTGCCCAGCCACTCAACCAGGCCTAGCCAAGTTGACATACAAACATAACCATCACAAGTAGCTACTCTTTTTTTTTTTTTTGTCACTGTAATTATATGTATCACATGACTTTTGCTAATTCAGGTTTTTATAAGAGTACAGCTTGACAGCAATTACAAAATGATTGGTTTTCCCTTAAGCAATTTCTGCCACCATAAATCTGGATTCAGTATTCCATAAACAATAACCATCCCACTTTCTTGTTCCCTCTCACTCCTGGGAACCACTAAAATCTTTGGTCTCTATACATTTGCCTGTTTTTATGTTCTTCTTTTTTTTTTGAACATTTTATTGTGGTTTTGGTGAAAGTTTACAGGGCAAATTAGTTTTCTGTTTATTCTTGTCTTTTTATATTAGTAATGCCATACACTATTTGTTCTTTTGTGACTGACTTATTTTACTCAGAATAATCTCTTTAAGCTCCATCCATATTGTATCAGATATCAAGACTTCATTGCTCTTTCTGTCTGAGTAGTATTCTATGTTGTTCATCCATTCATACATTGATGGGCATTTAGATTGTTTCCTTCTTTTGGCTATTGTAAATAGTGCTGCAAATGGACATCATGTATAAGTATCTGTTTGAGTTTCTCCTTTTGGTCATATACTGTTGTTGTTAGGTACCACCAAGTTGGCTTTTACTCATAGTGACCCTATGTACAACAGAACGAAACACTGCCTGGTCCTGCACCATCCTCACAATCCTTGCTATACTTGAGCCCGTGCTTGCAGCCACTGTGTCAATCCATCATGCTGAGGGTATTCCCCTTTTTTGCTGACCCTCCACTTTACCAAGCATATCTTTCTCCCTTCTGATATGACCAAATAGGTGAGACAAAACCTGGCCATTCTTGCTTCCAAGGAGCATTCCAGCTGTTCTTCTTCCAAGACAGATGTATTCGTTTTCTGGCAGTCCATGGTATTTTCAATATTCTTCACCAACACCACAATTCAAAGGCATCAACTCTTTTTCAGTCTTCCTTATTCATTGTCCAGCTTTCCCATGCAGATGTGAAAGCTATATGAGGTGATTAAAAATACCATGGCTTGGGTTAGGAACACCTTATTCTTCTAAGTGACATCTTTGCTCTTCAACAGTTTAAAGAGGTCTTTTGCAGCAGATTTGCCCAGTGCAATATGTCATCTGATGTCTTGATTGCTGCTGCCATTGTTGTTGATTGTGGAAACAAGTGATATGAAATCATTAACAACTTCAATCTTTTCTCCATTTATTGTGATGCTGCTTATTGGTCCAGTTGTGAGGATGTAATCCATACTGCAGACTGGTGTCTTTAATCTTCTTCAATAAGTGCTTCAAGTCACCTTCACTTTCAGCAATCAAAGTTGTGTCATCAGCATATCGCAGGTTGTTAATGAGTCTTTCTCCAATCCTGATGCCATGTTCTTCTATGTGTAGTCCAGCTTTTTGGATTATTTGCTCAGCATACAGATTTAATAAGTATGGTGAAAGGATACAACCTTGACACATACCATTCCTGATTTTAGAACATGCAGTTTGTCCTTGTTCTGTTTGAATGACAGCCTTCTGGTCTACGTACAGGTTCCTGATGAGCACAATTAAGTGCTCTGGAATTCCCATTCTTCGCAATGTTATCCATAATTTGTTATGATCCACACAGTCAAATGCCTTTGCAGAGTCAATAAAAATATCTTTCTGGTATTCTTTGCTTTCAGCCAGGTTCCTCCTGACATCAAAAATGATATCCCTGGTGGCACATCCTCTTCTGAATCCAGCTTGATTTGTTGGAAGTTCTTTGTTAATATACTGCTGCAACTGTTTTTTTTTTTTTTATTTATATTCAGCAAAATTTTAGGCTTTGGAGAAACTTCCACACTGTTTTCCATGACTGTACCATTTTGCATTCCCACCAGCAATGGATAATTGTTCCAATTTTTCCACATTCTTGCCAACACTTATTGTTTTCTGGTTATTTTATTTTATTATATTTTAAAAATCTTAGCATCCTCATGGGAGTGAAATGGTATCTCATTGTGGTTTTGATTTTCATCTTTCTGATGGCTGATGATATTGAGCATCTTTTCATGTGTTTGGTGACCATTTGAATTGCCTCTTTGGTGAAATATCTATTCAAGCCTTTGCCTATTGTATGATTTTTTTTTTGTCTTTTTGTAGTTAAGATGTTAATATTGCTCCCATTTTACCAAAACCAACCAACCAAGCAACCAAGCAACCAACCAACCAACAAACCAACAAACTCATTGCTGTCAAGTAGATTTGACTCATGGTGACCCTTCCTTGGGTTTCTGAGGCAGTATCACTACAGAAGTAGATTGTCCAATCTTCCTTCTGAGGAGTGGCTGGTGAGTTTGAACCATCAGCCTTCTCATTAGCTGTCAACTGCCTTAGGTACTACACCACCAGAGCTCCTCCTCCCATTTTATCAAGGATAAAATTGAGTCTTAGAGAAATTTAGTGAATTGCTGAAGCAGCAAAGTATTTTTTCAGACATAAGTATAGATAGATAGCTGCAGTATTGTGGACTTTGACTTAACAGTGAACTTATGTACAACAGAACAAAATGTCACCCAGTCTTGCATTATCTTCATGATGATTGGCATGTTTGAATCCATCAATATGGCTATTGTGCCAATCCATCTCACCTAGGGTCTCACTCATCCTCATTGACCCTATACATCACCAAACATGATGTTCTCCTATAGTGACTGATCCTTCTGTTCAAAGCAAGGAAGTAGATCAATTCTGTTGTGATTCGTAAGGTTTTCATTATCTAATTTTCTGAGGTTGTTGTTGTTGTTGTTAAGTGCCGTCAAGTTGTTTC
>NW_006921825.1:1777929-1827467 GCF_000298275.1 Orycteropus afer afer | reverse complement strand
AGAAGTGGATGGCCTCTTCCTTCTTCCTAGTCTGTCTCAGTCTATAAGCTGGGCTGTAACCTGTGCACCCGGTGCATCTCTCTGGCCTTTAAACACCAGAGGCTCAGCCTCCAAAACTCACGTCTATATGTCATCACAGTAGGACAAACCTACAGACAAGTTTGTCTGGCTGCTGGAGACCTCTCGTGTCACCCCCACCTGGCTGACAGTTCCTCTGTCTGGCTTCCTGGCTTTTAATCCCCTTTCTCCTGCTCTTGCGGCCTGCTACTCTGGCATCCCTGCATTGTCTCTCCTCACCTGTAAGCCTGGGGCTCAAGGCTTTTTCTGAGGTAGAGTGCCAGAAATTTTTCCATAGTCTATCAGTCAGAAAGTGGCACTGAAACCTATCCACCATGAGTGGCCCTTTATGGTATTTGAAAAACCACTGACAGTGTTCAGCATCACAGCAACACAAAAACCACCACAGTATGAGAAATTGACAAATGGGTGGTGACAGTATGTACAGACTTCAAATTTAGGTATGTTTTTAGTACACCAGACTGCTGCTCATTGTTTGCTGTGGATTTGGGATGTCACAACTGTAGTAGCATATTTGGGCTGCATATGATGTTGCCCTCATTCTCATCTTATTACTTGATATATCATTCGGAGCTGGAAATCCCCTCTAGGTCTTTTACTTTGTCTTCAAGCCTCAGCTGAAAGCCTGATGGACAGACACAGGCTTTGGAATACTCTCCTGATTAAATGCTGTGCTTGGAATGCTTTGATCCATCAATTGAAGGAAATTGAGTGAAAATGATCCACATGCCAATCTGCACCAACATCTGATCGCTTAGCCTGGCTTTTGTCTTACATCTTGTGTCTAATGTCAGCAACTAAATCTCCAAGCTCGATTAGCAGTGGTTATGGCCCAGTGAGCATGAATCACTTTGCATGATATTTCATTGTTGAGAGCTGTAGGCACAAAACATCCTCTTGAACCTCCCGAAGAGGACTCCTCAGGTAGGGTGACTCTGATTCTGGGCAATTGTTGAATCAAGTATGTCATCATTTTATGGATTTTTTTTTTCTTCTTAAATTGAATGAGTAAAATGAGCCATGTTGTTTGGTAATATGTGGCTGTGAAATAGTCCTGGAAACTGGAGGCTGGCTGGAAAAATTCCTTTAGATTGTGGAGGACAGGTGCAGCAGGAAATTTCTGCCACTCGAACAACCATTCCTTTATTCTCCCCTTCTCACTCTATCTATATCCTGGACATACCCCTTGTTCATACATTTTGTAGGTGGACTAATCCCATATTCTTTTCAAGAGGTAGGTCTTAATTAACCTAACTTGCCTGCTAACCAGACGGCTGGCGGTTCAAACCCACCAGTCATTCCTCGGAAGGAAGGCTGGGCAATCCTACTTCCGTAGTGATACTGCCTCAGAAACCCAAGGAGGGGTCGCTATGAGTCGGGTTTGACTCGATGGCACATAACAACAACAACAACAACAACCTATATACTCTCCTTCCTGGATTAGTGAAGTGTGACCCATTTTAGGATGATGAAGGAGATCCCAGGACCTGAGCATGTGCTATTAGAACTGATATTTTCTCTTCCCTGAATCATTTAGTATAGTAATGTAGGGCTAAACTAAGGTCACTGTTTGATTGTATGAAGAGCAAAGCCTGAGCAGCTGTGTGTGGGGGGGACAAGCTGCTATATGGATTCCGATGAAGAAGCTGACCTCATGGAAACCAGAGAGGAACAGGGTCCTTGCTGATATCTGAGCTGCAGAATCAACATGCTTCGTTTACAACCCACTCTAACTTTTCTGAATGGACTGTGTAAGCCATTTGAGCTGATCTAAGTAACTGACATAAAAAAAAAAACATTCCTATCTGGTGCAAGTAGTATGACTAAATGTCTGATTTTGATGTCTAAATAGATTATATTTGCTTGGTAATATAACTGTATGTTTTCAAAGGTTTAATACAGTACAAATTAGATTTATTATTTCTATAGGTTA
The DNA here is from genome assembly GCF_000298275.1 of Orycteropus afer afer. Taxonomy (NCBI): domain Eukaryota; kingdom Metazoa; phylum Chordata; class Mammalia; order Tubulidentata; family Orycteropodidae; genus Orycteropus; species Orycteropus afer. The sequence goes on along the minus strand of NW_006921825.1, from coordinate 1,825,456 downwards.
CTTAGGAGCTCTGGTAACATAGTGCCTAAGGCACTTGACTACTAACCAGAAGACTGGAAGTTCAAACCCACCAGCCACTGCTCGGAAGGAAGATGGGGCAATCTACTTCTACAGTGATACTGTCTCGGAAACCCAAGGAGGGGTCGTTATGAGTTGGGTCCAACTTGACGGCACATAGCAACAACAGCAACATAGGTTACTTAGGCACTCCAGTGGCGTAGTACCTAAGGCATTTGACTGCTAACCAGAAGCCTGGTGGAAACCCACCAGCCACTCCTTGGAATGAAGGCTGGGCAATCTACCTCTGTAGAGATACCATCTCAGAAACCAAGGAGAGATTGTTATGATGGCAGTGAGTCAATTTGGTTTATAGGTTACTTACTGGCTCAAGTGGCAAATGTAGCTCCCAATTGGGACCCAGCAGTCTCTTTGCATGTAGACATTGGTGGTTCAGTGATAAAATTCTCACCTTCCATGTGGGAAACTTGGGTTCAATTCCTGGTCAATGTAGCTCATGTGCAGTAACATGTGGCTGTGAAATAGTCCTGGAAACTGGAGGCTGGCTGGAAAAATTCCTTTAGATTGTGGAAGACAGGTGCAGCGGGAAATTTTTGCCACTCTAACAACTATTCCTTTATTCTCCCCTTCTCACTCTATCTATATCCTGAATATACACCTTCTTCATGTATTTTGGAGGTGGACTAATCCCATATTCATTTCAATAGGTAGGCTTTGATTGACCTTAGCTAACCTGTATACTCTCCTTCCTGGTTTAGTGAAGAATGATCAGATCCATCTATCGATGGAGGCTTGAATGTTACTATGATGCTAAACAGGTTTTAGATTAAGATGAAGTAGGAAGAAAGGCCTGCCAATCTATTTCTGAAAATCAGCTAATGAAAACCTTATGGATTATTAAGAAAATAAACAGTCAACCAAACAGCAACAACAACAAAACCCCTATGGATCACAATGGTCTAACCCACAACTGATCATGAGCATGGTGTAAGATCAAGCAGAATCTAGTTTTTTGGTGAAGTGTCTGTTCATGTCCTCTGCCCATTTTTAAATTGGGTTATTTATCTTTTTGTTGTTGAGGTGTTGAAGTTTTCTATAAATTTTATAGATTAGCCTCTTGTCTGATATGGCATTGACAAAACTTTTTTTCCCCCAATTCTCCCTTTACTCTCTTAGTGAAATCTTTTGATGTGCATACATTTTTAATTTTAGGGGGTCTAATAATAGTCTATTTTGTCTCCTTTTAGTTATGTTTGATAGTATATTTATGCTATATATTAGGACCCCTAAATTTGTCCCTACTTTTTCTCTGATGATCTTTATAACTTTTGGTTTTATATTTAGGTCTTTGATCCATCTTGAGCTCATTTTTGCATATAGTGTGAGATATGGGTCCTGTTTCATTTTTCTGCAAATGGATATCCTGTTTTGTTAGCACTATATGTTAGAGAGGGAGCTCTGGTAGCATAGTGGTTAAGGCACTTGACTGCTAACCAGAAGGCTGGCAGTTCAAACCCACCAGCCACTCCTCAGAAGGAAGATGGGGCAATCTACTTCGGTAGTGATACTACCTAGGAAACCCAAGGAGGGGTCGCTATGAGTCAGGTCCGATTCGACAGCACATAACAACAACAACAACATATGTTAGAGGGTATCTTATCCTCATTTATTGAGTTTTGGTCCTTTGTCAATGGGCCCTTTGTCAATGGGCCCTTTGTCAATGGTCAGCTGTCTCTAGGTTGATAGATTTACTTTTTGATTCTCAATTCTGTTCCATTGGTTTATGTGTCTGCCTTTGTACCAGTATGAGGCTGTTTTGAGTACTGTGACTATGTAGTAGGTTTTGAGATTGGGAAGTATGAGGCCTCCTATTTTGTTCTTTTCTTTTAGTTCTTGTTATGTTCTTGTTATGTTCTGTCGAGTTGGATCCTACTCATCTTCGGTTTCCGAGGCGGTATCACTATGGAAGTAGATTGCCCAACCTTCCTTCGGAGGAGTGGCTGGTGAGTTTGAACCAGGCTTCTGGTTAGCAATCAAGTGCCTTAGGCATTATGCTACCAGAGCTCCATTTCCTTCAGTAGTGCTTTGCTTATCTGAGATCCTTTCCTTTGCTTATAAAGTTGCTGAATAGTTTTTCCATCTCTTTAAAGAATGAGATGGAATCAGGATTGGGATTGCATTATATCTAGATCACTTTGGGTAAAATTGATATTTTCACAATGTTAAGCCTTCCTATCTATTGCATGGTATATTCTTCCATTTATATAGATCTCTTTTGGTTTCTTGTAGTAGCATTTTGTAGTTTTCTTTGTACAGGTCTTTTGTGTCTCTAGTTAGATTTATTTGTAAGTACTTCATTTTTGGGGAGGTTATTTTAAGTGGCATTACTTTCCTGATTTCCTTTTCAGATTTCTCTTTGTTAGTCTGACTGATTTTCGTATGTTGATTTTGTACCTTGCCATTTTGCTGATTATTGCAATTATTTTCAGTAATTTCTTGCTGAGTCTTTGAGATTTTCTAAATACAGAATCATATCATCTGCGAATATAGTTTTACTTCTTTGTCAATTTGATTGCCTTTTATTTACCTCCCTTGCCTTAATGCTCTGGCTGGGCCTTCTAATACAATATTGAGTAGGACTGGTGATAATGTGTATACTTGTCTAGTACTCATTCATAATGGGAATGCTTTTAGTCTCTCTCCATTGAAATTTATTTGGCCATTGGTTTTGTATATATGCCCTTAATTATGTTGAGGAAATTTCCTTTCTATTCCTATTTTGTTGAGTGTTTTTTTTTTTTTTTTTCTTTTTCTTTTTTTAATTAGGAACAAGCATTGGATTTGGTCAAATGTCTTTTCTGCATCAATTGATGTGATCTTGTGGTTCTTTTCCTTTGTTTTATTTATGTGATAGAATGCCTTGGTTGTTTTTCAAATGTTGAACCATCTGTTCATACCTGGTATGAATTCCACTTGGTCTTGACATATTATTCTTTGGATATGTTCTTGGATTCTGTTGTCTAGGATTTTGTTGGGAATTTTTGTGTCTATGTTTATGAGTCACCACTCATCTGTCAGTTTGTCATACTGTGGTAGCTTGTGTGTTGCTATGAGGCTGGATGCTATGCCACTGGTAATTCAAATACCAACAGGGTCACCCATGGTGGACAGGTTTCAGCAGAGCTTCCCGACTAAGACAGACTCAGAAGGAAGGGGCCATCTGCTTCTCATGAACTGGCCAATAGAAACTTTATGAATAGCAGTAAAACATTGTTTGATATATGCAGTGAATTGCTTGATGCGACCCTTGTAGCCATTGTGCTCCATTCTGTGATGTATTGTAAATCCTATTATCCATGTCTGTTTGGGGTGGTGTGGTAGTTAAGGTCAGGTGTCAACTTGGCTGAGAAGCTGGTAGTAAGCGTTCCCTTTAATGACTAGCAATCGGCTCTGTGATGGCATTTGCCTTGAGCTGCTGATTGTTAAAGCCATCCACTCAGGTTATTTCTGTTGGGGCAACACAGGTGAAATGTATCTTAAGTCCTGCCTTGCTGGAGGACATAATTTAAATAACTACCCTTAACTTCCTTGAGGTTATACTTGTGAATCTCCTGAGACGGTTCGCCCTCCACCTGCTCCAGTTTTGTGTTTTGTCACGTCTTCATCTCACCCCTGGATTTGGGGCAGCAGCCATCATCTGACCTGTTGATCAAGGTTCATCAAACCCCGAGAATTGGAAGGATCCTCCAGACCTACTCACAGACCTGGGACTCGCCAGCCTGCCAGCCTCCACCACTACTATGTGAGACAATCCCTTGGGTGTCTGTGAGTTCTGTGAGGTGTTACAGTGAAATACAGAACCCTAAGATGGGGGAAATTACTGGGAGGAGGAGGAAGAGGAGGAGGAGGAGGAGTAGGAGGAGTTAATGTCTGAAATGATGGAGTGGCATGGTAGTTTGGACATTTGGGACATCTTTAACCTCCACCTCATGGGGACTGGCCTTGTGCTGATCTTTCTGAGAGAAATTGTTCAAGTAACATATTACTAGAAAACTATATGAATAGCCATGAAACATTGTCCTACATAGTACCAGAAGATAAACCTCTCAGTTTGTAAGGCACTTAAAATATGACTGGGGAAGAGCTGCCTCCTAAGAATAGAGACAACCTTAATGACATGGATTGAGTAAAGCTTTCAGGACCTCCATTTGCTGATGTGGCTTGTGGTAGTTAAGTTTGTGTGTTAACTTGACTGGGCCTACTTGAGTGGCTGGGCAGCTGGTGGTAGTTATTCCCCATGATGACACTGCCAATCAACTTCATAGTGGGATCTACCACAAGCAGTTGAGTAGCTGCTTTAGGGATGTGGTCTGCTTCCCATACACAACAAGCAGTTTTGGGAATGGTCTCTAGCTTATGGCATGGTTGAACCCTGCATGTAGCTGTGTTGTTGTTTAGCAGCCTGTCATGCTCTGCCAATCTTGAACTTTCAATGGACTTGAATTAGTGGCTTGCTATAGAGTTTGGTAACATTGGGACTTTGCCTTTTCACTTGTCAACCTTTCGTTTGTCAGGCTCAGCAGCCAGCAGCTGTCTGAGTGAAGAAAAGCTTCCAGCTTCAGTGGGCTGGGAGCAGGAGGCAAAGCTGAAGCCCAAGATTGAAGGGCTTTTACCCATTCCCTAGAGCCTGGCACTTTGAACTCAGATTTAAAGCCTCTAAACTATAAGAGAATAAACTCCTGTTTGTTAAAGCAATACCATTTGTTGTATATTCTTGTCAGAGCAGCACTAGGTAACTAAAACATGGCATGACTCAAAATGAGAAGAAACAGCTACAAACATCCATTAATAATCAGAACGTGGAATGCATGAAGTATGAATATAGGAAAGTGAAATGGAACATTTAAAGATTGATATCCTGGCATCAGTGAGCTGAAATGGATTGTTTTTGTCCATTTGAATCAGACAACCATATGATCTACTATGCCAGGAATGACAAATTGAAGAGGAATCGTGTGACATTCATTGTCACAAAGAATATTTCAAGATCTATCCTGAAGTACAATGCTGTCAGATAGGATAATATTCATACACCTACAAGGAAGACCAGTTAATACTACTATTGTTTAAATTTGTACACCAACCGCCAAAGCCAAAGATGAGGAAACTGAAGGTTTTTACCAACTTCTGCAGTCTAAAATTGACCAAACATGCAATCAAGATGTGTTGATTGTCACTGGTTATTTGCATACACAAGTTGGAAACAAAGAATCACTGGTAGTTGGAAAATATGGCCTTGATGATAGAAATGATGCTGGAGTCATATGGTAGAATTTTGTGAGACCAATAACTTATTCATTGAAAATACCTTTTCAACAACATAAACAGTGGTTATACATGTGGACTTCTCCAGATGGAGTACACAGGAATGAGATCAACTACATCTGTGGAAAGAGATAATGGAGAAGTTCATTATCTTCAGCCAAAACAAGGCCAGGAGCTGACTGTGGAACAGACCATCAGTTGCTCATATGCAGTTAAAGTTGAAGCTGAAGACAATTAAAACAAGTCCATGAGAGCCAACATATGATCTTGATTATATCCTTCCTGAACTTAGAGACCATCTAAAGAATAGATTTGATGCATTGAATAGCAATGACCAAAAACCAGAGGAATTGTGGGATGACATCAAGAATATCATTTATGAAGAAGAAAAAGGTCATTAAAAAGATGAGAAAGAAAGAAAAGGCCAAAATGAATGTCAGAAGAGACTGAAACTTGCCTTCAAATGGAGAGTAGCTAAAGCAAATGGAAGAACTGACAAGATAAAAGAGTTGAACAGAAGATTTCAAAGAGCAGCTCGGGAAGACAGAAGAAATTACTATACTGAAATGTGCAAAGACCTGGATTTAGAAAACCAAAAGGGAAGAACACGCTCAACATTCCTCAAGATGAAAGAACTGAGGAAAAAATTTAAGCCTTGAGTTGCAACATTGAAAGATTCTATGGGCAAAATATTGAATGATGCAGGAAACATCAAAAGAAGGTGGAAGGTATACACAGAGCCACTGTACCAAAAAAATTGGTCTATGTTCATTCATTTCAGGAGGTGACATATGATCAAGAACCAATGGTATTGATGGGAGAAGTCAAAACAACACTGGAGGAATTGGTGAAGAACTGGGCTCCAGGAGTTGACAGAATACCCATTGAGATGTTTCAACAAACAGATGCTGCACTGGAGGTGCTCACTCATCTATGGCAAGAAATTTGGAAGACAGCTACCTGGTCAACTGACTGGAAGAGATCCATATTTGTATCCATCCCCAAGAAAGGTGATCCAACAAAATGTGGAAATTATTGAATAATATCATAAATATCACATGAAAGTAAAATATTGCTGAAGACTATTCAAAAACAGTTGCAGCAGTATATTGACACATCCAGAAAAGCCAGCTGTGTTCAGAAGAGGATGTGGAATGAGGGATACCATTGGTGATATCAGATGGATCTTAGCTGAAAGCAAAGAATACCAGAAAGATGTTTACTTGTGTTTTATTGACTATGCAGAAACATTTGATTTTGTGGATCATAACAAATTATACATAACATTAAGAAGAATGGGAATTCAGACCACTTAATTGTACTCGTGAAGAACCTGTACATAGACCAGGAGGCTGTTGTTCGAACAGAACAAAGGGGTACTTCATGGTTTAAAATCATGAAAGAAGTGCATCAGGGTTATGTCCTTTTGTCACAGTTGTTGATTCTGTATGCTGAGCAAATATAATAAGAAGCTGAACTATATGCAAAAGATCATGGCCTTGGGATTGGAGGAAGGCTCATTAACAACTTGAGATGGGCAGAAGACACAACTTTGCTTGCTGAAAGTGAAGATACCTTGAAGCACTTATTGATGAAGATTAAAGACTTCAGTCTGCAGTATGGGTTACATCTCAACATAAAGAAAAAGAAAATCCTCACAACTGGATCAGTAAGCAGCATCACAGTAAATGGAGAAAAGATTGAAGTTATTAATGATTTCATATTACTTGTTTCCACAATCAACGCCAATGGAAGCAGAAGTCAAGACATCAGATGATGTATCGCAGTGGGAAAATCTGCTGCAAAAGACCTCTTTAAAGTGCTGAAGAGCAAAGATATCCCCTCGAAGACTAAGGTGCACTTAACCCAATCCATGTTATTTTCAAGGACCTCAAATGCTAGTGAAAGCTGGACAATGAGTAAGGTAGATCAAAGAGGAGTTGATCCTTTTGAGTTGTGTTGGCAAAGAATACTGATAGGACCATGGACTGCCAGAAGAACTTACAAATCTGTCCTGGAAGAAATGCAACCAGAATGCTCTTTGGAAGCAAGAATGGCCAAACTTCATCTCACCTACTTTGGTCATGTTGTCAGAAGGGACCATTCTATGGATAAGGATGTCATGCTTGGTAAGGTGGAAGGTTGACGAAAGAGGGGAAGGCCCTCAATGAGATGGACTGACACAGTGGCTAAAACGATGGGCTCAGGTATCACAAGGATTATGAGGCTGGTGCAGGACCGAGCAGTGTTTCTGTGTGCATGGGGTTACTATGAGTCGGAGCCAACACAAGGGCACCTAACAACAACAACAACAACAACAACAATAACAACAACAACATATTCTTGAGGGATATTGGTATATACATTTCTATTTTAATGGTGTCTTTGCCTGGCTTTGGTATCAGTGTTATGCTCATGTCACAAAGTGAATTTGGGAGTATTCATTCCTTTTCTACATTTTGCAGTAGTTTGAGTATAATTGATGTTCGCTCTTTTCTGACTGTTTATTAGAATTATCCAGTGAAGTAGTCTGGGCCAGGGCTTATTTCCTGTTATGATTTTTAAAATTTCCTCTTCAATCTTTTTTTTTATGGATCTGATCAATTTTTCTACCTCAGTTTGTGTTGGTTTAGTTAGATAGTGTGTTTCTAGAAATCTGTCCATTTCTTCTAGGCTTTCAAATTTGTTGTAGTGTCATTTTTCATAATGTCCTGTTATCTTTTTATTTCAGTTCTGTTATGACATCACCAATTTCACCTCTTATTCATATTATTTGTGTCTTCTGTTGTGGCAGTTAAGGTTGTGTGTTGACTTGGCTGGGCTGGTTGAGAAGCTGGGCAGCTGGATATAGTTATTCCCCATGGTGAGATTGGCAATCAATTCCATAGTGGAATCTACTGGAGCAGTTGAGTAGCTGCTTTAGGGATATGATCTTCTTCTAGTATATAAGAAGCAGCTTTGGGGAAAGTCGCTAGCTTTTTGACATGCTTGAACCCTGCATGTAGCCAAGTCATTGTTTAGCAGTAAGCCAGGCCCTGCTGATCTGGACTCTAATTATTAGCCTGCCAGGTTGTTTGGTAATATTGGGATTGTGCCTTCTTACTTGTTGACATTGGGTTTGTCAGCCTCATCAGCCAGCAGCTTCCTGAGTCAAGAAAAGCCCCCAACTTCAGTGAGTCAGGAGCAGGAGGCAGAGCTGAGGCCCAAGGCTGAGGGGCTTTCACACAGGCCCTAGAGTCTGGCACTTTGAACCCAGACTGCTAGTCTCTAGAACTGTAAGAGAATAAATTCCTGTTTGCTCAAGCTATCCCATTTGTGGTCTATTCCTGCCAGAGCCACACTAGGTAACCAAACAATTGTGTTGTTGGTGGTAGTGTTCTGTATATGTCTATGAGATCAAGTTGGCTGACGGTATTGTTTACTTCTTCTGTATCTCTGTTAAATTTCTTTATAGTTGTTCTATCCTTCATCAAAAGTGGTGTATTAAAGACTCCAACTAATATTGTGGAGTTATCTATTTCTTTTTTCAAGTCTGTTAAAGTTTGATTTATATATTTTGAGATTATTTAATTAGCTGCATAGATATTTATTATGGTTATGTTATCTTGTTCAATTGACCGTTGAACCATTATATAATGTGGTCCTTGTTTCCTTGTCTCTCTCTCTCTCTCTCTTTTTTGCCTTAAACTCTATTTTATCAGAATTTAACATTGTTACTCCTGCTCTTTTCAGATTGTCATTTGCTTGATTTTTAGTCTGTTTCTGTCTTTGTGTTTAAGATGTGTCTCTTGTAGACAGCATATTGATAAGTCATGCTTTTTGATCTATTCTGCAACTCTCTCAATTGACTGGTGCATTTAATCCATTTCTATTCAGTGTAGTTATCGACAGGTATGAATTTATTGCTGTAATTTTGCTGTTTTTTTTGTGTGTGTGGTGTTGCTGATTTCTTTGTACTCTAATTTTCTGTGCTAAGCTCATTTTGTTTATGGATTTTCTTGTCATTTCTTTCATTGCAATTATTTTAGTATTTGCTAAATGTTTATGACTTTGCTCTTTTTTATTTTCATGAGAAAGTTTATTAACTTTCTTGTTGGTTACCTATAATTCTTTTCTTTCTAAGTTTAAAACAGTCTGTTCTGTCTTGAAATCTTCCTGACTTCCTCTCCATCCGGCAGTTCTCTTACTACACTATTTATTCCCTCTTTTTGTTTAGTAGTTGTCCTTGTTTACAAATTGATGTCTGTGGATCTCTGTTTTCTTTTTTAAATTATTATTGTGATTTGGGTGAAAGTTTACAGAGCAAATTCACTTTCCATACAGCAGCTCACATACACTTTTTTTCATGACACTGACTACAATTTCCCACAAGGCAACAGCCCCCCCCCACTTCCTTCCCATAGTTACCTTTTCCCTGTGTCCTTCCCTCCTGTGCACTCTTGCCCCCACTCCCCAAGCTGTCTCCCTGTGCATACACAGCCCTTCTATTCTCCCATGATCAATCTCTCCAAGGAGTGTATCTACCTAATGTAAATGTTCAGCTCATATGCCTGTCTTTTGTTTGACTGGAAGCCACAAGAGTGGGTTCAATTCCAGACCTGAAGGGCAGCTAGGGGCCATAGTCTCAGTTGTTCCATCAGGCTCTATCAGACCAGCAAATCTGGTCCTTTTTTTTTTTTTTTTAATTATTTTGAGTTTTGTTCCACATTGTTCTCCCACTCTGTCCAGGATCTCCTACACAGATCCCCCTCCAAGTGTTTGACAGTGGTAGGTGGGCACCATTCACTTTTTCTGGTCTCATAGTTGTATAGGCTGAGGATCACATGGTGTACCAGTTGCTTGGACTAGTTGTTTCCATGTGTTTTTGGTTTTCTTCATTCCTCTTTGCTCTGGATGAGGAGAGACCCATCATTGCATCTAGATGGTCACTTGCAAGCTTTTAAGATCGTGGATCCCTGTTCTCAATCTTGTAGGCTTATTTTCTTAAGATACTTCTACATCTGTATTGGTTTCTGGGTGATGTTGTCATATGTTTGTTTCAGGTTGTTGTCTGCTGTTATTGGTTCTCTGTCTAAATGACTCCCTTTAGCATCTCTTGTAAGGTTGGTCTGGTTTTCACAAATTCCCTTAAATTCTATTTATTTGGAAATATCCTAATCTTTCCATCATATTTGAGGTACAGTTTTCATGGATATACAATTCTTGGTTGGCATTTTTTTTTTTTTTTTTGCTTGTTTTCAGGGTTTCATATATGTCATCCCATTATCTTCTCACCTGGATGATTCCTTCCAAGAAATCAGTGCTTATAACTTTTTGTCTTTTCTGAGATGCTTTCAGGATTCTTTCTTTATCTTTGATTTTGAAAAGTTTGCTTATGATATGTTTTGGTAATTTTCTTTTGGCGACTATACTGTTAAGAGTTTGTTGAGCTTCTTGGATGCATATCTTTCTGTCTTTCATGATATTAGGGAAGTTTTCTTCCAATAAATCTTTGGCAATTTTCTCTGTGGCTTTATTTTTATGGTTTCTAATTTTTCATTTTATTTTGTCAGTTTGTTCTTGTATTGTTTTCCTGAATTCTCCTAGAATATTGTCTTTGTTTTCCTTTATTTTGATCTTTGAAGGTACTAAAATATAATTATTTTGAATTCTTAATCAGGTAGTTTCTTCCGGATTGTCATTTCTTCCTCCAGGAGGTTTTGTTGCTCTGTATTTTGGTCACTTATTTGTACCACTCTGTCTTGCTTCTTTGTATGAACTGAGATTGTCTCTTTTGTCTGAGACATTTTGATGTTGTTGTATTTGTATTTATTTGTATACATTGGTGGGGAGCTCTGGTGGTGTAGTGCCTAAGGCATTTGACTGCTAACCAGAAGGTTGGTGGTTCAAACCCACCAGCTACTCCTCAGAAGGAATGTTGGGCAATCTGCTTCCATAGTGATACAGCCTCGGAAACCCAAGGAGGGGTCACTCTGAGTTGGATCTGACTCCATGGAAGTGGTTGCATTTTTGTTGCTGTATGTTGGTGTGTTGCACCTATTTATTTATTTATTTTTTCCTTCCTTGCTTTAATTTGTTTTGATATATCTGAATGAGGAGGGCTGACATGGTACTTTGTTCATTAGTTTGGCAATATTTAGGTACTCACCACCTATCTCCTGGTATGAGAGTATGAGAGTGTGTGCACAGTTCTCTGTTCACTGTTCGCGTAGTGCAGAAGAGGCTGTTTGGGCTGGTATTGGTCACTGTCTATCATTGATCAGTTGGTACAGAAATGAATGATGACTCTTGCCCAGTGGGTGGGGCTACAGGAGGTGTAGCTGTGGTTGGGTAGTGTGGGCATGGTTATTTTCTGGTTGCCAGCTACCAAAGAAGACACCTTTACAGTCCTTGGCAAGTGGAGCTGATTATCAGGTTGCTGTCCTAATTGGAACTCTGCTTGTAAAAAGTCAAAATGGCTGCACTGTGTCAGGCCAATTTATAGTTCACAGCTCTGCTTGTCTCTTTGTTCACTGCTTTCATTCAATTTCTTCTTCCAGTCAGTATTTGATCCACTTCTTTATCCTGTGCTTTGAACTTAGGGTTCCAGGGTTATCATCTGTATCTGTTTCATTTGGTTTCTTGTGTCTTTGTTGCAGAGGGTGTGGGTAGTTTGTCTGCCTATTCCACCATCTTGCCAGAAGTCTAGTGTGATCTTTTGATGACATAGCTGTCATGTGCTAAATGATGCCTTGTGATTTGATGTAGGGAATTACATCAAACTCTTTCAGAAACCTCTGCATTAAATTAAAAGTCAATAGGTGACTTTGCAGCTTAAAAGTAGAGTATTCCTTCTTTTTTTCACTGAAAATTTCTTTTAACATCAATAATATTGTTCATGATCCTGAGACTTCTCTCAGCTTCTGTTGATCTAATAGCAATTACATTAAATGTTTTTCCCTAGACTTTATAATGCTACCTTTGATTTTTATATGGTCAAATTCTTTCTTATTAACTAAATCATGAAAATCTTTATTGTAATATCATTTTTAACCAAGATGAAACCATACTTTAGGCCAAATGAGAGGTGGTACAATGTGAAAGTTAATCTTTGTTGCTGAGGTATATAGATTTGGATTATGATTCTACCACTTACATTATAAATAGTCTCTTTGTTCCTCAGTTTCTTTATCTGTGAAATGGATATGGTTATGGTAATTAGGGTACTGTAGAATGTAATCTCTTCTCTTGGGAGTGCCAGCCATGGATTTGGAGCCTCCAGCCACAGGCTTGTGCCTGTACTGTCTCTTATTTTCTCCTGGTCCAATCTTATGCTGTCCCCACCTTTTTCTGGCTCTCTAAGAGCCTGGCTCATGGTGACTATAATTTTCACAAGTGGCCATACAGAAATGACACTAGAGAATGTTGACCTGAGATATTCAGTCCCAGCCTTTGTGGTCTAGATGAGCAGTGAGTGCCTACTCACCAGGGTGTTAGCAGCACTGCCACAGGTACCACTCAACCCCCCTCTCCTGAGTTCAGACACACTCTGGAAGATGGAACATATCTTGGATTAGGGAAGTAGTAGGATATTGGCTGTTTCCATATGTGTGGTCAGGATGGCCTGGTAGTTTTCACCCAGAGTTCCCTAGGGCCTGGTAGGGTGCATGGATGGAGTGTGGCTGGTCCTTGGGAGACCCAATGGTGGGAGAAAGAAAGGATCTTTTTGATCACTGTAACTGTCTTGGGCACCAACCAATCAAAAAAGGTACTAGTCATGGGATCCTAGAGATCCATGTATGCCAGGGAGTAATCCTTTGCTACTGGAGTATGGCAAGATTTTGGAAGTATTGGGGAGATCCTAGGTACTGTGAGAGATCCTTGGAAGGACTGAGGCAGGGGTCAGTTGTGAACAGTACAAATGTATTTAATATTTTCTAAACTGACACTACTCTGCTAATGAACACAAGCAGAAGATTGATCCCAGTGTTCAGGTTATAGCTGGGAATAAAGCAGATACAGGGAAGGAAATTAACACTTTTTGAGTAAGTGGTATTGGTAAAATGAAGCTCAGGCACATCAGTTAAGTTGTCAAAGGTCACAGAACTAACATGTGGAGGATTTGGGATTTGAATCAAGATGTCCGGTCCCAGAATCATTATAGGTTGATGTCTAGAGGAGAAGGAAAGATAGGGGTGCTGCCAATTAGCAGAAAAACTCTGAGTTCCTTTGACTTTTTGAGAGTTTTTCTAAATGGCTATTAAACTTAGAGAAGGCACATCACTTCAGTCTTTTTCCTCACCTGCCAAAAAGGAATTAAATGATATATAGCTTTGTCTATCCATGTCTCTGGTTGCTTTACTAGAAAATTACTTTTCACTTGGGAGCTTTTGGGGGTGCAGAACTTACCCTCAGCTTCCAGAGCTAGAAATTGCATCCCTAGGAATTGAGCAAACCTATTGGGATCAGAAAACCAGTAATGGGTGTAATTGCATTTCACAAACATTAGGGTCTCATTTTAGAACTTCCATGAGTCCACGTAATTGATGGTGATGTTTCCTCTCCAGAAAAGAAAATTGTGCAATGATCGCTGAAGGTTGGTGAGTGGGTTGTTGAGATTGCTTGAGAGTATGGGCAGAATTTAGTTTAAAAATACAGCTTTTGACATTTCTCCTTGAATTTGGAAATCTTAAAGCAAAAATGGGACTCTGAGATTAGTTTCTCTTTAGAATAGCCCAGTCTCCTGTGAACTGAAGTGGGGACCAAGCAATGGTACAAAGCCTTCCTGATTTCATTAATGCAGAGGAGCAAGGAAGAAATCTATATCATGGGGTAGTGAAAAGTTCTGAACATTGAGGTCAGCCTGGGTTTGAACCACAAATTTAGCACTTATTAGCAAATAGGTGAATTGATAGTTCTTCTAGCCTCTGTTTACTCATTTGTAGGTTGAGTGTGTATGTGTGTGTGCGTGTATTGCTGTTAGCTGCTGTCAAGTCAGCCTCAACTCATGGTGACCCCATATTTAATGGAACAAATTGCTTCCTGGTTCTAAGCCATCCTCATGATTGATTGTGATCCATGGAGTTTTCACTGGCTGACTTTTTGAAGTAGATTGCCAGGCCTTTCCTCTGACCCTATCTTAGTCTGAAACTCCACTGAAACCTGTTGTGCATCATAACAACATGCAAACCTCCACTGACAGATGGGAGGTGGCTGCACATGAGGTGTGTTGGCTGGGACGGAACCTGGGTGTCCCTCAAAGAAGACAAGAATCTAGCACTGAACCATCATGTGTGTATATCCCAAACAAAACCAAACCCCCTGCTGTCAAGTCAATTCTGACTCACTGACCCTATAGGACAGAGCAGATCTGTACCATAGGTTTTCCAAGGCTGTAATCTTTACAGAAGCAGACTGCCACATTTTTTTCCCATAGAGTGGCTGGTAGGTTCAAGCTGCCTACCTTTCAGTTAGCAGCTGAATGCTTAACCTTTGTATGTATAAAGGAGAGTAATAATAATAGTGCTATTATCTCACTTACAAGTGTTAACTGTTATATCCTAGTCCCAGTTTCTCCAAGCTTCAACATTGCAGCATGTAAAAGTATGGCAAGGGTGCTTTTCCCCATACCAATCACTTCATTTCACCTTGTCCCTCCTTTTAGTCCTAGCTCAGATGTCACTTCCTCAAAAAAGGATCCCCAGGCCTTGAGTAAGAAGAACTAGGTGTCCTGGTAGTCTCTTTCCCAGAATCCTATTCTTCTTCATATTCTATACAATTGTAATGATCTATTTATATATTTTCTGATTATTTATGTTTATTGATTTATCTGATCTCTGATAGATTATAAACCCATATCTGTTCAAAATGAACATGTCATTGGTATTATTGTTGTTGTTGTTGTGTTGTTCTTGTTATGTGCCGTTGAGTTGGGCCCGACTCATAGTGACACTTCCTTGGATTTCCAAAGTGGTATCACTACAGAAGTAGATTGCCCAACCTTCCATCCAAGGAGTGGCTGGTGGGTTTGAACCGCCAGCCTGCTGGTCAGCAGTCAAGTGCCTTAGGCACTATGCTTTGTTGTTAGTGGCTGTCAAATGGGCTCCATCTCATGGCAACCTTATAAATAACAGAATAAAATGTTGCCTAGTCTTGTGCCAGTGTCAATGATCTTTGGTATGTTTGAGGGACATGTAACATTGTTGAAGGAATTGACAATTCATGAGCTACTGTTCTGTAAGCAATAGCAATGCCTGGTACATAGTGGGTCCTCAGTAAAATTTTATTGAATGAATGAATACATGAGGCTTTCTGGATTGGAACTGGAATCTAAATACAAACTTTGCATAGATTTATAACATAAATGTATATGATGGAGGTTGCAAAGAGACATGATGCTATTTCTAGTTAATACCAAAAGCTTTGAACTTATATTTTCATTGCCTTGCAAACCCACAAAGTCTCTAAAATGATTTTTTTTCTTTTTTTTTTTGTATTTGAGGGGCATCATAAGAATCAAAGGTCTCACAGTCACATGTGTGCTTCTAGGTAAGTAGGTTGCAAATTTTCAGTGGTTTTATTTTGAAGTGTCAGATAAGTGGCAGCTGAAATTGAAACAGCTTCAAATGTCACAAAATGTCTTCTTGTACTTTTCCTCAAGCATTAAATGCAATAAACCTTAAAGATGCGATCTGCATTTCTAACTCACTATACATTTAAGCTATCGAAGTAGGTCCAACCTCACCCCAGATGATTTTCTTATTTAAGTAGACTTTAATTATGATATTTTCCAAATGTCCAAATCAGATTTCAGAAAAGATAATGGTTAAGAGCAAAGGTCAGCAAGTTTGTTATGTAAAGTGTCAGATAGCAAGTATTTTAGGCTTTGTGGGACAGACTTCAACAGGTTCAGGCCATGCAGTCTCTGTTGCAACTACTTAACTCCACTGTCATAGCCCAAACCCAGCCACAGATAATATGTAAAGGAATGGGTGAAGTTGTGTTCCAATAAAACTTCATTTACGGGAACAGATGTCAGAGAAAGTTGACTGAAGGCAGTAGTTTGCCAACCTCTGGTGAAGAACCTGGACTTTGGAGTCAGACATATATGGGTTCAAATCCTGGCTGTACCATTTAGAAGCTGTGTGACTTTCAGCCAGTTTCTTAACCTCTCTGAGTTTGCTCATTGTGAATGTGCTGACTTCCTAAGGTTGTTGTGAGATTAAATGAGGAAAAGCGTGAATAGTGCTTGGGTGATATCCGAATACAGGGAAGCCTAAATATAATTAAAAAAATATATCAGGCATATATTATTCAAATATATATAGTAATTTTATCCTTATTTCCAATTTGTTGCCTGTAAAACATCTTCAACCCACATCTTTTGCTTATTCTGATTTATTCTTCATTTTTCAACTTCTCCCTAGTTTTCACTGACAAAAATGGCCTGAATATATACAATTTTTTGAATTACAAAATTGATTTTTTTTTCTTATTATTGGCAAGTCTTGGAGTTTACTGTTGGGATGTCAAAGACTTCTAATGATTATTCCCATATTTTAGAGATCAGGAAGTAATTCTAGAATATTTAGATTAGTCCATTAAATTATAGTGAATGGATGAATCAGTCAATGGATAAACATGAAAGATTTCATTGAGTTAAAAGTGCTTGGAAAGTACCATAATTCCTGAATTTTCACCATTAGAAGTGAGACATTTGTGAATTTTAAGCACTGCCTGCTTCAACTACCCTCTTAAGAAGGTAAAATAGTCTTGTGGGACAAGAGGAAGAAGATAAATAAAAAGAAACTGCTAAGCTTGTAAATATCTATTTTGTAAGCAATAACTGCTAAACGTGTAAATATCTATTTTATAAGCAATATTGGTAAAAATAGGTATTATTTGTTGTTTACTATGTACTAGGGTTGGGCAATCCTACTTCCGTAGTGATAACTGCCTCAGAAACCCAAGGAGGGGTCGCTAGGAGTCGGGGCTGACTCGATGGCAAATACAAACAACAACAACAGGGGCAAAACTAAGTATTTTATGTATTTCAGTTAATTTAACTTGAAAATAATTCTGTTAACTTGTGTTAACCAGTCTCCAAGATGATTCAAGTGTCCCAGTGATGCTCAACTTCTGGTATTCACACTCTTGTGTAGTCCTTATTTACAACCTTGGAAACCCCATGGAGCCATTCTACTCTGTTCTATAGGATTCCTAAGAGTCGGAGTTGACACCATGCTCCATGACAATAAGCTGTTTTTTTATTTTCTGTTTTATGTATTCTCTGCCCACCTTGTATCAGAGTTGGTCTGTGAGATCATTAGACTAAGGCTGAAGTGATGTTATACCACTTCCGAGGCTACGTCATAAAAAGAGTGTTTTCCTCCTTGCTCTCTCTCCGTGAACACTCTGGGGTTGTGAGACATGTTGTGAGGACCTTCAGGTAGCTCACATAGGGAGCGACAAAGACTTCCTGTCAATAGGCATGTGAATGAGCCATCTGGCCACTACTGCGTTCTCCTTGATGGAAAAGTTAGATCTACGTATTACAGTAAAGCCTGCAAAAGCTGGAACCTGTGTAAGATAGAAACCTTTCTGAATATTGTCCACTAAAAATAGTGATAGGCAAGACTGTCCTGTCAAAGGCAGAAAACATGTGAGACCTGGGGGAAAAAAGCAATCTCATTGAGTTCTGACTCTCACAGGTTTCACTGTACATGTATATTATATAAATATATATTTTACTTTTTTTTTGTCAAAATAATATTTTTATAATCAAATATTTAAAGAGAAAAGGCATATAAGGATAATTTGTTAATTAAAATTAACTGAGTTTTTTAAACTTACAAAATGCTGCTTGTTTATTTTAGAAAATTTTATAAACCGGCATGAAGAAAATAATTAAAAATTATCCTTAGCTACATTGAGATAATCATTGCTAATATTTTGGTGCACATTCTTCCAAATTTTCTTTTCTTATATGTATAGATTCATAGATTCTATTTTAAAAATAGAAACATACTGAGAATGTTTATAAGTGCTAAGGTTTATGCAGTACTTACTATGTTTCAGGTCCTTTTCTAAGTGCTTTTTTAAATATTAATTTGGTTTTCACAACAACTTTATGTTCTAGGTCCTACTGTTACTCCCATCTTACAGAAGAGGAAACTGAGGTACTAGGAAGTTAAGTGACTTGCCTGAAGTCATTCAGATAGTGAGTGATAGAATGGGGATTTGAACTAAGTCTGGCTCCAAAGCCATGCTCATAATCACTACTTTTGCTGCCTCCAGATATTTCTTATGATTTGCTTTTTTTCTCTTATTATTATATCAAGAACATTTTTCCAATGGTGATGTATACTATCCAAGATAATTTGCAAAGGCCATATAGTGTTTCAGGACATGGATATGCTTATTACTTTTCTTGTTAGAGAATTGTTGAGTTTGTTTTCCTTTTTTGCTTCTATGAATAATGCTACAGTAAAGCATGTTGGAAGTAAATTTTTGCCTACCTATATGATGACTACATGATGAGCAAACAATCCAAGAAACTGGACTACATGAAGAAGAACACAACATCAGAATTGTTAACAAACAAGCTGTAATATACAGATGACATAGCCTTGCATGTTGAAAGTGAAAAAGACTTGAAGCATTTACTGGTGAAGATTAAAGACTATACTTCAGTGTGGATTACACCTCAATATAAAGAAAACAAAAATCCTCACAACTGGACCAATAAGCAACATCATGATATATGGAGAAAAGGTTGAAGTTGTCAAGGATTTAATTTTATTTGGATTTGCGGTCAACACCCATAGAAACAGCAGTCAAGAAATCAAATGATATATTGTTGTTGTTGTTAGGTGCTGCCAAGTCAATTCCAACTCATAGCAACCCTATGTACGAAATAGCACATTGTGCAAATCTGCTGCAAAAGACTCTTTAAAGTCTTAAAAAGCAAAGATTTCACTTTGAGGACTCATGTGCACCTGACTCAAGCCATGGTATTTTCAAGCATCTCATCTGCATGTGAAAGCTGGACAACGAATAAGGAAGATTGAAAAAGAACTGATATATTTGAATTATGGTGCTGGCAAAGAATAGTGAATATACCATTGACTGCCAGAAGAATGAAGAAATCTGTCTTGGAAAGAGTACAGTCAGAATGCACCTTCAAAGCGGGAATGGTAAAAATTTGTCTCACATACTTTGGACATGTTACTGTGAGGGACCAGTCCCTAGAAAAGGACATCATGCTTGGTAGAGAGTCAGCAGAAAAAGTGGAAGACCCTTAATGAGACGGATTGACACAGTGGCTGCAGTGGTGAGCTCAAAGATAAGAACAATTATGAGGGTGGTGCAGGACCAGGTAGTGTTTCGTTCTGTTGTATATAGGGTCACTTTTAGTCAGAACTGAGTCGATGTCATCTAACAATAATATAATGACTTCCTTTGGTTAAGTTTCTCAAACTGGTATATAAAGGTCAATAAAATCATATAATTTAAGAAGCCATGAGGAACAATTTTGAAAAGTGGCTGTTTTTTTTTTTTTTTAATTTCATACATTTGGAGTTTTATGCAGTAGTTTCATGGATTGCTTTAAATGAACTTCACCTGTGTTTTCTCTTCTCTTTCTCAAATGGCTATATTTATCAAAATTCCACTTGGTATGTACAAGTGAAAATGTGCTCCTGAATTGAGACATCATGACTGTGAAAGAGCTATACATGATAATAAAATATTCCAAATTAAAATGCAAGCAAAGACTGAGCAAGTAAAGTAAACCAAATCTGTATACTTAGCACTACAGGCAAATCAGGGTATATTTGAAACCAAAAAAAAAAAAAAAAATCTTGCCTTATGAAGACACAGAGTTAATTAATCTAAGCCAAATTGTTTTTAAATACTTGTCTTTTGGAATAATTCAAGTTTACTGTTGCAGGAATTAATCTATTTCTCCTTTGCCTTTGGTAATTGTCACCCTGACAGACATTTACTTTGATTTTTTTTTTTAATAGTATAAAGTGTTTATAGTGCAAAATTAACATCATTAGACAAAATGTCACCTTTAAGTGAAAACAGAGATTTTTGCCTCTTGCATTGTCAGCCCAAACTCTCCTGATTGATGCACACTGCTATTCTGGGAGAATCTCCAGCTGGTCAAGTCTTCCCTTTGCTAATATTTACAAAACACAGCATGGTTACAACTGAAGCCCAGGTGTGTTTGTGAGTGTGTGTGTGTACATGAGTTTGTGTGTGTATGTGGGTGTGTGTGTGTATCCACATATATATCAAGTTTCAGAATTGTCTGGGCAAAAATATAAGTAAAAATTTTCTACGCCATCAACCTCAACTCTCAATAGCAATCAGCTGAAATCATTTAAAAATACATTCACTAATCAATTCGATAAACATTTATTGAATATAGGATGTGCTTGGCAGTGCTCTAAATGCTAGAATACAAAGATGAATGAAAGTTTATAGTGTGGTGGAAAAATTATCCAGGTAAATAAATAATTGGATACCAAGGGATAAGTTCAGCAATAATGACAAGTGCAGGAAACAGCACAGGGCTTTGAATTGGTTCATTCATTGCTAAGAATTTGCATTTCTACCCCAGATACATTGAAATCAGAATCTACATTGTAACTAGATCTATAAAAATCACCTGGGGATCTTGTTTAACTCTGATTCAGCATATCTAGAGTAGACATGCAAATTATCAACAGGGGCTGAACCAGTTCCTAAACCCTGGAACAGCATCAGCATAGATTAGGGAGAGAAGAATTTAGAACAAGCATTACAGAGAAGGAGGAGCTCTTGTGGTGCACTGGTTTAAAACCCTTGACTGCTAACCAAAAGGTGATTTGTTTGAACCCACCAACCACTCTGAGGAAGAAAGATGAAGCAATCTGCTTCTGTATAGATTTGCAGCCTTGGAAACCCTATGGGGCCATTCAACTCTGTCCTATAGGGTTGCTATGAGTTGAAATAGACTTGATGGCAGTGGGCTTGTTTTTTTTTTTTTTTTTAAATCTCAGAGAAAGACTCACTTGTGCTAGATCTTGAAAAATACATTTGTTAGGTAGCCAAGGTGGAAACAGGAATTCCAGCAGAAAGAAGAAAATTTTCGAATGGACAGAAGTATGAAACATCATGGAGTGTTCAGGAGACTAAAGTCACCTAGTTCTGCTGGAGTCAGAGGAGTAGCATGAAATGCTAAGGAAACCAAAAACCAAACTCACTACCGTCAGTAGGATCCAACTCATAGTGACCCCTCCTTAGGTTTCCGGGGAGCGCTGGTGGTATAGTGCCTAAAGCATTGGACTGCTAACCAGAAGGCTGATGGTTCAAACCCACCAGCCACTCCTTGGAAGGAAGGTTGAGCAATCTACTTCCATAGCAATACAGCCTCGGAAACCCAAGCAGGGGTCTCTATGAGACGGATCTGACTTGACGGCAGTGAGAGTTAAAGAGATCACCATGGAAGTAGATTGCCCAACCTTCCTTCCGAGGAGTGGCTGGTGGGTTTGAACCACCAGCCTTCTGATTAGCAGTCAAGTGCCTTAGGCACTATGCCATCAGAGCTCCTGACCTGCTAAAGAGGCAGCTCATATTCTGGTCATCTTTTTTTTCTGGCCCCAGAAAGGGGCAACTGAGGCCATAATAGTTTTGGCCATCATTGCATTTAGATTTTAGCACTGTGGAGAACATGTGAGTCCCAGATCATCTCTGCAATGGCTTGGGATTCTGCTTTTAGGATTGATTCTTTTGGGGTGAGCCTTGGCTCCGTTTTCCATTCCTTCAAGTGAAAATAGGCCCAGGAAGACATTTATCGTGGTTTCTTTATCTACCACCAACTCTGCATGGCCCTCTATGGACTCTTGTGCACAGTTCCCACATCATTGTGGTCCCAATCATTTGTTGACTGAAATGGTTATCAGGATGAGAGCTAGTATTTCAGTAAACCTTATTTCAAGGAACTTCTAGTCTTCTTGGGCGGACAAACTATAAACATGTAAAGGAATCACTTGAAATACATGATTTAAGAAACAGTTACATGCAAAAGGGATTTGACAAGATTATTCTGGATTTCAAAAGAAAACTTAACCCAAATTTAATAGTATAAATAGAAATATTCAGTCCCCAAAATGGGCATGAACATGGTATTCAGCTATATTGAGAGTAATGTGTTCAGTTTTAGTCACTAGTCTTTAAGTAGGACATTGATGAACTAGAGTTAGATAAGAGGAGTTGGGCAAAATTGGTCCAGGCAATTATTTTCTTAGGATAAATTCCTAGGAGTGGATTACACAGTCAAAGTTTATGCATAGTTTTAGGCCACTAATATATATTGCATAAGTACCTCTGGTGATGCAGTGGATAAGTCATTTGGCTGCTAACCAGAAGGTCAGCAGTTCAAACCTGTTCCATGGACGGAAGACGGGGCTTATTCTGTACTTTCGTAAGATTTATAGCCTCAAAAACCCAGTGGGGATCGCTATGAGTCAGAATCAACTTGATGGCAGTGAGTTTGGTTTTGGTTTTATATATTGCATTATTAATATTCAAAGTACAACAATTTACACTGTTAGGTACAGTACAATAATGTACTGGTTTTATCATAATGTTTTTAGAGTTGCTAATTATTGTTTTTAAGGTTTCTTGGTGGGGGGCAATTTAATCAGGATTAGACAGTAACTTACTATCATTTGCATTTCTTTGTTTTCTAGGGAGGTTGAACAATTTTTAATTTGTTGAATAATGGTATTTTCTATTGTGTGAAGTCATTTTCCTGCTGCCATTGTGATCCAAGCGGAGGGCAGGGAAAGGTTTTTTGGGAATGGGTAAAAAATAGAGGCACCGATTCAACACACTGGTGCTCTGTTTATTTTTGTATCATGGCTTTGTGGCAAGTGAAAGAAAACCTCACATAAAGTGGCTCAAATAAAAAAAAGAAATTCAGTAGTTGACCCAACTGAACAGTCCAGGTGGCAGTTTTGGCTTTAGTTAGAGTTCAGGGCTCAAATGATGTAACCAGGACCCATTTCTGGGCTCTGGGCTCTGCATTTTGATGTTGATACTGGCTGTCACTTCGACCTTGATTCATGGTGATCTCACATACAATTGAACAAAATGCTGCCTGATCTTGCACCATCTGCATGATTGGTTGCATATCAGACCCAATGTGATCCATGGGGTTTTCATTGGCTAATTTTTGGAAGTACATTGCCAGAACTTTTTCCTAGTCTGTCTTAGTCTAGAAGCTCCTCTGAAACTTGTTCATCACCACAACAACAGGCAGGCGTCCACCGACAGACAGGTGATGGCTGTGCATGAAACCCATTGGCTCAGAATAGAATGCAGATCTCCTGCAAGGAAGATGACAGTTCTACCACTGATCCACCAGCGTCCCTGCATTTTGATGTAATAGCCCTATACGCAACCAGGCTTCCCCCTTGTGGTGGTTATGTAACTGCAACAGATTGTTGTTGTTGTTGTTGTTATGTGCTGTCGAGTCAGACCCGACTCATAGCGACCCCTCCTTGGGTTTCCGAGGCAGTATCACTACGGAAGTAGGATTGCCCAACCTTCCTTCCGAGGAGTGGCTGGTGGGTTTGAACCGCCAGCTGTCTGGTTAGCAGGCAAGTGTCTTAGCCACTATGCTACCAGAGCTCCCTGCAACAGATTAGACCCTCTATAATTGTGGTTTAAAGTTTCATGTGGAAGAGTAAGAGTCTTTTTCCAGTCTAATTGGCTCTGATTGGTCATCTGCATATCCTGAACCAATCATGGTGGCCAGGAGAATGTGAAATTGATTGGCTCAGGCCTGTGTCACATGCTGTAATCCTAAACTATATTGGAACTTCTTCTTTGGCATTAAGACTGAGAGAAGGGGAGTAATGGATCCCCAGAGGGAAGCTGGAAGTAAAGGCAATGGCAGTTAAAGCATTACTGATTCACTACCGAGCCATTGTTTGGGACAGAGAGACTTGCTGAAGGACACCTTCCTATAAGTGCTTATAAGTGGAGATGCAAGGTCCCAAGGATAAACAATGCCTTTTGTGCTGTGTGGCCTCAGGCTGAGTCTAACTGAGGTGTGCCCTTCCAGTGGGTAGCAGAAGTAGGACTGCTGTGATCCTTCAAATCCCGTATTTCTTTCTCATGTTTCAGCCTACCAGGGTGTGTTTTGTCTTCTCATTTTCCTCCTCTCTCCCTTGAGCTTGCTTAAATCAATTGCTTCCCAATTTGGTCTTGCTCCTAGGTCTGCTACAGAGGTCCCCAAGGAGAGGGAAGCCTCCATACCTTTGATGTGATAGCCATTAAGCTATTGTCTCTTAGTTCCAAACTTGCCTTTCTTATGTACCTTGGTGATCCTGGGACTGGGACTCTGTGAACCACATTTCTCTTTTGCTCATTGGCTCCCTGTTACTCTCAGCCAATGAGCCATGGGGAGCCAGAAAAAGATGTGAAGCTGGAGGAAGATGAAAGACATTTCCCCTTTCTGTTTACTTAACCCCGCAATCTTAACGTTGGCACTGACATTTGCTCTCAGTAGCAGTGGTCAATTCTAGTACATTTTCTAAAACTCTCAGAATCTGCCTCATTGTACACTATCATATATATTTTGTTGTTGATGTTATGTGCCATCGAGTCAGACCCGACTCATAGCGACCCCTTCTTGGGTTTCTGGGGCAGTATCACTACAGAAGTAGATTACCCAACCTTCCTTCTGAGGAGTGGCTGGGGGGTTTGAACTGCCAGCCTTCTGGTTAGCAGTCAAGTGCCTTAGGCTCTTTGCTACCAGAGCTCCCTAATGTCAAACAGCCTATCCTCAGAGGTGTAAACCCTGTCTCTGAAAGATACTCTAAATTCCTGAGAAATCACTAGCCAAGCCTGGTCTTGCACCCTCTTTAGTGGTTTGGGCCCAAGTACTGAAGGGCCCCTCCTCAACACTTGTAGTTGTTAGCTAAAGGTGATCTCAAACACAACTGTATTACACTGTTGTAATTCGTAGGGTTTTCATTGGCTGATTTTTGGAAGTAGGTTACCAGGCCTTTCTTCCTAGCCCATCTTAGTCTGGTAGCTCCACTGAAACTTGCTCAGCATCATAGCAACTCATAGTCTCCAGTGACAGATGTGTAGTGGCTGGACATGAAGTCTCCCTGCATGGAGAGCGAGAATTCCACGATTGAATACCTACCAATGCCCCATCCTCCATGGTTATACGTTTTAATAATTCTAGCCTCTTCTCTGTGTTTTTCTAGTTCTTGATGTGGTAGCTATGCTTCATGCAGTTACTAACTTTATGATACTTCAGTGTGTCCTTTGTTTTTTTCTGTTTTCTAATACCTCACTAACAGTTCCTTACAATAAATTGCCTTTGTTAATATAATCCTGCCCAGACCCTGACTGAAATAGTCCAGGAGAAGTCTACTTGCATTGTCTCGCCATGATCCAAACTAAGCCTGAAGACAATCATCCAGCTTGAAGACTAATATTGACTTCCCATTGTCCTTAAGATAAAATCCAAACCCTGGGGTCCTGTTTAATTTTATGGCTTCATCTCTTGCTGTCCCAAGTGTGCACTTTATGCTCTAGGCACATGGAACTTTCTCATGCTCTTCTAATGGGTCATGCTCCATCACCTTTGTTGTTGTTGTTATGTGCCGTCGAGTTGGCCCCGACTCATAGCGACCCCTCCTTGGGTTTCCAAGGCAGTACCGCTACAGAAGTAGGATTGCCCATCCTTCCTTCCGAGGAGTAGCTGGTGGATTTGAACTGCTAGTCTTCTGGTTAGCAGTCAAGTGCCCTAGGCACTATGCTACCAGAGCTCCTCCATCACCTTTAGGCCACTGAGTAAGCAGTTCCTTCTGATAAGAATACTGATATCTGCCCCCACCCCCAACACACACACATTTACCTTGAAATTCCTATGTATCCTTCATGTCCCAGCAGAGAAGTCACTTCCTCTGGAAATCCTTTCTTGATTTCTCCTTTCTTGTGTGGTATCCTGTACTTTTCCTTTGATGTCATTCATTTACCTGTTTCATTGTTTGTTTCTGCCAGTGGATTGTAAGCTCCTTGAGAGAAGTGCCTGGAACTTAAGTGTTTGACAATGTCTTCCTTAGAAAATCTCAATGTTTCTTTTTCACTTTTATAGAGCAAGGACAAAACTCTAGCTACCATTACTGATGATGCAAGTCACGCCCTAAATGATTACTGAGGGTTTCATCTCCCACTGAAGGGACAAGCTAATGTTGTGGAAATTGCCAGGACAGGACTCAAGGGCAACAAACAAGATGCCTTAAAGACTTGAAGTGTCTCTGAGGCTGCCATGTGTCACTCCAGTGATGGAGGTGGACAGAGATCATCTAGTGATTCGCCAGGTTAAAAGCCTTCCCATCACCCACAGCAGCTGACAGCATCGTGTCAATGATAAGTGGCTGGAAGAAAATGAAACCTTGTCAAGTCCTTGTAGATATGATTTCAGGATGCTAATGGGAGGCACTGGATCACAGGGAAAGATTGAGATTGTGCCTGTTTTGTGGAGGATGCACTGTGCAATGAAAGAACATAGACTTTAGAGTCAGAACTTGGTTATAATCTTGGCTTCTCCCTTAATTCCATTTGGGAACTTAAAAAACTAGTTGCCATTGGATTGGTTCTGACTCATGGTGACCCCATGTGTGTCAGAGTGAAACTGTGCTTCACAGGGAGCACAGTGATTATGACCTTTCCAGAGGCAGATTGACAGGTCTTTCTCTTGAGACACTTCTGGGTGGATGAGGACCTCCATCCTTTTGGTTAACAGCTGAGTGTATTAACTCTTTGTACCACCCAGGGACTCCTATGAGATCTTAGTGAGATCCTTAGTTTATTAATCTGTAAAATGGGACTGATGTCATCTACTTTATTTATTTATTTATTTTTGAAGAGAACTAAATGAGGCAATTCATTTAAATCATCTAACACAGAGTCAGCTAGTATTGGTAGTTTATGAAAGTGATTGGATTGGCAGAACTAATTCCACTCATTCATTCATTTATTAATCCAGTCAACAAATATCTTTGAACATCTCTTAAATGCTAGTGATACGTAAGAAAATAAATTAGAAATTGTCCTTTTCCCTCTTGGAGTTTCTATTTCTTTTGCAGAAGGAGACAATCTGCAAAGGTAATGCATTAATAAACAAAAAGATTACAGTTTATGGTAAATGCTATGAAAGATTGCTTATTCTTGAGGACCTTACCTATCATGTACTCTCTGTGCTGGAGGGGATGGAAAAAAACACATGGAGTAAAAACAGAAATGATATTAGAGTGATTCTGAGTGGCTTGGAATCCTAAAAAGAAAAAGGTAATTTAACAACCAAATATCTTAAGGGAGGGAGTTGCTTGGCCTGTGGGCTCAGGACCGTAATCATGGGGTGGAGATGCAGTGGGGATCAAGCTCAATTGGCATAACATAGTATACAAAGACAAATGTTCTACATCTTACTTTGGTGAGCAGTGACTGGGGTCTTAAAAGCTTGTGAGTGGCCAGCTAAGATGTGACCATTGGTCTTTCCTCATTCAGAGCACAAAGGAGTGAAGAAAATCAAAGATGCATGCAAACAATTAGTCCAAAGAAATGGTGGACCATGGGAACCTCAGCCTTCACAACCCTGAGACCAGAAGAACTAGATGGTGCCTGGCTGCCACAGCCAACTATTCTGAAAGGGAACAAAATTGGAGATCCTGGACAGAGTGGGAGAAAAATTTGGAGCGAAACTCAAAATTCTAAAAAAGGCCAGGCTTACAGATCCCAAACCCCTGAGACCGTAGCCCTTAGTCATCTTTCAGGTCTGGAATTGAATTCACTCCCATGGCTCAAATTTCAGCCAAACAATGGACAGACCTACAAAGTGAACAATTACACCAGGAAGGTATGCACTCCTTAGAACAATCAACCATGAGAACTCAAAAGGGCAGCATTTGAGTAAGGACAAAGTTAGAAAGCAGGAATGCATAGGAAAGAAGGACACAGAAATGAAATGGAAAGACAGCTGATACTTTGTGGGGATTGCAGTCAATGTCAAAAAAAATGTGTATAAATTGTTGAATGGAAAATGGATTTTTTGTGTAAACTTTCACCCAAATCACAACAAAAAGGTAAGTAAGATTCAAGAAGAAAATAAAAAGAAAAAGACAATATAGACTTTGGGCTTGCCAGTTTGGAAGAGAATATTTTTTATTCTTCCTCCTTCTCTCCTCATCTTAAACCATTTAAGAATAAGTTGCAGATATTTTGGCCCTTTATTCTGAAATACTTAGGAATTTATCTCCTAAGGCAAAAAGCATACTTTTGCATAACCATAGACCAATAATAAAATTTTGGAAATTTAGCATTGATACAATGCCATCATTTTATACCCAGTCCATATTCAAATTTCTTCAGTTGATTTAATTATATTCCTTAAGACATATCCCCCCCCCGTCCCCCTTAATCCAGGATCCAATCCAGGATCACACACTGCATTTAGTTTGCATTTAGTTGTCACATTTCTTTAGTAACTCTTTAATCTAGAATAGTTCTTCAGAGTTTGATTTTTTTTTTTTTTTTTGACATTACATTTTTGAAGAGTCAGTTTTGCAGAATGTCATCCCTCAGTTTGGGTTTGTCTGATTGTTTTCTGACAATGTGCATTTTAAGGCCATGTAGTCAGCAAATGGCAGAGCTAAGACTGGGACCCAGTTTTACTGACCCCTCATCTTGTGCGCTTCCCTCTTAAAAGCTTCCAAGAGTCTCCAAAAGATCATGAAACTCCACCCCCAGAAGAACTCTCCTGTTAACACAGCCAAGTTAAATAAAACAGAGCACTGAAATGGTAATAATCAGAGAGGACACCCTCCTTCTAGGTAAAATTAAGCCATTTTCTTGGTTGTCGTTTAGCCTCTCCAGGTCTGAGTGTCAGTTTTTTTTTTTTTTTTTAAATCTGTAGTTATTTTATTACATTTTTGTCTTCAGCTCTCAAGGTGACAATTTGTCCTGCTTTAATAGAACAGCTGAGAAAACATTAGGAAAATTAGACCAAATGAGGGTAAAAATGCCGTAAGTCCAATTCAGTTCTAATATAACGTATTTTTCAAAACTATAGAACATTGAACAAAATGCACTAAAATGAAAGAAAAAAACCTTTGTGTGTGTGTGTGTAAAATTCTTTTCAAAAGCTGAACAATTGCTTCAGTTAATCTATAATTTACCCCAATATTGGGGACTTTATTATGTTGATGTGCTAGGAGTTAGTTCACTAAATTTTCTCCAAGAAATGGGAGGTGACAAAGGAGTGAGTACTTGGTGTTCTGAGCCCGTCCTCTGCTTCCCAGTTCAATAATTGAAACTTAAGTGCTGTTTTAAATTTGTCCAGATATTGAAAAGAAAATTCTCCAAATCCAGTCCTAAATGAACTCTGCCTTTCCACAGTTTTCTTGCTTGCATTTCTTTAAAAAAAAATTTCTTTGCTGTTCCAAGGGTGGGATTAGAAGGATATCACTAGGTGGGGCTGGGGGAAGATCTGGCCCCCATTTAGCTCTTGTTGCCAGTGAGGTTAGATTAAAAACCAAGCCAGTTGCCATCAAGTCAACATGTGCGTCAGAGGAGAGCTGTGCTGCATAGACTTTTCAATGAATGATTTTTCAGAAATAGATTGACACTCCTTTCCTCCAAGGTGCCATTGGATGGACTTGAACCTCTAGCCTTTCAGTTAGCAGTGAGTGTGTTCACATTTTGCCCCACGCAGTGTGGTTTTGTTGTTAGTTGGAATCAAGTCTGTGCTGACTCATGGCAACCCCTTGTGTTGCTGAGTAGAATTGCTCCAGAAATTTTTCAATATTGTGACCTTTTGGAAGTAGCTTGCCAGCCTGTCTTCTGAGGTGCCTCTGGAGAGGCTTGAACCACCAACCTTTCAGCTAGTAGTCAAGCAGTTAGCCTTTTTGTGCCACTCAGGAACTTCTGGGAGAGGGTAGTGAGGAAAAATGTTTCACATATTAGTGTCTTAGTGGAAAGTGATAGGGATGGATGGGTTGTTTATTTATATTATAAACATTCATTCATATTATTTGTTGAGCACCCATTATAAGCCATAGTCAGTGCTAGGTGTTGGATTTAACAAATGAGTAACTCAGACATGATCTCTACCTTCAGGGAATTTACAATCTTGGGTAAGTGGGTTATATGTGTGGCAATATAGGTTAAGCACAGAATACTATAGGAAGACATAATCAGACCTGGTGGCAAACTGGGTGGATTTAAATGCATTATTTGCTTAGTAACAGACAGTTTTTTCTTATGGTAGAGAATGAAGGCAGAAGAGAAGAACTTGACTTGTTTAAGAAGTTACATATCTCCATGTTGTCTATCCCCATTTATGTGGAACACCAATTACAAGGACCTTTCAAAGAATGGTTATATGAGAGATCTGGTGAAGGGATAAGTTAAGTTAATCTTTCAGATTCTTCCTCAGGAAATCCTGAAGGAGGGCTAACTCACAGAACTCTGAGACAGAAGCTATCTGGGACGGGGTGATGACGAGCTTGAAGTGTTTTTATCTCCTCCTCTGGGTGGCCCAGCCATATTACCCATTGCAGAGAAGGTTACTTTATCCTGTAAGTCAGTGGCTTTTCACCTTCCTTCTCTATTCACTGAACCTTTTCAAGTGACATTTACTTGAATTTACTACAGGTTCTCTGTTCTGTCTTTCCTCTTGACTCACACAGAACTTCCCTCTCTACAATAGTAGATGATATTTCACGGTAATCCTGAAACAGATGTGGGATCGTGTTGTTGGTGTTGCCACAAAGTAGGCTCTGACCTATGGTGGCCCCATGAGCAACAATATAAAACGTTACCTGGGCCTGTGCCATCATAATGATTGTGGCATGTCTGAGGCTGTTGTTACGGCCACTGTGTAATGGTTTCTAACCTAAGGGGTTCAGCTTCCAGCACTGTCTCACACAGTATTCTGTTATGATCCATAAAGATTTCATTGGCTAATTTTCAGAAGTAAATTACCAGGTCTTTCTTCCTAGTCTATCTTAGTCTTAAAGCTCCCCTGAAATCTCTTCATCATGGGTAAACCTGCTGGTATTTGAAACACTGGTGGCACAGTATCTAGCATTATAGCAACATGCAAGCCCCCACGGTATGACAAACTGACAAAGGAGTGTGGGATCATAATGAAGTAGTATAGTTGTCTTTGTAGTGAGTGTTTAGAGTAGAAAGAAATGGTTGTGCAGAAGCCTCAATGTGATGTGAGTTGTCATCTCAACTCTTTTCTACCTCAAGGAAGGCTACTGGAAAGAAGTGATGTCCATGATGAGACTCAAAGATGTTGGGATAGAAACTGTGGTGACATTAAGTATAACATTTACAAAGACCTGGAGACCAGAGAGAACATGGCATATTAGATCAGAAAAACTGAGAATAGCTCAGTATGACCAGTGGAAGAATGAAAGCAAGGGAGAAGCAAGTTTCAAAAACCTTTTTCAAGTTTTGAACTTCATTCTGAGGGCCATGGAATGACACTGAAGGCATATAAGCTGGAAAGTGGTAGGAGAAGATTTATATTTTAGAAGGAGTACTGATGGCAGTGGGGGTAACAGGATTAGAGGGGGCAAAACTGAGAGCAGGGAAGCCAATTGGGAGACCTCAGCTAAGACAGTGACAGTTAGGATGAAGAGAGGCAGATGAAGGACAGAAATACTTTGGGGATGAATCAATAGGACTAGATGATTATTTGGGTGTGGAAAGTCAGGGAGAGGCAGGGATCAAAGAGGAATAGCTCAGCTTTCTTCACACCTGTCTGGTACCCTCACACTTGGTTTGCTTGCATCTAGGACTTTGAACCCTCCCTACATCTTCAGTTTTCCCTAACGTCATGACTTTAAATCTTGGCATTAAATTTAGGCATGTAAGTATTTATGAACTAGGGGTACTGATAACAAGGAGCTCTGGTTGGGAGCTATGGTGGTATAGTGCCTAAGGGCATTTGACTACTAACCAGAAGGCTGGTGCTTCAAACCTGCCAGCAACTCTGTGGAAGTAAGGTTGGGCAATCTACTTCCATAGTGATACCATCTTGGAAACCCAAGGAGGGGTCACTATGAATCGGATCCAACTCGACAGCAGTGAGTTTTTTTTTTTTTTTTAAGTTTTTGGTGGCATAGTGGGTAAGGCATTTAATTGCTAACCCAAAGATTGGTGGTTCAAACCTACCAACTGCTCTGTGGGAGATAGATGAAGCAATCTACTTCTGTAAAGATCTACAGCCTTGGAAACCCAATGTGTGTCAGAAAGGTTTTTGAAGCTCTTGCTTCTCCCTTGCTTTCATTCTTCCACCAGTCGTACTGAACTATTCTCAGTTTTTCTGATCTAATACACCATGAGTGAGAATCAACTCCATGGCAGTGGGCTTGGCTTGTTTTTTCAGTATTGATAGCAATTGTCTCTACCACCTGTACTCTAAATGCTGATGCTGGTCATTACCTAGCCTCAGGCTTAGTCCTTCCAGTCCAACTCTGTCTTGGGTGAACAGTCACAGGATGGCACGATGTTAGGAACAGGAACTTTAAAGTCTGATGGATCTGAGTTCAAGTCCCAGCTTTGCACTTAGTGTGACTTTGTGCAAGCCACTGAATCTTTCAGGACCTCTGTCTGTTTCCTCATCTGTAAAATAAGAACAGAACTATTGAGACAGTGAGGATTTAAGTGAAGACATACATGTTCAGCACTGAGCACAGTGCCTGTACTCAGTAAGCCCCAAATAAAGGTTGGCCAACAAGGAGAAAGAGAGGAAGAAGAAGACAATGTTGAAGGAGATAACAAGATTTGGTAGGGGTGGGTGTTTTTTCCTTCTACAACCTCTAGTCTGACACAACATAGGAATCATTTGGCAAACCAGAAAAACCAAACCAAACCTGCATTGCCATCCAGTCAATTCCAATTCATTGTGACCTTATAGGACAGAGTCCCACAAAACTATGGTCCTAATCCTTCAAACCCAGAAATCCAATCCTGGGAGGTGTTTGGTTATAAATCTGTAACTGTGCCCCCAAGTGCTGTACAATATATATGAATATATGTGCATACAGTCATGTAGATGCGTATACACATACTTACCAAAAAAAAAAAAACAACAAAAAACTCACTTTTGTCGAGTCTATCTCGACTCATAGCGACCCTTCCTTGAGTTTCTGAGGTGATATCTTTAAGGAAGTAGATTGCCCAATCTTCTTTCTGAGGAGTGGCTGGTGAGTTTGAACTGTCAGTCTTCTGGTTAGCCATCAAATGCCTTAGGCACTATGCTACCAGAGCTCCCATACACATACATATAAATATGCATATACCTATGCATGCTTGGAGCTCTGGTGGTGTAGTACCTAAGAGCCTGGCTCCTTAACTACTATGCTATACTGCCTATAAATACTGTGTTTTCTGACTACCCTGCCTCCCCAAATGCTCCGTTTCTTTCCTTTATGGCACTAGCTACATTTTGTACTTATATATTCAATTTTGTGCTCAATTTTTCCATGTCTGTCCTTACTCACTAGTTAGTCCAATGATGTAACACTGTACTTATAATCATGGAAGATTATGGAAGATAGAGTTGGTTTGGGAATGAACAGTGTTGAAAGGCTTCTTGATTTTTCTGTCAGGTGAAAGCCGGCCAGCCCTTTGCATATGATAAAATGATCAACCTCAGTGGGCACTGGCAAGAAACAGGAACCACTGCTGAGTTCTTTAATTTAAACCTTAATACTGCACACATGTGGTCTCAGAAGTGGTGCATGTCACTTAACCTTCCCATACGACAAACACCGTGTTTGCACTCCTTTCTGCTTGTGTCATGAAGAGCTCTGCCCACTGCAGTGGCCTATTTTGTGTTGCACTTCAAGGCAGGAAGCTGTGAGCCACCTGATGCTTCCTCAGGGGTGGTTTTTCTTTGCTTTTGTTTTGATTCTCCACCACGTTAACACATTTGGGTGAAGTGGCAGCTGCTTAGTTAGGTATAAGGGGTCTAAAAATAGAGCCAGATCTGTTATACTGGATCATATAACAAACAGGCTCTCAGCAGACACTAGGGGTCACACTGTGTTAATCATTTCAGCCAATGTAATGTTATGATCATGGTTATTATTTTCCCAGTGACACATCCCCATCCGAGGTGGAAATGTGTACTCCCCCCCCCTACCACCCCAAACTGATAGAAAAATTCTCTATACTTCCCAAGGGCTGAATTTCATGCAGATAGATTAGGTTTCTCTATGTGGCTTTATATTTTTAGGATCTCTCCGCCCATTTTTTTCCCCCCTCCATTTAATGTTTTCAGAAAGAATGAATAATATTCTACATTTTTATATTCTCAGCACCACTCCTGTATCATTCTATTCAATTCTTTGTTGGTCTTTTTTTTTTTTTTTCTTTCAAGTTATGGTTTTAAAAATAATCTTGAACTAATTTGTCTAATGAATATGCAATTATTGCAAGAATCTTTTGAAGTTTTTGAAAACCTTCAGTCAGCATCTTTCTGGGACATGGTGATGAATGTAGCATCAGGCACTTGGAAGCTGCTTCTAATTTGGCATGAGCAGGTATAATTTTTGCACATTTCAAAGCTGGGCAAGATGCAGTCATTTACTGTTTATTTACCATAGGCACTTCAGTGTAGATGCTGCTGCCCAGCCTAGCTCCCTCTACTGGTGGTATGGGTAAATTGCCACTGGGACAGTGATGGAGTTGAAATAGAAGTCAGATATGGCAGCTTCACACACAGCCACCACCTGCTTGTCAGTGGAAACTCGGATGTGGTTATGATGCTGAAAGGATTTCAGTGGAACTTCCAGACTAAGACCAGTAAGAATGGCCTGGCAATCTACTAAAAATCAACCAAGGACAACCCTGTGGATCACAACTGTCTGATGTGCAATCAATCAGATGGCATAGAATAGGGGAGCAATTAATTCCATTGTGCATGGGCTCATTATGAGTCGGGATCAACTTGACAACAGCTGACAATAACATGAGAGTGATGGCAGAATGTGGAGGAGCAAAGAGGCACAGCTTGTTTTTGTACTGCTCATGCCCAGAACTTACAATAATTGCTACAATTTGTAGTGCACTGGTCTCATGCAAGGCACTTTTGTTGTTGTTAGTTGCCATGGAGTTGATTCCAACTACATGTGTCGCAGAGTAGAACTGCTCCATGTTGTTGTTGTTGTTATTTGCCGTCGGGCTCCACAGGGTTTTCAAAATCGACTTTTCAGAAGCAGATCCCCAGGCCTGTCCCTGAAGGAGCCTCTGGGTGGGATCAAACTCCCAACATTTTGACTGGGAGTGAGTGCTTAACTGTTTGCATCACCACTTTACATATACCTTAGTCTTCACTATAATTCAGAGAGCAAGGGAATATTATCACTATTTTATACATAAGGAAATGAGGGTTGGTGAAGTTTAGAAACTTCCCTAAGACAACACAGCTTCAAGTGGCAGAGCCTGTGTTCGTAAGCACTGATCTTCAAGCATGTTCTCTGTATGAGACGCTATGCTGTGCACTTTGGCAAGTCTAGGGATGAACTTGACTTGTATCCTACTCTCAGAACATTTATCTTCTGGTAGAAAAGAAAAGACAAACAACAGTGATAAGAAGCCAAGAAAATTTAGAAAGGAAAAAAGACAGAGGATCATGTGATAGAAGTAGAAGCAAAGGAAAGGGGGGCTGAGGGGGAAGGAAGAGAGAGAGAGAGACAAAGAGACAGAGAGAGACAGAGAGACAGAGAAGTTCTTTATAGGGAGAACAACTCCCTTCTTCCTGTCTATTTTGTAAATTGTGTTTTTGAAAGTGGCCCCTGTACAGAATTTGCCAGTAATTGTTTTTGACCTGGGGTACCAGCTCCCTCCTGTGTACTCTTTTTTCCCAGTACCTGAGTGAGGAAGGCAGCTGGGCTTTCTCCACTGCTGAAGCAGGCAGAAGTATCCCAACCCCAACTGTGGAGTTCATTAGCCTCTGCTGTCAAATTGCCGTGCTCATGTGGGTGTGAAAGGCACAGTGCTTCCCCAGCCCTAGTGGGGGCCCAAGCTGTCAGAGTGCCCTGTAAAATGGCATTGGGCCTGCTGTTGAGAGCCAGAGCATGGCGTCTTGTGGATTGCTGCCTTCCTGTGGGATTGTTTTTATTTGCTCCAGCAAATGGAACAAAGTGATTTCTCTCATACCAGGTCTTTGTTATACCATTTTTTCCTTCTGGCCTCATAGTGAATGTTAACACCCTTTTGTTTGCAAGTATCAGAAGCACTCTAACTAGCTTAAGGACATAAAGGAGAATTTATAAAAATCTTAGGGCTTAGAACCAGGGACCAGAAAATTCATCAAGAGGCAACACAGTTACCTTCTTGGTAATTATCTCTTTCTCTGGTCACAAAAACTTGGTCCTGGCCATTTCTGCACGTTCATTTATTCTTCTCTCTACCAACCAATTGTCTTTTCTTCTCATATGCTTATGTCAGTGTATGGCTTTTCATAGCTCCCGAATGTCCACCTTCTCATTTGAGCTACCAGAAAACGACTTACATTTGTGCCCCACTTCTATGCTGAGAAAGGGAAACCTGATTATTCTATTCTATTAGTCCATTATTCAAGTACTATGGATGTGATTTCAGGCCCCCCAAGAAACCAAGAAAGTCAGGGCAATCTACTTACATAAGATCATCATTGTTGTTGTTGTTATGTGCTGTCGAGTCATACTCGACTCATAGCGACCCCTCCTTGGGTTGCCAAGGCAGTATCACTATGGAAGTAGATTGCCCAACCTTCCTTCCGAAGAGTGGCTGGTGGGTTTGAACCACCAGTCTTCTGGTGAGCAGTCAAGTGCCTTAGGCACTGAGCTACCAGAGCTCCCACAGATCATCATTAGATGCTGCTAAATTGATTTAAACTCATAACTACCCTATGTGACAGAGTAGAAAGCCCCATAGGGTTTTCTAGACTGTAATATTTATGGAAGCAGGTCACCAGGTCTAACTGTCAACCTTTCAGTTAGTGGCCAAGCACTTAACCACTGCACCACCAGGGCTCTTTTCCATGAGATTATCCCCATTGAAAATGCTATGAAGCATAGTTTTATTCTGACACACATGGGGTCACCATGAGTTGGAATCATCTTTATGGCAAAGGTTTTTTTTTTTTTTTTTTGGTGTGTTGGTTCAGCTTTTATGGGTGAAGTTGAGGAATGAGTAATCACACAGGTAACTACATTTTCATGTCATAATTTTATCTTTTCTTGGAAATTAGTGCAGCATGCTAACTATCCACAGGAGGGTAGTGTCTGTGGAAGATCAGTTGGACTGTGTGAAGAGGAGAATTGATACTATCCCTGTGATCCAGGCAAGAACCTACTACTGAGGGACAAAAGGGATGGGTTGTTCTGAGTCAATTACCTTAGTGGTTGTTAAGTGCTCTAAGTCAGTTCCAACTCAAAGCGAGTTCATACAACAGAATGAAATACTTCCCAGTCCTGTGCTATCCTCACAATCATTGCTGTTTGAGCCCATTGTTGTAGCCACTGTGTCAATCCATCTCATTGGGGGTCTTCTTTTTTTTCGCAGACCTTCTACTTTGCCAAGCACAATGTCCTTCTCCAGGGACTTGTCCTTCCTAATGACATGTCCAAATTAAGTGAGATGATGAAGTCTTGTCATCCTTGCTTCTAGGAACATTCTGGCTATACTTCTTCCAAGACAGATTTGTTAATTCTTTTGGCAGTCCATAGTATATTTTATATTCTTTGCCAGCACTATAATTCAAAGGCATCAATTCTTCTCTGGTTTTATTCATTGGCCAGCTTTTGCATGCATATGATGCAATTGAAAATACCATGGCTTAGGTTAGGCACACCTTCGTCTCCTAAATGTGACATCTTTGCTTTTTAACATATTAAAGAGGTCTTTGGCAGCAGAATTTCCCAATGCAATATATTGTTTGATTTCTTGACTTCCAAGGGTGTTGATTGTGTGTTCAAGTAAAATGAAATCCTTGACAACTTCAATATTTTCTCTGTTTATCATGATGCTGCCAATTTTTCCACCCCAGATTTAGCCCTTTTGCACCAGCAATGTATGGAAATTCCCTGCACCCTTGCCAAAAGAATAGTTTGTTGAGATTTTTTTTCTTTTCTACCACTTGAGGTGAATAGTGAGTATGCTCTTAATTTTCTTTTTTAAATTAACAGGATGAATTTCTTTTAATATAGTTAAGAGCCATTTATATTACCTTATGTGAACTTTAGGAGTTCTGGTGGCACAGTGCCTAAGGCATCTGACTGTTAACCAGAAGGCTGGTGGTTCATTCAAACCTACCAGCCACTCCTTGCAAGGAAGGTTGGGCAATCTACTTCCATAGTGATACTGCCTCGGAAACCCAAGGAGGTGTCTCAGTGAGTCGGATCCGACTTGACAGCTGTGAGTTTGAGTTTGTGAACTATCTGTTTCTTCCTCTTGCTCATTTTTCTACAGGTTATTTATCTATTTCTTATTTATTTTTTAGAATATTAACTCACTGTCCCTGTAAAAAGTGGCAAATATTTTTCTTCAGATTGCTATTTTATCTTTGCTTGTGAACTTTCTGCTATACAGAAGTTTTCTTTTTTTTTTTTTTTAAATGACATCAAATTTATCAAACTTTTTCCACTTATTCCTTCTGGATGTTGTGTCATAGTTAGGAAAATTCCTCTCAATTCTAGAGGAATTCACCCATGTTTTTGTCAAGTACTTCTATTGTATTACTTGTACTGAACCATTTAGAATTTATACTGGTATATGGAATGAGGAGTGGATCCTGTTTTATCTTTTTCCATATGACTCACCAGTTATCCCAACACTATTTATTTAAACATGCATATTTTCACAAATCATTTAAGATGCTAAGTTTAATTAATAAAAAATTATCAGTTACATGCATTTCAATTATTACATGCTAAATTTCCATATGTGACTAGGTCTACCTCTAAATTTTCTGCTTATTCCGTTGGTCTTTTTGCCTATTCATGCACATTACCATATTTAAAAAAATTATGTGTTTTCAGAAAAATGTTTTAAGAAACAGGTAGAGTTAGGCTCCCCCCTCTCCTGGTTTTCATATTTTCCAGTGTTTTTCCAAATGAGCTTTATAATCAACTTTATCTCTAGGAAAATAAAAACATGCTATCATTTTTATTGGTGCTCATGAAATATAAAAACTAAATTTGGGAGAATTGACAATTTGTAACCAAGAACATAGAAAGCCTTTCCATTTGGTCAAATCTTTTGTGTCTTTCAGGAATATTTTACAGTTTTTCTCATGTGAATTTTGCTTAAATATTATGATTCTGATGATAATAATTACTATCAGTATTGCTTTTGTAAATTGGCTTTTCCCTTCCATAATGTTTTATAATTGGATTTTGCTTACACATATGCCTATCTTTTTTATTTTTAACCTTTCCTAATCTCTTTGATTGGATATATCTTTTGGGTACATTGAATTTTGCATTGTTAGGAGTGCTGGTGGTGTAGTGGTTAAAGCATTTGGCTGCTAACCAAAACGTTGGTGGTTAGAACTCATCAGCTGCTCCGTGGAAAAAAGATGAGGCAGTCTACTTCTGTAAAAATTTATAGTCTTGGCAACCCAATGGGGATTGCTGTGATTTGGAATTGACTTGATGGCAGTGAGGTTTTTTTTTTTTTTGAGCCAATCTGAATGTCTTTTATAGGTGTGTTAAGGTCATCTACATTTGTTTTTTTATTTACTTGATTTCTGCTTCTAGTAGTTTTTTTTTTTTTTTAATTGTGGTATGTGTATACATAACAAAACATTTGCCCTTGCAACATTCTTCACATGTACAAATTCTGTGACATCAATCATGTTCATCATGTTGTACAACCATCAGCATTGTCCATTTCCAAGTTTTTATATTGCCCTTAACAGAGAAGCTTCAGATTCCCCTAAGCAATGACTTTCTCTTTCCATCCCTCAGTCTGTCCCTGGTAATCACTAATAAATTTTGGTTTCTATACACTTACCTGGGAGCTCTGGTGGTGTAGTGCCTAAGGCATTTGACAGCTAACCAGAAGGCTGGAGGTTCAAATCCAACAGCCACTCTTCAGAAGGAAGATTGGGCGATCTATTTCTGTAGAGATACTGCCTCAGAAATCCAAGGAGGGGTCACTATGAGTCAGAAACGACTTGATGGCAGTGAGTTTGGTTTTGTTTGTATATACCTACCTACTCTGGGTATTTCATATAAGTTGGATGATATAGTATTTGCTTTTTTGTAACTGACTTATTTCATTGAGCACTGTATTTCAAGTTTCATCCATGTTGTAGCATGAAATGTTCATTCTCTTTATGGCTGCATAATACTCCATTGTATGTATGTACCACATTTAGTTTATCCATTTATCTGTTGATGGCCATTTAGTTTACTCATGTGATTGATAGGTTTGACCTCAGTTATGTCATGTTGCTTTTTATTTTATTTTGTAACAGCTTTATTGAGTATAATTCACCCATTTAAAATGTACAGTCCAATAACTCAGTATATTCACAGAATTTTGATTCCCAGCCCACCACCTAAGAAAACCTTTCTTCATTCTTCCACATCTTGCCCTATTTTCTAAGCCTCAAACCTAGGAATCATCTTTGGGTCCTACCCTTCGTCTAATTCACCTGAAAGTTCTGACAGATTATCATGCTGTTTTATTTTATGTGACGTGATATATGTGTAGGTGTGTAATTTATAGTATTTTACTATGAGTTTATCTGCTTGCCTTTTCTCTTCCTTTTCTTTGTATTTGATAGACCTTTTGGCATTTAGGAACTTTTGGATTTTTAATTTAATGGCTACCTGATATTAACAGGATCCCCACTGGTCAAAGTACTCAGCTGTTAACCAAAAGGTTAGCAGTTCAAACTCCCTAGTTGCATCATGGGAGAAAGATGTGGCAGTCTGCTTCTGTGAAGATCACAGCCTTGGAAACCCTATGAGGTGGTACTACTCTGCCCCACAGGGTTGCTTTGAGTTCAGATAGAGTTGATGACAATGGTTTTATTTCCCCCTTATTTTAGCACCTTTATATATTTAATATCTTATTTTTGGAGAGTGTCTAATTTTCTCCTATAATAACCAATATTGAAATTCACCAGCAACCACTTCTTTACCTTCTCCCACAGCATCTTATGTAATTTGATCCTGAAATAATGTAATTTTCTTTCAAGTTATACCTATAAGGAAATCCCCAAGCTTAATCTACTTTATATATATATATATATATAACCAAAACCAAACTCACTACTGTCAAGTTGGATCAGACTCATAGAGACCCCTCCTTGGGTTTCTGAGGTGGTATCACTACGGAAGTAGATTGCCCAATCTTCCTTCTGAGGAGTGGCTGGTAAGTCTGAACTGCCAGTCTTCTGGTTAGCAGTCAAACGCCTTAGGCACTATGCCACCAGAGATCCCATCTCTATATATTCTCCCC
Organism: Orycteropus afer afer; assembly: GCF_000298275.1. Classification (NCBI taxonomy): domain Eukaryota; kingdom Metazoa; phylum Chordata; class Mammalia; order Tubulidentata; family Orycteropodidae; genus Orycteropus; species Orycteropus afer. The sequence goes on along the minus strand of NW_006921825.1, from coordinate 1,783,579 downwards.
TTCTTTATGTCCATTTTTTCTTGACTATTCCTGAAAAGGAAGAAGAAGAAAATAGTAGTTTTCCTCACATGTCATCTTACTTCCTTCCCCTACAGAGTATGGAAATGTGCACAGGGTAGGGAATGAGACCAGATTTTGATAGGTGAAAGAGAATGACTAAAATAATCTGTTTTAAATAACTTCTTTACCATTTTAACAACAGAAGAATATTCTGAAGGTTTCATTTACTTATTTAAACATTTTCTCATGTGTTTTATAAATGGAGAGACAACTACCACCATGGGGAACAGTAGCCCAAGTTTCAGTGCTACGTGGGATGTGACACAAAGTGATAGTAGAGTCAGGATACCTTATATGTGTGACTGGACACCTCGAGCCCAGGTCCATATTTCATAAAATATACTATATTCACATTTTACAGGAAGGATGCAATGCCATCTGCATTCAAGGGGCACTACAAGTGTGGTTACGGAGCATATTATTGTCTCACCTGCTTTGGTCATGTTGTCAGAAAGGACCATTCCCTAGAGAAAGATATCATGCTTGGTAAAGTGGAGGGGCAATGAAAAAAGGGGAAGGCTCTTGATGAAGTTCTGGTGCAGACTGAGACAGACTAGAAAGAAGGAGGAGGCCATCAATTTCTCAAATAATTGGCCAGGGAAAACCTTACGAATAGCAGTGAAACACTGTGTTACATTACTAGGCAACTGTATGAATAGCCCGGAAACACTGTCTGATACAGTGCAGGACGATGAGTTATTTAGGTTGGAAGGCTCTCGAAATAGGACTGGGAAAGTGCTGCATCATCAGAGTAGAACCAACCTTACTCATATGGATAAAGTAAAGCTTTTGAGACCTCCATTTGCTAACGTAACATGACTCAAATTGAGGACAAACAGCTGCAAGCATCCATTAATAATTGGAACATAGAAAGTACAAAGTATGAATCTAGGAAAATTGGAAGTTTTCAAAAATGAAATGGAACCCATAAAGATTGATATCTTAGGTATTAATGACCTGAAGTGAACTGGTTTTGGTCATTTTGAATCATACAACCATATAATCTACAATGCTGGGAATGACAATTTGAAGAGGAATGGCGTAGCATTCATCATCACAAAGGATATTTCAAGATCTGTCCTGAAGTACAATGCTGTCAGTTATAACATACTATCCATATGTCTACAAGGAAGATCAGTTAATACGACTATTATTCAAATGTATGCACCAGCCACCAAAGCAAAAGATGAGGAAATTGAAGATTTTTTTTTTTTAAATCAACTTCTGCAGTCTGAAATTGACCAAACATGCAACCTAGATGTGTTAAGTATCACTGGTGACTGGAATGCAAAAGTTGGAAACAAAGAAGAATCACCGGTAGTTAGATAATTTGAACTTGGTGCCAGAAATAAGGCTGGAGATCACATGATAGAATTTTGCAAGACCGATGACTTATTAATTGCAAATACCTTTCTTCAGCAACACAAATGGCAACTATACACGTGGACTTCACCAGATGGAATACACAGGAGTCTGATTGACTACATTTGTGGTAAGAGGCAATGGAAAAGCTCAATCAGCCAAAACCAGGCCAGAAGCTGATTGTGGAACAGACCATCAACTCCTCATATGCAAGTCCAACTTGAAGTTGAACAAAATTAAAACAGGTCCACGAGAGCCAAAATATGACCTTAAATATATCCCTCCTGAATTTAGAGACCATTTAAAGAATAGATTTGATGTATTGAACACCAATGACCAAAAATCAGAAGAATTATGGGATGACTTCAAGAACATCATCCATGAAGAAAGCAAGAGGTCATTAAAAAGATGAAAAAAAGAGAAAAGACCAAAATGGATGAAAGAAGAGACTCTGAAGCTTGCCCTTGAGCATAGAGTAGCCAAAGAAAATGGAAGAAATGACAAGATAAAGGAGCTGAACAGGAGATTTCAAAGTGCAGCTGGAGCAGACAAAGCCAATTACTATAATGAAATACGCAAAGACTTGGAGTTAGAAAACTAAAAGGGAAGAACACGTTCAGGATTTCTCAAGCTGAAAGAACTGAGGACAACATTTAAGCCTCAAGTTGCAATATTGAAAGATTCTATGGGCAAAATATTGAATGATGCAGGAAGCATCAAAGAAGATGGAAGGAATACACAGAGTCACTGTACTAAAAAGAACTGGTAGATCTTCATCCATTTCAAGAGGTGACATATGATCAAGAACCAATGATATTAAAGGAAGAAGTCAAAGCCACACTGAAGGAATTAGTGAAGAACAAGGCTCCAGGAATTGATGGAATACCCATTGATATGTGTCAACAAACAGATGCCCCACTGGAGGCTCACTCAGTTATGTCAAGAAATTTGGAAGACAACCACCTGGCCAATTGACTGGAAGAGATCCTTATTTGTACCCATGTCAAAGAAAGGTGATCCCACAGAATGTGGAAATTATTGAGCAATGTTTAATATTGCACACATGTAAAATCTTACTGAAGATAGTTCAAAAATGGTTGTAGCAGTATATTGACAGAGAACTTCCAGAGATGCAGGCTGGATTCAGAAGAGGACATGGAGCAAGGGATATCATTGCTGATGTCAGATGGATCTTAGCTCAAAGCAAAGAATTCCAGAAAGATGTTTACTTATGTTTTATTGACTATGCAAAAGCATTTGATTGTGTGGATCATAACAAATTGTGGATACCATTGAGAAGAATTGGAATTCCAGAACACTTAATTGTACTCATGAGGAAGTTGTACATAGACCAGGAGGCTGTCATTCAAATGGAACAAGGGCACACTGCATAGTTTAGTGTCAAGAAGGGAGTGCATCAGGGTTGTGTCCTTTTTCCATACTTATTCAATCTTATGCTGAGCAAATAATCTGAGAAGCTGGACTATATGAAGAAGAACATGGCATCAAGATGGAGGAAGAATCATTAACAACCTGTAATATGCTGATGAACAACTTTGCTTTCTGAAAGTGAGGATGACTTGAAACACTTACTGATGAAGATTCAAGAATACAGTTTGCAGTATGGATTACATCTCAATATAAAGAAAACAAAAAATCCTCACTACTGGACCTATAAGCAGCATCATGATAAATGGAGAAAAGATTGAAGTTGTCAGAGACTTCACATTGCTTGGTTCTAAAATCGACACCAATGGAAGCCGCATTCAGAACACCAGATGACCTATAGCACTGGGCAAGTTGTCTGCAAAAAACTTCTTTCAAGTGCTGAACAGCAAAGATGTCTCCTTGAGGACTAGGGTGTGCTTGACACAAGCCATGATATTTTCAATCACCTCATATGCATGTGAGAGCTGGACAAGGAATAAGGAAGACCAAAGAAGAATTGATGCTTTTGAGTTGTGGTGCTGTTGAAAAATGCTGGAAGTACCGTGAACTGCTAAAAGAACTAAGAAATCTGTCCTGGAGGAAGTGCAGCGGTAATGCTCCTTGGAAGCGAGAATCATCAGACTTAGTCTCACCTTCTTTGGTCATATTACCAAAAGGGACATTTCCTGGAGAAGGATGTCATGCTTGGTAAGGTGGAGGGTCGATGAAAGAGGGGAAGGCCCTCACGAGATGGATTGATACAATGGCTGTTTCGATAGGCTCAAGTATAGCAGGGATCGCTGACCTGGCGTGGGACTGGGCGGTGTTTAGTTCTGCTGTGCATAGGGTTGCTGTGAGTCAAAGACGACTCGATGGCACCGAACAACACAACGAGAACAACAACTCAATGACATGGATTGACAAAGTGGCTACCATGATGGACTCGGGTATAGCAAGGATTGTGGTGATGGCACAGGACTGGGCAGTGCTTCATTCTGCTGTACACAGGATCACTAGGAGTTGGAGCCAACTTGACGACACCTAACAACAACAACATATGTCTCTAAGTAGGTCTGGTGGGCTTTAGAATCCCTATACATTGTCTTCTTGACTCAGATAATTTTCTCTCTTCTAAAGATTTTCTTCTGGTTTTGTGTGAACACTTCTGGTATGCCATTTACCTCAGACTGTTACATTATCTTTCATACCAATAAAACCCAAACCAGTTTCTTTCAAATCAACTCTGAGTCATGGCAATCCCATGTTTGTCAGAATAGAACTGTGCTCCATGGGGTTTTCAATGGCTGTGATCTTTTAGAAGTAGATTGCCAGGCCTTTTTTCAAGGCACCTCTGAGTGGATTCAAACTGCCAACTTTCATTTGATAGCTGAGTGCTTACCCATTTGCACCACCAAGGGAATCCCCATCTTTCAAAGAGCCGGAATGTGGGCGCTTCACTGCCCTGAACTGGAGAGAGGGTTTCAAAGTCACTTAGACTACTTATCCTGGAAGAGTTTTAGAATTCAAATAAAATTAGGAGTTGTTCTAAAAATTTACATGACCTGAAGCTAGAAGACAAATTCTGCAAATCAGTCGCAAGATCAAAATTCCTTTAAAGTTAGGAAATGATAGCTATAGTTTGCATTTTCTATCAGCCTCTTGTTTTATTGAATCTCTGTTGAAAGCCTCACAGCCTTTATGTTTTGCGATGAGGTAAAACCCAACAGAGTTCTTAACTTGTTTCTAAATCTTGGTCTTTAATGAATGGAATCAAGGCCGACTCTCTCTTAAGAAGTCTTCTCCTACATTTTCTGTTACATGAAGAAGAAATAAGAGGGAGAATGTGGCTATACAAGAGGAAATAAGCTCTCATAGTTAGAAGTGGTTGTTTTTTCACAAACTCTATGGGGAATTCTGAGCATTAGCCTCAAAAATCCATCCCGTATGCCAAAGTTGCTTTCAGATTTATCTGGCTTCTTGGGACCCTTTTAGTGAGCACCAGCTCTAAAATAGGAAGTGTTGATTCCCAAATGGAGGAAGGGTGAAGTAATGACTTAACTGCATAGGTGATATCTACCCCAAAAAATTTCAAGTATGAGAATTCCTAATCCTTTCTCTCTTCCTCTTGTTAAAGGTGGTTCTGATTTTATCCCTTTCAATATTCACCCCATCCTCATCATTCTAGACTGGCTTTTTGTGTCTTGGTGATACAAAATTAGAGGAAATTGAGAAGGCAAGAAAGGAAAAAATGGGCTTGCTCTAGAGTTGGGTGACAAATATTTATGAGGAGTTTTGACAAGCGAGCCACAGATGAAGTTGTATGTGACGGAAATAGAGGGAAAAGAAAAATGTAGATTTAAAATAAAGTATTTCTGAACTCAATATATTACATTCATGATATTTTGAGAATGCAAGTAAAGTTGAATTATTTTAAAATTATTATTTTTTGTTGCTGGACTGTAGTTTTTTGATTGCAATAATATTCTAAGACTAGAGTCCTCAGGAATTGTGCTATGATAAGGTTTACACTTATCTTTCTTGTTTTGATAAACTGATTTCTGGTCTCTTTTAGAACACCACAAGGTCCCTGGGTGGTGCAAAAGGTTTGCCCTTGATGGTTGAACTAAAGGTTGGCAGTGTGAACCCACCAACCAGTTCTGTGGAAGAAATACCTGGTAATCTTTTATAAAGATTATAGCCAAGAAAACCCAAGGGAGCAGTACTACTCCATAACACATATTGTTGCCAAAAGTAGGAACTGACTCAATGGCAAGGTTTTCTTTCTTTTTTTTTTTTTTTT
>NW_006921825.1:1776959-1777574 GCF_000298275.1 Orycteropus afer afer | reverse complement strand
CTGCCCCTTGAGCTGTGTCCCTGTGCATAAACAGCCCTTCTTTCTCCCATGATTGTTCTCTCCAAGGAGTGTATCTACCTAATGTAAATATTCAGCCCATATGCCTGTCTTTTACTTGGCTGGAAGCCACAGGTGTGGGTTCAATTCCAGACCTGAAGGGCAGCTAGGGGCCATAGTCTCAGTCATTCCACAAGGTTCTATCAGACCAGCAAACCTGGTTCCTCCCTTGCCCCCCAAAAATGATTTTGAGGTTTTTTTTCCACATTGTTCTCCCTCTCTATCCAGTATTTCCTACATAGATTCCCCTCCAAGTGGTTGACAGTGGTAGCTGGGCACCATCTAGTTCTTCTGGTCTCATAGTTGTATAGGCTGTGGATTGTATGGTGTACCCGTCGCTTCGACTAATTATTTCCATGAATCTTTGGTTTTCTTCATCTTTTCCCTGGATGAGGAGAGACCCATCGCTGCATCTAGATGGCTGCTTGCAAGCTTTTAAGATCCTGGTCGCTACTCGCCAAAGTAGGAGGTGGAACAATGTTTTGTGTAGTATGTTATGCCAGTTGAGCTTGTTGTTCCCTGCAACTATGGTCCTGAGCCCATAGATTCAACTACTTG
>NW_006921825.1:1751152-1776627 GCF_000298275.1 Orycteropus afer afer | reverse complement strand
CTACCTATCTAACAGTGTTCCCTCCCCTCCCCTCCCACCCCTGGTAACCAACAAAGAAAATTTCCTTCCATATATAAACCTTTCCTTGACTTTTACAATAACGGACTAATACAGTATTTGTCCTTCCATGATTGACTTATTTTACTCAGCATAATTTGACTTTTCTTATAATACACTGAAAGTGACAGAGAAGAAAATTATGGAATACAAACCTGCAAAACCATGATATTTACAACTGCTGTTCATTTACGAAACTAAATGGCAGAATAATTTCAAGTTAATAAAGAAGGGAGTTAGTTAATGAACATAGCAAAGTTTTTAATGGAAGGTATCTAATCTAGGACTGGCCTCTGAGAAAAGAATTGACCAGACTTCACTCCTCTGTTGGTTCTGAAAAGTCTATGGGAATGCTAAGCACAATATAGACTAACTAAGTTCAGAAAGTCAAGCACTTTACCTTGTGAATTATTAATATTAACTATGTCCACTGCCTGGAATTTTTGCAGCAGTAATGCTTAACTCCTTTGAACTTAAGTCATCCAATCTTTTTATTAAGGAATTTGGCTCTTATGAAGATAACTTTTCTGAGAAGAACATTTCTATAGTTATAGGAATTTGGCTTGTTAACAATAGCTGCTATTTCTGGGCTAATTGTTTTGCATACATTAGCATAGCAAATACTCATGAAAATTTTGTGAGATCAATATTATTATCTCCGTTTTACAGGGAAACAGCTGATGCTCAGAGAGGTTAAGTAACCAACCAGGGACACATTTAATTCATGAAGAACTCACTGTTGTATATTGCAGAGCTTGGACTAATTCATTTACTTGATTGCTTACTTTGCTTGTTTATACTTTACCCTACATTTTTAAAAGAAAATTTCAGTTGTTTGCTATACCTAGACCATAAGACAAGGGCACACCTTGCATTAATTACAAAGGTCATGGGGCTGAGTCCAACTCCATGGAATTTGTAGAGCCAAAGGAGATTGACAGAGAAGTGTTGGGAGTCAGGAGGTAATGGGTTAATTCATGGATCAGTTTAGAGAGAGATGGAATTGAAGATTAGGGTTAGCAGTGACAAGGTCAAGAGAAGAGAAAATAGTACTCTTGTGTCCTCTAATTTATTTTTTAATTCAATTAGTATTTCATAAGCACTTGCCATATATCAGGCAGTGTTATGATGAGCAAACACAGAGTCATTGTCTGCCTTCATGGAGCTTATAGGCTAATAAGTGGGAAACAAATAATCAAATAACAACTAACATAAATGTAAAATGAACTATTACATAGGAGTGGCACTATATGATCAGGTCTAAGAGGGGGAACTGATGCCTTAAAGGGTCAGGGAAGGATTCTTTGAGGAATAAGTGATTTATCTGGGATCCAAAGGATAAGGGTGATGAAGGAAAATAATTCCCAATAGAAGGACCAACATGTGAACATCATGTGGGAGGAGAGTGTGAAAGAAGCCAATGTGGCTAAACTGGAAGGTGGAAAGGGAGCTGGCTGGGGGGAAACTATGCATGGTCTTGGGTTATATTCAGGTTTTTTTTTTTTTTTTTTCCTGATATATGTGGCAGACATGAAAGACTTTAAGCAGGAGAATGACATGACTAGGCTTATATTTCATTAAGATCACTCTAGCTGTGATAAGAAGCAGACTGGATGGGGATAAAAACAGAAGTAAGAAGTTCACTTTGAAAGCTATACTGCAGTAAGATCTATGTGACTATATCCCATGTTGAGAGATAGCCAGTTAACAGAAGTTTTCAGTATTCTCAGCTGGTAGCATTAGGGTAGGAGCTAAATCTACATAGAGTATAGTGTTGTTGTAACAGAAATACCACAAATGGATGGCTTTAACAACAGGAATTTATTCTTTCACAATTTAGGAGGCCCGAAGTCTGAATTCAGAGTGCCAGCTCTAGGGACTGGGTGAAGGCCTCTTGACCTTGGGTTTCAGATCTATCTCTTGTTCCAGACCCACTGGAACTGAAGGCTTCTTCTGATTTACACAGCTGCTGGCTGCTGAAGCTGACAAACTCCAGATTGGCAGGAAAAATGGCACAATCCCAAATCAGCAGGCAACACAGCAAGGCTCTGGTTCAAGTACAGGAACTGGATATGAAGGCTCCACCAACTGCAGGATCCAAAGGTGCCAAAAAGCTTGAGGCCTTTCCCAAACCTTATTCATATGTACTGGAAGCAGGCCATACTCCGAAGGTAGTGTCCCTTCACCACTTAGCTGCCCACAGCAGATTCCACCATGGAGATGATTAAAATCTCATCATGGGGAGTAACTACATCCAGCTTCCAAGACACTCAGAACTGTGGCCTAGCCAAGTTGACACACAACTTTAACTCTCACAAGTGTGTTAATTAGAACACTAGCTTTGAATACACATATGGTTGCCTTCTATTGACATTCGCTGGTTGTAATGCTCATTGGTGTTTGTCTATAGCCAACATCAAATCTCTCCTTTGTTTTCCTATTCAATAGGAATCTTCTATCTGTTATTGTTGCTTATTCGATATTCTTAATCCAATATTGTTTAATGCCATCATACTTCCATATGGCCCAATTAGTTAAAAGGTAATTCCATTCCCTTTCCTAAGTCTTTGGTTCAAGAATGGGTTTGTGGTGTATTTCCAGCCAAGGAGACATGAAGGGAAGTTAGGAAGCATAGAGGTGTGACTTTTGAGGAAAGTTTCTGTTTCAGAAGAGACTTCCACTGAAGTGATATGGATATGATACCTAGAACTGCAACAGCCATCATACAACCAGACTATGGATGGTGACACTGAGAAATATGAAGCAATTTTGATCCTTAATAACATAATTAAACTATCAGTCAATCAAATCTGTCATCCTTGGAGCCCACACTACTTCTAACTCTCCTGTTACGTGAGATAATAAAGTTTTTAATTTGAACTTAGATTTCCTCTATTTGCAGATAAAAGTATTGTTTGGAGTTTGGCAAACTGATTAATTTCTTTGAGTCACTTCCCTTTTCTATAATGTGAACATAGATAGTTATACTTGCTGCATTGAAATATTGTGAGGATTATATGTTGTTGTTGTTATGTGCCGACGAGTCGGCCCTGACTCATAGCGACCCCTCCTTGGGTTTCCGGGGCCGGTATCACTACGGAAGTAGGATTGCCCAACCTTCCTTCTGAGGAGTGGCTGGTGGGTTTGAACCACTAGCCGTCTGGTTAGCAGGCAAGTGTCTTAGCCACTATGCTACCAGAGCTCCCAAGAGTTTAATTGTTATGTATCATCAAGTCAGACCCGACTCAGTGACCCCTTCTTGGGTTTCCGAGGTGGTATCACTATGGAAGTAGATTGCCCAACCTTCCTATGCCACAAAATTTTGAAGATAGCTACCTGGCCAATCATTGGAAAAGATCCATATTTGTGCCATTCCAAAGAAAGGTGATCCAGCAGAATGTGCAAATTATCAAACAATATCATTAATATCACAAGCAAATGAAATTTTGCTGAAGATATTTCAAAAACGGTTACAGCAAAACATAGATAGGGAACTGTGAGAAATTCAAACGATTCAGAAGAGGGAGTGGAATGAGGGATATCATTACTGATGTCAGGTGGATCTTGGCTGAAAGTAAAGACTAACAGAAGATATTTACCAGTGTTTTGTTGACTATACAAAAGCATTTTCCTGTGGCAATCATAAATTATGTCTAACATTGTGAAGAAGGGGAATTCCTGAACACTTAATTGTGCTCACGAAGAACTTGTACATAGACCAAGAGCCAGTTGTTTGAACAGAAACAAGGGAATACTGCATGGTTTAAAATCAGGAAGGGTGTATGTCAGCGTTTGTATCTTTTCACCATACTTATTCAATCTCTATGCTGAGCAAATAATCTGAGAAACTGGACTCCTGTTATCTCACATAACAGAAAAATTAGAGGTAGTTTGAGCTCCAAGGATGACGGATTTGATTGACTGATAGTTTAATTATGTTGTAAAGGATCAAAATTGCTTCATATTTCTCAGTGCTACCATCCATAGTCTGGTAGGAGAATGGCTGCTGCAGTTGTGGGTATCATATCCATAGTCAGTTCAGTGGAAATCTCTTATGAAACAGAAACTTTCCTCAAGAATGTTGCATAAGAATTGAGGGAAAACATTAATAAACTGTGATATGTAGAAGACACAACCTCGCTTGCTGAAAGCGAAGATGACTTGAAGCACTTACTGATGAAGATTGAAGACTACAGCCTTCACTATAAGTTACACCTCAATATAAGGAAAACAAAAATCCTCACAACTGGACCACTAAGCAATATCATGGTAAATGGAGAAAAGATTGAAGTTGTCAGAGATTTTATTTCACTTGGATCCATTATCAGTGCTCATGGAAGCAGTAGTCAAGAAATCAGATAACGTATTGCACTGTGCAAATCTGCAGCAAAAGATCCATTTAAAGTGTTAAAGTGCAAAGATATCATTAAGACTTGCCTGATCCAAGGGATGGGATTTTCAATAACCTCATATGCATGTGAAAACTGGACAATGATTAAGGAAGACCGAAGAAGAATTGATGCCTTTGAATCTATCTTGGAGGAAGTACAGCTGGAATGCTCCTTAGACATGAGAATGGGTAGACTTCATCTCATCTACTTTGGTCGTGTTGTCAGCAGGGACCAAGTTCTTGAGAGGAATATCATGCTTGGTAAAGTAGATTGTCAGTGAAAATGGGGGAAGACCCTCAATGAGATGTTGACACAGTGGCTGTGACAATGAGCGCAAGCATAGTAAAGATTGTGAGGATGGCGTAGGACAAGGTATTGTTTCATTCTGTTGTCCATAGGGTCGCTATGAGTTGGAGCCAACTTGATGGCACCTAACCACAATAACAATATGCTTAGCTTAGTGCATAGCAAATACTGATCCATTTTCATATTTGAGTCAGTAAGGATGAACTCTGATTATACATGGACCCATGTCTGCAGATCATATACCAGCCAACTCTTTGGAAACAAATACATTGCTATATTGTCTTTCTTTTTTCTATTTAGAGTTATCTTGATTTTTGGAGTTTTGTGGGGATGTGCAAGTTTACATGTAGGGACTGCTTGGATATCTTTTTTTTTTTTTTCCACCTTCATTCAATACAGTCAATTAGATTGGTTCTATAGATGAGTCAGTATGGTCAACTGTCAGAAAACACAAGCTACATGGTTACTGCAGTCAGAATCTTTCCTTTGGCTGTGGCCTCCCTGTCTTTGATTGAAGTATTTCACAAATATGATAACGGTATATGGGAATTATTTTGGCAATACTTATTATTTTGGCAGTGGAACACTGAATCAACTTTGTTATTTCTTGAATGTGCAGATCAATAAGCTAATTCTTCTTTCCTGAAATCCTAATAAGACTTTTGGTTCAGTGTCAGCACTTTTCAAGCTAGATTGACACTTCCAAAATTAGATTGGTTGATTCAGAGTCAAAACTTGCTTTTGAGTATCAAACCTGAAATAATTGTCTTGCTTTTTGTTTTGTTGTCTTTATCAGAATTTGCTGGTAATTTCTAGAATTGTACCTTGTTTTGAATATGTTCATAAAAGGCACACCCATTCAGTGGCTGGGGATAGGCACTAACCTTGTTTGTGATTAGCATACATGAGTCTGTAGGAGGAAAGCTAGCATTTGAGTACAAGGCAGGGTACTAGTTGATATTATTATCTTCAGGTAACAGATAAAGAAACATAGGATTACAGAGACAAAATAACTTGCTCAAGTCACTATTTACTGAATGGTAGAGATAAAGCTCAAACAGAAGCTTGCTGTATTGTAAGAGATGTTTTATTTGAGAAGCAATCCTACAGAGTAAGTAACCACTGAGTTTAAAAACATGGACTGCAGCCCATGTTTAATTGATGGCTTTGCCACTTGCTAACTATATGATATTAGGCCTTGCATCTCAGTTTTCTAAATTCATAATGGAAATGTTAGTGTCTACATCAAAATGTGGTTGTGATGATTAAATGAGTAAATATATATATAAACACTTGGCATGTGTTTATTAAATAGAGTACAAATAACATGTTTCTTTACCATTAGATAAATGTAGCTGTATTGCCATATTTCCAATTTGGAATTGATTTTTCTGGGTGTTTTAGAATGGAAATACAGATATTTTTGAGCAAGTCGCTTACTCTTGACAATAGAGCCAAAATATGGCAGGCTGGAATTTGAATTCTGGTCTTCAAAATTATATTGCTAACACTTTTTCTACTACATCAGCTAGAATGGGACACTTTGAGTGAGCTACTGAGGAAAAAAAAAATCCACTAAAGGTATTAACTCTGAGGCTAACATTCAAACAAATATCTTAGCCTTTTCAGGGATTATCCATGAGTAATCAGGGATTTTCTTTGCATATTGAGACTTAAAAATCAAATATGATTTCAAATAAAAGTCCAGGTACAATGCATATACATCTTTATTCACTAGAGATTTCTCGTTGCTTTTTTTTTTTTTGTCATTAACAAAAGCTTTTTTTCTTATTTATTTTAGCACTCATCTTTTGTCGCTACAATAAGAGCTTTTAAATATTTTAAATTGGTCACACAGAAACCATTCTTTAATGACTACATCGGTTCTGAATCAGTGTGCTATAAATAAACACAAAAACTGGAATAAATTTCATTAGCAAGTAAACATAATACATATCACACAGCACTTCACATAAATTCCCTTCTGTGCTTGTCAAGCAAGGACTCGAGAAATGCTTGTCTCTGCAAGCTGCACCAAGACTCATAAATTGCTTCACAGAATGAGGAAATATTCAGTAAACACAGACAATTAATGACCATGTTCCGCAGAGACTGAAATGGAACTCCTGCACACTCCCAAAGACTTAAGGAAAACCGCTTGTCCTTATATTGTCCTTGAGGGCTCTGCCACTAGGCAACCTGACTGGGTTCAATTTGGTGGAGTAAGAAACATAAAAATCCAAATCTGATTTTTCTTGTTTTGGGTATGTGTACATTTGTTATATTTTCCCTACCTAGCAGAAATTCTTTGTTTTTCTGGGTAACACCTCCAATCAATCTTCCTTTGATGAACTTAGTCTTCCCACTGTTAGGTCTTATGATTTGGGTCAAGATGATTTACCCTTCCTGCTTCTGGGTTAGAATCTGACACTGACTAGGCCAATCAGAAAATTCAATCCTCTTGGTCACAATGACTGATCCAGGGATGGACAGATGACCCGAAGACAAGCCATTAAGAATTAATTCTGTACCTTCTATAGGAACTATGGGAAAGAGAACTCCCTATATGTAACAATGGAGCTGGAATGGCCTGTAAGTGAGAACCAACTGCTTGGAATGAAGTCAATATGAAGGAGATAAGACCTCATTTGAGCACCTTGATCCAGTCATACCTGAATATTTTATCTCAGAAAGTTTGCTAACTTGAGGCTGTAAAGACTACATTCCTATTTTTTTTTAAAGTAGTTTGGTTTTTTACTATTTTTCTTAATCCATCTTGAATGGCTTCTATCACTGTCAATGAAAAGGAGCCTCATAAGATCATGCTAATAAAATATACTATAATAATCATATGAACAAAAGACCTTGTGAGCATCCAAGATAGAGTGACTGTTGTTGTTGTTATGTGCCGTCAAGTTGGATCCGACTCATAGCGACCCCTCCTTGGGTTTCTGAGGTGGTATTACTACGGAAATAGATTGCCCAAACTTCCTTCCTAGGAGTGGCTGGTGGGTTTGAACCACCAGCCTCTGGTTAACAGTCAAATGCCTTAGGCACTACGCTACCAGAACTCTTAGAGTGACTAGGGATGACAATTAAATTGAGATCTGAAGATGTGTAGAATTTCATAAGAGGAATAATTTAAGGGAAAACCACTTTAAAGAGGAAGAAAACCATGTACAAAGGGAGGGACATTCCAAATCATGTGAGAAAATTGTTACTACTGGAGCACAGTGTTACAGCAGGAAGTGATGAGAGCAGTAGCTGGAGAGATGGCTGGAGCCAGTTGTCTAGGGCATTGTACACTGTGCTAAGGATTTTGGGCAATGTGACCCTTGTTGTTGTTGTTGTTATGTGCTGTCGAGTCGGCCCCGACTCATAGTGACCCCTCCTTGGGTTTCCGAGGCAGTATCACTACAGAAGTAGGATTGCCCAACCTTCCTTCCGAGGAGTGGCTGGTGGGTTTGAACCGCCAGCCTTCTGGTTAGCAGTCAAGTGCCTTAGGCACTATGCTACCAGAGCTCCTTAGGAGGAATGATAATATTAGATTAGCCTGTTAGATTTCCAATTCTGATGGCAGAATGAGGAATGGATTCAAGTGTGGAGATCCTCTAGGCAGGAAAGATGATTTGCTATGACAACAGTTCAGGAACACTTCAAGAAAGAAAGAAAATATTCCTTGACTGAGGTAAGTACAGATATGGTGAGATTGCTGTCTTTCCCTATCCTGTATTTAAGGCTGACATTGCTAATTGACTTCTCTCTTTCCAAATTTCATTTGGCTGCTAACTAGAAGGTCAGTGGTTCAAGCCTACCCAGCACCCTGTGGAAGGAAGAGGGGGCAATCTACTTCTGTAAAGATTCACAGCCTTAGAAACCCAATGGGGGTTGCTATGAGTTGGAATAGATTAGATGGCAGTGAATTTGAGTTTGTTTATTTTTTCCATTTTAGCATTCTCCACAGTATGCCAGATAGCCACTACCACTTTTTTGTTGATACTGCCACTGACACATCTGTAAAACAAGAAAAGCAAGCCCATTGTCATCAAGTTGATGCCAACTCATAGGTACCCTATAAGACAGAGTAGAGCTGCCCCATAAGGGTTCTAAGGCTGTAATCTCCATCAAAGCAGGCTGCCTCATCTTTCTTCTGTGGAGCACCTGGTGGGTTTGAACCACCAAGCTTTTGGTTAGCAGGCAAATGCTTTCATCACTGCACCACTAAAGCTGATACATCTATATAGTCTACTATTCCAGAGCATCCTATAAGTAAGTAGTGAATATGGATATTATAAGGAGACTGGAATTCTCTTGAACTGACTTTTGTGTTAGGTTCTCTGGGTTGTATTGTAGAGCTAAAACTCTTCTTTTTTGATTTGTAGAAGTAAGTGGATGAGTGTTTGCTGAACAGAAAAAAAATATTTGGAGTGAGATCTTAGCTTCTAAGAGAGACTGCAACTTTTCTTCTTTCAATGCAAACAACAGCCCCAGTCCAGCAACCAAAACAAAGTTGATGGACTCCATGGGGGCCACTGTCGAGCTCAAGCTACTTTTAATGGGATGTGAAGCATGTGCATTTCCTCGAGGTCACAGCTTTAAGTCTGACCCGTGGCCATAAGAACCACCATCTGACAGCTCCTTGGCAGCAGCTGTGAAATGAGTTATGGGTCTCAGGACCATTCTCAGTAGCATGAGTCCACTTCAGCAAAGTCGTTCTGGAATTACTGCCAGTAAGGGAGTGCTAAACTGAAAGGCAAAGGAATAAATGGAGACAGAGATGCTCCATGCACCTGTCAAAGAGGTTTTCCCACAGCCACTCTGAGGCCCACTGGGTTAAAGGCTACATTGAGAGTTTTCATTGGAGGAAGGACAAGCTCTCAGGCAATGGGCTGTGTGTTCCTCTGCTAGCTCACAGAGATAGATTCAAAAATGGGGTTTGAATGGCTTTGGCATCGAGTGGCTTTCTCTCCAAATACCACAGAGAAGATTCATTAGATAAAGGGTCTTTAGAGCTACATAAAATTAATATTTTAATTAAAGAAGAGAAATCTCTCATTTGGACAGAAACGAACACTATGTAGAAGGAACCTGGGTTTTGGATGCAAAGTTTTGAAATTTTCTGAAGGCTTCCCTCCTTAAGCTTCTTAGTACAGTCTTGTTCTTGTTTGCTCACATCGACAATGAAAATATGCCATTATTTTTGGGAGTCTAATGTTTTACAGTAGGAAAAGTGGATCTAAACTAGAGGAATGATCAGAGATTTCAAATTTCAAAAGACTGTCAGTATCTATGTTTTCAGAAATTCAGAGAAGAAAACCTGTATACACTGCTATTTATAAAAATAATGACCATTTATCAAGAAACAGAAATATGCCAACTCACTCTCTATGATCCACCACTTGTCTGTCAGTTTGTTGTACTGTGGTGGCTTGTGTGTTGTCATCAGGCTGGAGGCTGTGCCACCGGTATTTCAAGTACCAGCAGGGTTACCCATGGTGGACAGGTTTCAGAAGATCTTCTAGACTAAGACGGACTCAGAAGAAGGAAGGGGCCATCCACTTCTTAAAGGATTGGCCAGTCAAACCCTTATGAATAGTAGTGAAACACTGTCTGATATATCACTGGAAAACTTCATGAATAGCCCTGAAACATTGTCCAATATAGTGCTGGAAGATGAGCCCCTCAGGTCAGAAGACATGTAAAATATGACTGTGGAAGATCTGCCTTCTCAGCATAGAGTCAACCTTAGTGTTGAGGTTGGTGTAAAGCTTTTGGGACCTCCATTTGCTGATGTGGCATGACTAAAAATGAGAAGAAACAGCTGCAAACATCCATTTATAATCAGAACATAGAATGTATGATGTATGAAACTCGGAAAATTGGAAGTTGTCAGAAATGAAATGGAATGCATAAAGATCAGTATCCTAGGTATTAGTGAGCTGAAATGGACTGTTTTTGGTCATTCTGAATCAGAAAATCAAGTAGTCTACTATGCTGGGAATGACAAATTGAAGAGGAATGGTGTGGCATTCCTTGTCACAAAGAATGTTTCAAGATCTATCCTGAAGTACAATGCTCTCAGTGATAGGATAATATCCATATGGCTGCAAGGAAGACCAGATAACACTACAATTATGCACCAACCACCAAAGCCAAAGATGAGGAAATTGAAGATTTTTACCAACTTCTGCAGTCTGAAATATGCAAATATGCATCAAGATGTGTTGATTATCACTGGTGATTGGAATGCAAAAGTTGGGAACAAAGAAGAATCACCTGGTAGTTGGAAAATATGGCCTTGGTGTACACAGGAATCAGATTGACTACATCTGTGGCAAGAGGCAATGGAGAAGCTCAGTATCTTCAGCTAAAACAAAGCCAGGAGCTGACTGTGAAAGAGACCATCAACTGCTCATATGGAAGCTCAAGTTGAAGTTGAAGACAATTAAAACAAGTCTACAAAAGCCAAAATATGACCTTGATTACATCCCTTCTGAATTTAGAGAACATCTAAAGAGTAGATTTGATGCATTGAACATCAATGACCAAAAACCAGAGGAATTGTGGGATGATATCAAGAACATAGTGGCTAAGACACTTGCCTGCTAACCAGACGGCTGGCGGTTCAAACCCACCAGCCACTCCTCGGAAGGAAGGTTGGGCAATCCTACTTCCGTAGTGATACTGCCTCGGAAACCCAAGGAGGGGTCGCTATGAGTCGGGTTTGACTCGACGGCACATAACAACAACAACAACATCAAGAACATCATCCATGAAGAAAGCAAAAAGTCATTAAAAAGCAGGAAAGGAAGAAAAGACCAAAATGAATGTCAGAAGTGGCTCTGACACTTGGCCTTGAATGGAGATTGGCTAAAACAAATCAAAGAACCAACAGGATAAAAGTGCTGAACAGAAGATTTCAAAGAACAGCTTGAAAAGACAAAGATAATTATTATAATGAAATGTGCAAAGACCTGGAGTTAGGAAACCAAAAGGGAAGAACATGCTCAGCATTTCTCAAGCTGAAAGAATTGAAGAAAAAATTCAAGCCTTGAGTTGCAATATTGAAAGGTTCTAAGGACAAATTATTTAATGATGCTGGAAACATCAAAAGAAGATGGAAGGAATACACAGAGTTACTGTACCAAAAAGAATGGGTCAATGTTCATTCATTTCAGGAAGCAGCATATGATCAAGAACCAATGGTATTGAAAGAAGTCAAAGCAGCACTGAAGCAATTGGTGAAGAATAAGCCTTCAGGAATTGACAGAATACCCATTGAGATGTTTCAACAAAAGGATGCCTCGCTGGAAACACTCACTTGTCTTTGCTAAGAGATTCGGAAGACAGGTACCTGGCCAACTGACTGGAAGAGGTCCATATTTGTATCCATTGCAAAGAATGATGATCCAACAGAATGTGGAAATTATTGAACAATACCATTAATATTACATGCAAGTAAAATCTTATGGAAGATAATTCAAAAACAGTTGCAGCAGTATATTGACAGAGAACTTCCAGAAATGCAGACTGGATTCAGAAGAGGATGTAGAATGAGAGATAATCATTGCTGATGTCAGATGGATCTTTGCTAAAAGCAAAGAATTTCAGACACATGTTTACTTGTATTTTATTGACTATGCAAAAGCATTTGATTGTGTGGAGCATAACAAATTATGGAATTGAGAATAATGGGAATTCCAAAACAATTGTGCTCATGAGGAACTGTACATAGACCAGGAGTCTGTCATTTGAACAGAACAAGGGGCTACTAAATGGTTTAAAATCAAGAGGGGAGTGTGTCAGGGCTGTATCCTTTCACCATACTTATTCAATTTGTATACTGAACAAATAATCTGAGAAACTGAACTATATGAAGAAGAGCATGGCATCAGGATAGAAGGAAGACTCATAACAACCTGCAATATGCAGATGACACAACTTTGCTTGCTGAAAGTGAAGATTACTTGAAGCACTTACTGATGAAGATCAAGGGCTACAGTCTTCAGTATGAATTACATCTCAACATAAAGAAAATGAAAATCCTTACAACTGAGTCAATAAGCAGCATGATGATAAATGGAGAAAAGACTGAAGTTGTCAAAGATTTCTTGTTACTTGGTTCACCATCAACACCAATGGAAGCAGCAGTCAATACATCAGATGATGTATTGCATGGACAAATCTGCTGCAAAAGACCACTTTCAAGTGCTGAAGAGGAAAGATGTCTCTTTGAAGACTAAGGTGTGCCTGACCCAAGCTATGGTATTTTCAGTCACTTCATATGCATGTGAGATCTGGACAATGAATAAGGAAGACTGAAGAAGAGTTGGTGTTTTTGAGTTTGGGTGTTGGTGAAGGATATGGAAAGTCCCATGGACTGCCAGGAGAACTAACAAATCTGTCCTGGAAGAAGTGCAGCCAGAATGCTTGTTGGAAGCAAGAATGGCCAGTTTTTTTTCTCACCTTCTTTGGTTATGTTGTTAGAAGGGACCATTTCCCTGGAGAAGGATATCATGCTTGGTAAAGTGGAGGGTCAGTGAAAAAAGGGAAAGCCCTCAATGAGATGGATTGACACAGTGGCTGCAATGATAGTCTTGGTTATAGAAAGTATTGTGAGTCTGGCACAGGACCAGGCAGTGTTTCTTTCTGTTGTACATAGGGTCGCTATGAGTCAGAGCTGACTAGACGGCACCTAACAACAACAACAACTCTCTGTGATCTCATTTACATTCCCCAACCATGAGAGGTATTTATTGTTATTTTTTCCATTTTACAAATCAAATGGTTGAGAGTTTAAAGATATAACTTACCTATGCTATACAAGTAGCAAGAAATGAAGCCTGTCTTTAATCACACATCTGTATGATGTGTAAGTCCATAGTCTTTTCACTTTATCTGATGGTATGCAAAATGGATGTGCTGGATCAGATATCCCCAAATAGGATAAAATGGAATGATGATATAAGTTACTAATAATCATGGGTACTGGGAACTCTGCTAATGCATTATGGACATTTTCTCAGTTAGTCCTCACAATGACACTGTGTGTTGGGTTTTTATTTGTTTATTTATTTTTAAATTTAATTTTGTTGCTAAGAATACACACAGTAAGACATACACAATTCAACCACTTTTACACGTATAATTCTATGACAATGATCACATTCTTTGAGTTGTACAACCCTTCTCACCTTCCTTTTCTGAGTTCTTCTTCCCCCATTAACATAAATTCACTCCTCCCTAAGGTTCCTATCTAATATTTTAAGTTGTTGTCAATTCAATCCCATATAAGTAGATCTTAAAAGAGCACAATGCTTAAAGCAAACATTTCTTTACTAGTTAAGCTATACTATTGTTTGTTTTTAAGAAGACTTCAGGGAATATTTTTGGTTTAAGTGTTAAAGGTTATCTCAGGGTTAGTAGTTTCATGGGTTATTACAGCGCTCTTGGCTCCAGAATATCTGAAGTCCATGAGAATTTGAAATTCTGTTCTAAATATTCCCTTTTTTGATAAGGATCCTTCTATAGAAAGTTTGATCAAAATATTCAGTAGTGGTAACTGAGCACAGTCTAACTCTTCTGGTCTCTTGGTAAAAGTTCATGGAGACATTTAACCACACACTCCACATCCTCCTTCTGTTTCTGACTCTCTCTTCCTGTATTGCTCCAGGCAAAAAGAGACCAATTTCTGTGCCTTGGATGGCTGCTTGTAAGCTTTCAAGACCTCAGGCACTACAAAACAAACTAAAAGAACAGAAACACTAACCACATTATTAGGCCAATTAACTGGGATGTCACTTGAAACCAGGGACAGATTACTCAATAAGCAGGTGCTTAGAGTGTCAACAAACAAAGACACCAGTTGTCCGAAGTAAAGACCCATAGATGCTAAGCCAGCAGGACACACAAAAAAGTGAGTGCCACAGTGCTAAGGAACCGGTGAGGCAATAAATGAAATTGATACCAGCTCCAGGGCATGAGACTGTGCCTGCCAGAAATAAAGTTCACGCCAGGTCACAAGGACACCCTCACACAAGATTGTATAAGCTATGAGGTCCCTACTAGTTCAACACCTTCATTGACATCGGTCTCTTATAGTCCCTTGCCTTGTAATTGAAAGTTCTTATCTCAGCGAGACTCTAGGGAGTCTACTATTTCTTTCTAATAAATAAGAGGGGGGGCGTCGAGTCTATTTAAAATAAAATATAGTAATTCGTTGTAATACTTGTTTTCTAGTCATTAAATTTTCCTTCATAACATCTTTTCATTTGCTCATTTATAATTGTAGTATTTATTATCAAACAACATCAAAATTGAAGTATGAATCACTTAAGGGAAAATTGGTGACATTTTTTGTTGTGGGAGATTGACAGAATTTTACATTGATTGTTGAAACTAAGTTCATTGATTAATTTTCTTTCTTGTAGAATATGTGGACTAATCTTTTTGTAGAAAATATGGTATACACTAAAAATCTTAGTACCCCACATGCACTAAAAATTTTGTAATCCAATTCATCTCATTCCACTAAAATGGCATATGTCACCTTGGCCTTCAATCACTAATATTATAACATTTTAAAATAAGTTACATCATGGATAGATAACACACACACACACATCTCACATGTCCTATTTGGAATATGAATAAGCAGAGGATGGGGCACCACAGATTATCAGTGTTTAGGGTCCTCACAGCCTTAACCCAGCCCTGCGTGAAACCATGACCCTGAACTTCCAAATGAAGGAACCAAATCCCATGAGATTTTTAGTTGTACATAAAGCAGCTTCAGCAGCTACTCTCTCTCTATTTTTTTTTCTTTGTAAATATACTTATTATGCAACTTTTGCCAGTTTAGCTACTTATAGATATACAACTTATTTACAATAATTACAGTAATTGAGTTGTGCAACCCTACTTTTAATCAAAGTGATTTTTCCATCACTGTTAACCCCCATCCCTTTGATTTCTATATATTTGCTTTTTTTTTTTTTTTTGGTATAAGTGAAGTCACAATATTTGTCCTTTTGTGGTTGACTTATTTCATGCAGCATAGTGTCTTAAAGCTCCATCAATATTGTCCCATGTACCAAGACTTCGTTTCCTCTACTGGCTGACTAGTATTTCATTGTATGTATGTACCACATTTTGCCTATGCACCCATCTGTTGATGGGCATTTGAGTGTTTCCACTTTTAGCTATTGTGCACAGTGCTGCAATGAATTATGCTGTACAAGTCTCTGTTTAAATTTCTACTTTCAGATCTTTTAGTTATATACCTAGGAGTGGAATTGCTTGATTATATGGTAGTTCTAATTTTAATTTTTTGAGGAATTGCACACTGTTTTCCATAATGGCTGTACCATTTTGCATTCCCACTAGCAAAGGATAAGAGTTTCAATTTCCCCACATCCTCATCAACACTTTTTGTTTTCAGTTTTTAAAAATCTTAGCCATCCTAAAAAACCAAGCCCATAGCCCTCGAGTCAATTCTGACTCATAGTGACCCTATAGGACAAATAAGGACCAGCCCATAGTGTTTACAAGGCTATAAATCTTAACAAAAGCAGACTCTCTCGTCTTTCTCCCATTGAGCAGCTAGTGGGTTAGAACCACCAACGTTCTGGTTAGCAGCCAAGTGCTTTAACCACTGATTCACCAGAGCTCCTTTATCCATCCTAGTCAGAGTGAAATGGTATCTCATTGTGAATTTCATTTTTATCTTACTGATAGCTGATGATACTGGGCATCTTTTCATGTGATTGGTGGCCATATGAATGTTACCTTTGGTGAAATTTGTATTCAAGACCTTTGCCCATTTTATGTTTGGGTTATTTGTCTTTTTATTAAGTTATTCAAGTTAAGCTATTGGTTATTAGATTCTGCATTGTGTTTTATTATTTACCCATTTTATAGTTGAAGAAACTTAGAAATTCCAGTAACTGTTCCAAGGCTTCTTGGGCCAGTAAGCAATGGAACTTGAGTTAGGATTATTGCTTGCCATATTCCAGTGCTCATACCCTTAACCATTAAAGCTAGTGTGCTTCATAGACCAATAGAGGTATATGAGATTATTTCAGTCAGCACATAAACAAATAACCTTTTAAAAGTTATTTAATTAAGCAAATGAAACAGATTTTTCATTAGTAGTAGTGATATTTCTATTTTAAAATGAATTTATTTAAGTGAAAAAGTGAGTTGACTGAACTATAATATATATTGTTAGGGGCTGTTGAGTCAGCATGACTCATAGTGATCCCATGCACAATAGAACAATACAATGCCCTGTCCTGTGCCGTTCTCACACTCCTTACTATGCCTGAGCCCATAGTGACAGCCACTGTGTCAATCCAACTCGTTGAGGCTCTTCCCCTTTTTTGCTGATCCTCTGCTTTGCCAAGCATGATATCTTTCTCCAGGACTGGCCCTTCTGACAATGTGACTGAGGTGGGTGAAATGAAATCTGGCCACTCTTGCTTCTAAGGAGCCTTCTGGCTGCCCTTCTTCCAGGACAGATCTGTTCGTTCTCCTGGAAATTCATGGTATTTTCCATATTCTTTGCTAATGCAATTCAAAGCCATCAACTCTTTTTCAGTCTTCCTTATTAATTGTCCAGCTTTGACATGAATATGAGGTTATAGAAAATACCATAGCTTGGGTTAGTTGAACTTCAGTCTTCAAAATGACACTTCTTCTCCTTAAGACTTTGAAGAAGTCTTTTATAGCAGATCTGCCCAGTACAATCTGACATCTGATTTCTTTAAAAAAAAAAAAAAAAAAAATTATTGTGATTTGGGTGCACATTTACAAAGCAGATTTGTTTGACTCTCAACAGTTCATTAATATTTGGTTTCATGGCTCTGATTACAATCCCCAATCATAAAAAACTCTACTTCCCTCTCCTCTCTGTGACTACCCCTTCCCTGTGCCCTTCACATCTATTCATTCTTGTCTGTCCAGCTGTCCCTCTATGTAAATGCTGTCCTTCTGATGTCTCATGATTGATTGATCTAAGGGGTGCTTGTAGGTTTTTCTACTGTTTGGTTGAGAGCTAATTCACAGAAGTGAGTCCATTTCCAGGCCTGAAGGATTTAACCCAGGGCCATAGTCTTGGGAGATCCACCAGTCTCTATCCAACCAGTAATTCTGGTCATTTTTGTGTTTTTTAATTTTGTCCCACATTTTCCCTCCCACTCTATCCAGGATCTCAAATTTTGATCCTTTTCTAAGTGGTTGGCATTGGTAGCAGGGCACCATCTAGTTCCTCTAGTCTCAGGGTCCAGAAGGGTGAGGTCCTCATGGTCCATCATATCTTTGAACAGGTTGTTTCCAAATGACTTTGATTTTCTTCATTCTTCTTTGCTCCAGATGAGAGGAGATCAATAGTTGCATCTTAGATGGCTGCTTGAAAGCTGTTAAGATTCCTGTCGCTGCTCACTATAGTAGAAAGTAGAACAAAATTTTTATCTTCTTCATTGTGCTAGTTGAGCATGATGTCCCCTGAGACTATGGTCCCAAACAGGCAGGTGCAGTGATTCTCTCCTCAAGGTGTTTCTGATTTCTTGATGGTACTTCCATGGATGTTGATTGTGGATCCAAGCAAAATGAAAAATGAACTTTTTAACAATTTCAATCTTTTCTCCATTTATCATGATGTTGCTTATTTGTCCAATTGTAAGGGCTTTTGCTTTCTTTACATTGAGGTGTAATCCATACTGCAGACTGTAGTCTTTATTCTTCATCAGTAAGTGCTTCAAGTCATCTTCAGTTTCATCAAGCAAGGCTATATCACCTGCATGTTGCAAGTTGTTAAGGAGTCTTTCTTCAATCCTGGTGACTTGTTCTTCTTCATATAACCCAGCTTCTTAGACTATTTGCTCAGCATACAGATTAAATAAGTATGGTGAAATGATATAACCCTGACCCACATCCTCTCTGATTTTAAATTATGCAGTATTCCCTTGTTCTGTTGGAACCACAGCCTCTTGGTCTATGTACATGTTCCTCATAAGCACAATTAAGTGTTCTGGAATTCTCATTCTTTCCAACATTATCCATAATTTGTTATGATCCACATGGTCAAATGCCTTTGCATAATCAGTAAAACACAGGTAGTCATCTTTTTGGTATTCTTTGCTGCCAGCTAAGAATGATCTGACATCAGCAATGATATTTCTTATTCCACGTCCTCTTCTGAATCCAGCTTGAATTTCTGGAAGATCCCTATCAATATATTGCTGCAACCATTTTTGAATTATCTTCAGTGAGATTTTACTGTGTATGGTATTAATGATATTGTTTGATAATTTCCTCATTCTATGGGATCACCTTTCTTTGGAATGGGCACAAATATCAGTCTTTTCTATTCAATTGGCCAGGTAGCTGCCCTCCAAATTTCTTGGCATAAATGAGTAAGTGCCTCGAGCACTGCATACGTTTGTTGAAACATCTCAATGGTATTATATCAATTCCTGTAGACTCGTTTCTCACCAATTCCTTCAGTGCAGCTTAGACTTCTTTCTTCAGTACCATTGATTCTTGATCATATGCTACATCCTGAAATATCTGAACATTGGTCAATTCTTTCTGGTGCAGTGACTGTGTATTCCTTCCATCTTCTTTTGAAGCTTATTGCATTATTCAATATTTTACCCATACAACAAAACAAAACACCCAGAAAAAAAAAATCACTGCTGTTGAGTCGGTTCCAACTCATAGTGACCCCTCATTGGATTTCCAAGGCAGTATCTCTATGGAAGTATTTTGCCCAGTCTTCCTTCCCAGGAGTGGCTGGTGGGTAGAATCCTTCAATATTATGACTTGAGGATTGATTTTTTTTTTTCCAGTTCTTTAGTCATGAGAAATGCCAAATATGTTCTTTCCTTTTGGTTTTCTAACTCCGAATCTTTATCCATTTCATAATAATACTTTACTTTGTCTTCTCGAGCCAAACTAGAAATCTTCTGTTTAGCTCTTTTAGCTCTTTTATTCCGTCCATTTGTTTTAGCTACTGTCCATTCAATAACAAGTTTCAGGTTCTCTTCTGATACCCATTTTTTTTTCTTCCTTTCCTGTCTTTTCAATGACCTTTTGCTTTCTTCATGTATGATGTTCTTGATGTCATCCTACTTGCCTGTTCTTCAGTCATTTGTGTTCAGTGCATCAAATCTATTCTTCAGATGGTCTCTAAATTCAGGTGGGATATAACCAAAGTCATGTTTTGGCTCTTGTGGACTTGTTTTAATTTTCTTCAGCTTTCACTCAAACTTGCATATGAGCAATTGATAGTCTGTCCCACAGTCAGCTCCAGGCCTTGTTTTGACTGATAATAATATTGTATAAATACATAAAAATGGAACACAAAAATGGCCAAGGTGGTTCATGAAAGATTGAGGTCTGGGGTCACTGTGGTGTCTTTGATGCTTCCTAGTGGTTGGGGAATAGGGGGACACACTGTACACAGACTCTAGGTGCTATCCCAGAGTATCTACCTGGATTCCCTAACAGCTCAGCTGCCTGGGAACCTTGAAAGGAAAATGTGAATCTTCCTGTTAGCTCCTTGCTTTGGTCTGCTGAATGTTACATCCTGTGGGCACGTGAAAAAATACAGCTCCTCTTTTGCTTTCCACATTCTAACCAAATGCCACAGCTGATTTAAGTGCCTCTTCCTCCATGAAGCTTCCTTCTGAATTCCTATTATCTCACTGTTGGTACCACAGAACTTGTCATTTTACAATGATAAAATGTGCTCTTATTGTTTCTCTGTCAATTGTGATCTTGGATGGAAACACAGAATTAATAGTGAATATTGAAGTACTGAAGGAGCTCTGATGGTGCAATGGTTAGGGCATTTGGCTGCTAACCAGAAGGTTGATGGTTCAGACTCACCAGCCACTCCATGGAAGAAAGATGAGACAGTCTGCTTCAGTAAAGATTCACAGCCTTGGAAACCCAATGGGGGTTGCTATGAATTAGAGTTGACTCAATGGCAGTGAGGATTTTTTTTTTTTTTTTTTAAATTGAAGTGCTGAAGGAGCTCTGATGGTGCAGTGGTTAAGGTATTTGGCTGCTAACCAAAATGTAAGTGGTTCAAATCTACCAGCTGCTCTGCAGGAGAAAGATTAGTAAATCTGCTTCAATAAGGATTTACAGCATTAGAAACCTTATAGGAGTCACTATGAGTCAGAATCTACTAGAGGGCAATGAGTGTGGTTTGATTTTGGGGATTGAAGTGCTGTGTTGAAAAGGATTCTGAGGTTGCATATAAGCTCATCAGAAAAGGACATTATGATCTGGTGGGGTGGGTTAGGTGAAGAGAAGCATGCATGCCCCACATTGGTCATCCCTGAGTTTTGATGCTCCAGCTAGATGATAGCTCTTTGAGGAAAAGATTCATGGCTTCTCCATACACTATGCTTTCCTTAGCATGTAGTACACTTATAGATGAACTGATTCTGTCTTTTATCTCCCCTGAAGAAGGAATCTGGAATTCCAAGAGAGTAACCAATCATTATATTAAATTTCAATGTAGATTGCAGGTATAGAATCTCCATTTCTAGTTTGAAGACAAAGTATTTGCTTACTAAAGAGTAACTGCTCTTTATCTATACACTGCAAACCAGCAGGTATTGAAAAATGGGTTTAAGGATGGGGGAGAAGATCCAGGTAAGGGAGTACATCAGAAAAACAATGACCTTTAGTCTAAAATGATCTTGTACAACATGTTTTAGGATATATTTTCTGCCATATACTAATCCATTCAATATATACTATAGTTTTGGTTTGGTGTTTACACTAATCTGTTCAATATATACTATATATATCTACCCAATCCTTTTCCCCTTGATCCAATATCACCCTGTTTCTCTGTTGATGCTAAAAAGCAGTAGGTCAGCAGGTAGGAATGGGTTGCTTCACTGGTCCTCTTTGCTTCAGATTTCATCAGCAACATGGCAAGGTGAAGAGCAGCAGCTGTCAGAATTCACTCACAGTGGGCTATTAATCTAGGAAGTGTCTGCATTAGCCTGGAAGGTATTAAATTGTAGCTGGGAAAAATGATCTATAAACAGAATCCTGGTTATGCAACTAGTTTAGACATCCCTTGACAAAACTATGAAGTAGGCATAGTGCCAATTCAGGCTCTACCATCTCTTCTTTGCCACATTCTACCTTCTCTTCCCTGCCCCTGAGATGCTCATGACCCTCATGACAGGACTCTCTTTCCTTGGGAAAATGCAATCTGTTCCTAATTTTGTTTGTCCTTTTATAACCCATTCAGCATTGTGGGTCACATTATTTTAGACTCTTTGCTCTTAGCTTGCTGACTATATATCATTTAGAATAAGTTATTCTCAGCCAGCTAATATATTTTCTCTTCTGAATGGAATTTGCAGCCACTAAGAATGCATAGAGAGCTCTGGTAGCATAGTGCCTAAGACACTTGACTGCTAACCTGAAGGTTAGTGGTTCAAACCCACCAGCCACTCCTCAGAAGGAAGGTTAGGCAATCTATTTCCATAGTGAAACCACTTTGGAAACCCAAGGAGGGGTCGCTATGAGTCAGGTCTGCCTGGACGGCACATAACAACAACAACAACAACAACAACAACAACAACAGAAGAATGCATAATGCCTAGTTTTTGGTGGCTTGCTTGTTTTTAAGGTATTGGAATTATGTTAATATTATGAATCTTAGGCATTGTGACAGGCAGGGGTGGATTACGCAATAAGCAAGGTAAGCCTTGGCTTACTTATTAATCTGTAGTGACAGTTTCGCATGTATGTTTCATGAAACATGATTCACTACAAATTAGTAAATAAGCAAAAGTGAGCCCCTGTTTACCTTGCCTAGTCAGTAATCATCCCTGCCAGGGATTGTACATTTGAAAAGAAGCTTTGATTCTGTGGGAAGGTGCTGTGGGTTTGGGAGAGAGAGAGAGATGCTAGCCATACCTAGAAGCAGAGTCTTTGATGTGAAACAATGCAAAATTGTTCACTACAGATTAGTAAGCAAGCAAAGTAAGTCCATGCTTATATTGCTTATTGGATAATCCACTCTAGTGATAGGCTAGTGGAGAGAGTACTTTGGTTAAAGAGGTTTCCATCAAATCACACAGCATTAGAGCTCATCCTCCTATCTGAATACTGCCAGACAGGGAATCTTCACTAGCATCTCCAGCAGAACTGGGTTGTCAAATGATGGTCAATAATATTGTGTAAACTATTCTTTTCTGTAGGTGAGGTTTCACATGGTTAAAGCCATGGCAGATGAAATGAGCTGAATAAGTCGTGCAGCGCAGCAGAGAGTTGGGTATGACTTGGTGCAAATAAAAGAGGTATAGACTATCATAATGTATCTGGTAGTTCCACTTAGAAGGGAAAATAAAGATCTTAGGAAAGACTTCCGGTAAGATGGAGGAATAGACAGACAAGCAACACAGACCCTCTTCAACAAAGAAAAGAAAAACCAATTGACAGAGATACAGAAGATAATCCTGGAACCCTGAGCTTTGAAAGGAAGTATACAGGAGTGGATTAGGCACCAACTAACTAGTGGAAAAACCTGAACGAAAACAGTGAGTACAGAAACAGTCGGAGCTACGGACTGTCAGATACTCTGACGAGACCAACAGCCTGAATATTTCTAAGTGGTGTTGGGACCTGAGAATTGACCTAAACATTAGTCCTGGTCACCAAGGCCTGCAGGGACAACTGCTCTGGTGGCTTATGACTAGGAAGGGAAACAGCAAGGAGGGAGACAACCTGAGCTGTGGACTTTCTGCTGTCTGGAGGGCACAGCCATTTTGATTTGTTTAACATGGCAGCCATTTTGGATATTTAAAGTGACCGAGGGAGCAGCCATTTTGAATGTTTACAAGTGGCAACCATTTTGGATTTTAAAGTGATAGCATTCTCATTCAGATTCCAGGAACCTAAGAACAGGCTCTGTCTGCCAGTGTCAGCAAGGACATACAAGAGGCTGAAAAAGGAAAGGAGACAGGTGGTGAGTGTATAAGTGCTGTCAACTAGTGAATAGAGGAGCACAGCACAGTACCTTGCCTGCATAGATAACATGCAAACAACACAAATAAAATGAAAATTGTGAGCAAGTACTCCAACATATAATCACCAATTAAATATAAACACAAAAACGTCACAATACCTCAGAGACAACAGAGCATCACAATCTACACAAAGAAGCAAGATAAAGCAGGAGAAACAAGGGACCAGGATACAGACCCAAAACACATCCCTGGGGAAGATGCAGCATTGGAACCCCCTGATAAAGAATTCAAAAGAATTATATTTAGGTATCTTCAAAGGATTGAGAGACAGAGTAAGGAAAACACAGACAAAACCCTAAAACAATTTTGGAAGAAAATACAAAAACAAAATGACAAAATAAATGAAAAACTAGAAATGATTCTAAATTTACAGATAAAAATCCAGAAGATTAATACTAAATTGTCAGAAATAGATAACACATTGAAAGGGCAAAGGAGTGTAATTGATGCAATGGAAGACAGAATTAATGAGATTGAAGACAAATACCTGAATACTTCTTTGGAAAGGGATTAATCAGAAAAAAGATCAAAACAAAATGAAGAAAGCCTATGGTTCATGTGTGATACCATCAAAAGGAATAACCTATGTGTCACTGGAATTCCAGAACAGGAAGAGAAAAAATGAAACCACAGAGAATATTGTCCAAGATTTGTTGGAGGAGAACTTCCCTGATATGATGAAAGATGAGAATATATCCATTTAGGAAGTCTGATGAACCCCAAACAGGATAGACCCCAAAAGAAAAACACCAAGACATATCATCATGAAACTCACAAAAATCAAAGACAAAGAAAGAATCATGAAAGCAGCACAGGAAAAATGAAAAGTTACCTACAAGGGTAACCAATAAGACTAAGCTCGAATTTTCGAAAGAAATCATGCAGGTGAGAAGACAGTGGGATTGTATACATAAAACGCTGAAAGAAAAAAAATTCCAACCAAGAATTAGGTGCCCAGCAAAATTGTTCCTCAAATATGATGGTGAAATTAGGACGTTTCCAGATAAGCAGAAATTAAGGGAATTTGTTAAAACCAGACCAAGCTTACAAGAGATGCTAAAGGGACCCCTTTGGACAGAGAAGCAACAACAGCCAACAACAACTGACCATTAACAGACATGATATAACCCAGAAACCAACCCAGCTATGAAAGTATCCAAAGCAAATAAACCTACAAGATTGTAAACAGGGAACCAGAGACACCAACTGACATGAGGACAACTACAAACCAAAAAGAGGGAAAAAAATCTGTGTCAGTACAGAACTTCTAGATGGTAGGGAAGTCAAGACAACTACAAGATAGAACAGACTGTCCTAAATTTGGGAAGAAAACTAAATCACAGGGTAGCCTCAAAGAAAAATGATAAACCTTCACATCAAAGTAAAAAAGATAAATAAATAGTCAGCAAGTACTAAAACAATAGCAATGAAGGAAGTGTTAACATGATTTATAAACAAAATGAGCTCAGCATAGAAAATTATATGGAACAAAGAAATCGACACAGTGAAAAAGCACATGACAAAAATGACAGCAACAAATTCATATTTGCTGATAATTCCATATCTGGTAAGGGACTTATCTCTAAGATTGATGGAAAACTCCAATGCCTCAACACCAAAGGAATTAACAATCCAATTGAAAAATGGGCAGAAG
>NW_006921825.1:1749068-1750502 GCF_000298275.1 Orycteropus afer afer | reverse complement strand
AAAAAAAAAAAAAATGCATTGACCCATGTCACTTTAGTTTTGTGTATTTCACTGTACATAAATTATACTCCAATAAAATGCATTAAAAAAGAAAAAAAAGGGAAAATACATTAACTGGGTCAGAATAACTTATGCTCAACGGTGTATAGTTCCCAAGCTAAGAGCAAAGACTCTGCCAGAAGATACTATATGTTTAGTTAAAAATGAAGTAAAGTCAGGCCTTGTACGTATGTATGAAAGGCAGGGTAATGGCAGTGTATTAGTTTTCTTTTGACACACATTGGGTCACAATGAGTTGGAGTCATTAGTTGTCTAAGGCTGTCATAACAAAGAACAACAAAATGGGTTGCTTATAAGAACAGAACTTTATAGTCTCACACTTCTCAAGGGCAGTCGTCTGAATTCATAGTTTTGACAGGGTGATGGTCTCTCTGTCTTCTTCATGTTCATCAGGTAAAATGAAAGGGCAGAGATCCTTCCCCATGTCTTCCAGCTTCTGGTAGCTCCAGGGATTTTGTGATATCTCTTGGATTATAAATATCTCTTTGCATGGGTGTCTTAGCCCTGTAGGACAATACAGGGATTAGGATAATGCTCTGAATGCAGGAAATGTGGGGTAAATGTGAGGTGATATATGTGCATGTATGTGTGTATTAATTTAAACATAGAGAATCACACGGACTATTATCCAAATGTTGTGATTTAGTCACTTGGCAGTTTGGCTTGAAGCAAAAGAAAGGCACATTTTCTCTCTTGCAGTGCAGTAGCAAGATATTCTGAAGCTAAAATTGTTTTACTCATCCTCCTTGTGTGTATGTATGTTTCTTTTTACATCTTACCCCTACTTCCTCCCCGTGGTTACCCTTTCCCTGTGTCCTCCTTGCAATCCTGCCTCCCTAACCCTCTTCCTGTGCAAATGCTACCCTTCCAATCTCCCAGGGTTGATTTTTCTAAGGAGTGGATCTCCCTGGTGTAAGAGTTCAGCTCATAGGCCTGTCTATTGTTTGGCACAGAGCTAAGCCACTGGCATGCATTCATTCCAGGAGTTAAGTGTGACTCAGGGCCACAGGGGGGCTTGGAGGCTGCTTTTCATTTTGGGTTGACTCTCTATTAAGAAAGATGTTTACTTTTGTTTTATTGACTATGCAAAGGCATTTGATTGTGTGGATCATGACAAATTATGGATAACATTGAGAAGAATGGGAATTTCCGAACACTTGATTGTATTCATGAAGAACCTGTACCTTGACCAGGAGGCTGTCTTTCGAACGGAACAAGGGGACACTACAATGTTTAAAATCAGGAAGATAGTGCATCAGGGTTGTATCCTTTCTCCATACTTATTCAATCTATATGCTGAGCAAATAATCTGAGAAGCTGGACTATATGAAGAAAAACGTGGTATCAGGATTGGAGGAAGAATCATTAACAACC
>NW_006921825.1:1724848-1748442 GCF_000298275.1 Orycteropus afer afer | reverse complement strand
AGGCCTTCAATGAGATGGATTGACATGGTGGCTGTGGTGATGGGTGCAGGTATAGCAGAGATCATGAGCTGGTGGGGGATTGGGTAGTGTTTCCTTATGCTGTGCATGGGGTCGCTATGAGTCGGAAACGACTCGATGACACCTAACAACAGTAACAACAATTATATTAAGGCCAGGACCTGAGGAAGGCTGGCCTCAGGCTTGGAAGCTGTTTTCCACTTGGGTGTGGCTCTATATTAAGTCCAGGGCCTGAGGTAGGCAGGCCTGGGGCTTGGAAGCTGCTTTTCACTTGTGGGCAGCTCTATTTTAAGGCCATTGCCCAAGGTAGGCAGATGCAGAGGGGTTAGGAACAACTAAGAGAGATGATCTTGTCTGTCAGTTTGTCGTCCTGTGGTGGCTTACATGTTGCTGTGAGGCTGGAGGCTATGTCACCGTGTTGCACAATGCCAGCAGTGTTACCCATGGTGGACAGGTTTCAGCAGAGCTTTTGGGCTAAGACAGATTCAGAAGAAGGAAGAGGTCATTCACTTCTTAAGAAATGACCAGTGATAACCTTATTAATAGCAGTGAAACACTGATATATTACTGGAAAACTTTATGAGCAGCCCTGAAACATCATCCAATATAGTGTCAGAAGAGGAGACCATCAGGTTGGAAGACACTCAAAAGTTGACTGGGGAAGAGCTGACTCTTCAAAGTAGAAATGACCTTAATGATATGGATAGAGTAAAGCTTTTGGGACATCCATTGGCTGATGTGGCATGAGTGAAAATGTATAGAAATGAGTAGATGCAAACATCCATTAATAATTGGAACATGGAATATATGAAGTATGAATCTACGAAAATTGGAAGTTCTCAAAAATGAAATGGAATGGATAAAGATTGACATTGTAGGCATTGTTGTTGTTATGTGCCGTCGAGTCAGACCTGACACACAGCAACCCCTCCTTGGGTTTCTGAGGTGGTATCACTACAGAAGTAGATTGCCCAACCTTCCTTCTGAGGAGTGGCTGATGGGTTTGAACTGCCAGCCTTCTGGTTAGCAGTCAAGTGCCTTAGGCACTAAGCTAACAGATCTCCTATCCTAGGCATTAGTGAGCTGAATAGACTGGTTTGGGCCATTTTGAATCAGACAATCATAATCTACTATGCTGGGAATGACAAATTAAAGAGGACTGGTGTGGCATTCATTGTCACAAAGAGTGTTTCTGTCTTGAAGTACAACACTGTATGTGATAGGATAATATCCATATGTCTATAGGGAAGACCAATTAATATGACTATTATTCAAAATTATGCACCAACCACCAAAGCCAAAGATGAGGGATTTGAAGATTTCTACCAACTTCTACAGTCTGAAACTGAGTGAACATGCAATCAAGATGTGTTGATTATCACTGGTGACTAGAATGCAAAAGTTGGAAACAAAGAAGAATTACCAGTAGTTGGAAAATATGACCTTGGTGATAGAAATAATGCTGGAGATCAGAAGATAGTATTTTGTAAGACCAATGACTTATTCATTGCAGATACCTTTTTTAAACAACATAGGCAATGATGATACATGTGGACTTCATCAGATGGAATACACAGGAATCAGACTGACTACATCTGTGACAAGAGGGATGGACAAGTTCAATATCTTTGGCCTAAACAAGGACAGGAGCTGATTGTGGAACAGACCATCACCTGCTCATATGCACATTCAAGTTGAAGTTGAAGACAAATAAAACAAATCTGTGACAGCCAAAATATGACCTTGATAATATCCCTCCTGAATTTAGAAACCATTTAAAGAATAGATTTGATGCATTGAACATAAATGACTGAAAACTAGAGGAATTGTGGGATGACTTCAAGAACATCATCCATGAAGAAAAAAAGAGGTCATTGAAAAGACAAGAGAGGAAGAAAAGGCCAAAATAGATGTCAGAAGAGACTCTGCAACTTGCCCTTGAGTAGAGAGTCACTAAAGTGAATGGAAGAAATGACAAAAATCAAAGAGCTGAACAGAAGATTTCAAAGAACAGCTCAAAAAGACAAAGCCAATTACTATAATGAAATGTGCAAAGACCTGGAGTTAAAAACCAAAAGGGAAGAACAAGCTTGTTATTTCTCAAGCTGAAAGAACTGAGGAAAAAATTTAAGCCTCAAGTTGTAATACTGAAGATTCTATAGGCAAATTATTGAATAATGTAAGAAGCATCAAAAGAAGATGGAAGAGATACACAGAGTCACTGTACCCAAAAGAATTGGTTGATGTTCATCCATTTCAGGAGGTGGCATATGGTCAATACTCAGTGGTATTGAAGGAAGAAGTCAAAACTGCACTGAAGGAACTGGTGAAGAACAAGGCTCTAGAAATTGACGGAATACCCATTGAGATGTTTCAAAAAACGGTTACCCCTGCCAGGAGATTTGGAATACAACTATGTGGCCAACTGACTGAAAGAGATCTGTATTTGTACCCATTCCAAAGAAAAGTGATCCCATGGAATGTAGAAATTATCGAACAATATCATTAATATCACATGCAAGTAAAATCTTACTGAAGATAATTCAAAAATGGTTGCAGCAGTATATCGACAGAGAGCTTCCTGAAATGCAAGCTGGATTCAGAAGAGGATATGGCATGAGGGACATAATAGCCGATGTCAGACGGATCTTTACTGAAAGCAAAGAATACCAGCAGAAAGATGTTTACTTATGTTTTATCGAATATGCAAAGGCATTTGATTGTGTGGATCATAGCAAATTGTAGATAACATTGAGAAGAATGGGAATTCCAGAACACTTGATTGTTCTCATAAGAAACTTGTACGTAGATCAGCATGCTGTCATTCAAACAGAGCAAGGGAACACTGCATGGTTCAAAATCAATAAGAGAATGCATCAAAGTTGTATCCTTTCACCATACTTATTCAATTTATATGCTAAGCAAATAATCTGAGAAAGTGTATTATATGAAGAAGAATGTGGCATCAGGATTGGAGGAAGACTCATTAACAATCTGTGATATACAGATGACACAACTTTGCTTGCTGAAAGTGAAGATGACTTGAAGCACTGATGAAGATTAAAGACTACAGCCTGCAGTATGGGTTACACTTCAATATAAAGAAAACAAAAATCCTCACAACTGGTCCAGTAAGCAGTGTCATGGTGGATGGAAAAAAGATGGAAGTTGTCAAGGATGTCATGTTACTTGCTTCCACAATCAACACCCATGGAAGCAGCAGTCAAGACATCAGATGACATATTGCACTGGGCAAATCTGCTGCAAAAGACCTCTTTCAAGTGATGAAGAACAAAGATGTCTCTTAGAAGACTAAGGTGCACCTAATCCAAGCCATGGTATTTTCAATCACTTCTATGCCTGTGAAAGCTGGACAATGAATAAGGAAGACTGAAGAAGAGTTGATGCTTTTGAGTTGTGGTGTTGGAGAAGAATGTTAAGAGTGCCGTGATCTGCTAAATGAACTAACAAATCTGTCCTGGAAGAAGTACAGCTGGAATGTTCCTTGGAAGTGAGAATGGCTAGGCTTCATCTCACCTATTTTGGTCATGTTGTTGGAAGGAACCATTCCCTGGAGAAGGATACCATGCTTGGTAAAGTGGAGGATCAATGAGGAAGGGGAAGGCCCTCAACAAGATGGATAGACACAGTGGCTGCAACGATGGGCTCAGGTATAGCAAGGATCGTGAGGCTGGCAAAGGACCAGGCAGTGTTTTGTTCTGCTGTGCATAGGGTTGCAGTGAGTTGGAGACTACTCAACAGCACCTAACAACAAGTACAATAGGGCCATAGTCTTGGTGGTTTCATCAGTCTCTGTCACATCAATAAGCCTGGCCTTCCTTTTTTTTTTTTTTACTTATAATTTTGAATTTTATTACATGTTTTTCTCCTGCTTTATACAGGATATTCAGTTTTGATCTCATTCTGAATGGTTGGCATTGGTAGCCAGTCATCTAGTTCTTCAGGTCTCAGTGTTGTGTCTTCTTTTATATGAACACTAATCAAATGGGATTTAGACCTGCCCTACTCCAGTAAGACTTCATGCTAATTTAACTGATAACATCTTTGAAGACCTTCTTTCCATGCACGGTCAAGTTCACAGGTACCAGAAGCTAGGACTTCAATATATCCTATTTGTCAATGTATCCTATATTTTTCAAGATATCCCATTTTATCCTATATATCCTATCCTATTGAGCAGGCACAATTCAACCCATAATAGATAACAAATTCTTTTACTTAAACACCTGTTGAAATCAGTATTCTAGAGAATTTTGTATGTTTCTTTACTTCCATAGCCTGGCTTGATGCCTGGCTTGAGGAAGGCCCTCATGAAACATCCCATAACATATGGAATAAAACTGAGATTAGCCAAAAGAATAAAAATAATAATGAAGACCATTGCTCTTGAGTTGATTCCCAATTCATAGCAACCTAATAGGGCTGGGTAGAAATTCCCCATAGTATTTACAAGGCTGTAAATCTTGACAGAAGAAGACTGCCTCATCTTTCTCCTGCAGAGGGGCTGATGGATTTGAATTGCTGACCTTTCAGTTAGCAGCCAAGCTTTCACTATCATACCACCAGGGTCCTCAGACTGAGGTGGTGGTTGTTAGATGCCGTCTAGTCAATTGTGACTCATAGCAACCCTATGTACAACAGAACAAAGCACTGCCCTGTCCTGTGCCATCCTCGCTATGCTGTTTACCACTGTATGCTTGAGTAAAAACCAGTCCTGAATGTCAGGTGAGCCTGCATTTTCTCCAAAAAGAATAAGATTAAAAAGTTTTTTTTTTTTTTTTTCAGTCCAGTTAGACACAAAAACTTGTGAGACTCTAGATAATATAGTTACTGCTTCACATACAGTTTTTAAGTTATTTAATTCATTATTTAGTAATTTAGTCCATTATTTCAATTTCCAGTGATAATATATTAATTTAGGAATATTGCTTTTTTTCTGGTTTTATAATTTTTGAGACAAGTTTATTCAAACTCTTCATATAAATTTTTGATAGCAGTCTTTGACGTTGTTCCCCCCTTTTCTGCTGCTGTTCCTTCTGAAGATTCATGTTGTTCAAAGGAAAGTTAAGCTGTTGCCTAAAGATATTTCATAGTTGACAGTATAACACTAAATTATGCAGAATCTGTTTTGCACCATTGGACTAATGCTGGCCTTGGAATCCATTAATTCTTTATTTCAAGAGTCCTCTTGGTGGTTTAGAAAGTGCTATTGTTAAGGAGGGAGCCAACAAGTGAACATACTTCCCCATCAATAATAGAATATAACAGTAAATTTTCTTCCTGGATTAATTTTAGAGGTACACTCTGTCTAGAGATTGAGGACAAGAGACTGGGGTATTAAAGCAGGAAAGAAAGACGTGGTGGTATGGACCAGCCCTGGGCTGAATTGTGAAGACTTTGGATCATGGACCTAGAAGGGACCATGGAGATGCAACACCTTTATGATTTAGAAAGAAACCACAAAATGTCTGGGTGAACCTTGTTTTCCATGGTATATAATTTCATCATTTGACTCTAAAACCCATAATTTTAACCACTGAATTGTCCTCTAGAGAGATCAACATGTGACTTCTGGTCTGCCTTAGGCAAGAGACTTAACTTCTATGAACCTGACTTTCATTATCCTCAAAATGGGGCAATAATCTCTATAGTGATATTGTAAGCATAGACAAGATGATATATGTAACTGCCGATGACTATGTCTGACACCAAAAACCCAGAAACCAAACTCACTGCCATTGAGTTGGACCTGACTCATAGCAACTCCTCCTTGGGTTTCCAAGGTGGTGTCTCTATGGAAGTAGATTGCCCAATCTTCCTTTCAAGGAGTGGCTGGTGGGTTTGAACCACCAGCCATCTGGTTAGCAGTCAAATACCTTAGGCACTACACCACCAGAGCTCCCATGTCTGACACAGTGGTTGAACATACACTAGCTGCTACTATTACCATTATGAAAATTATTATTATTATTTTTTTGCATTTTGCAATTCTTTTTCTAGGTATGAAGTGCCCTCTTGCTATCTTTTTCATATCCCTTCCCTAAGAGATCCACCATCCCTTGATACTAAATAAGTAGTGAGAAATAAAAACTACTAAGAATTCAGTTACAGTTTTACATGAAGTTAGGTTATTTACAATAGCTCTCTTTCTTTTACCTTCAAAACCCTTGTTAAATCTATTAGGACTCAAATCAAACATCACCTTTTCCAGGATCCCATCTCTTGCCAGACTGATACAGTGATTAGAATAATGCTGAGTCCTGGAAATGTGGGGTAAATGTGAGATGGTGTATGTGCATATGTGTCAATTTAAATGTAGAGAATCAAACAAAGTATTATCCAAACGTTGTGATTTAGTCACTTGGTAATTGACTTGAAGCAAAAGAAAAAAGCATGTTTTCTCTACTGCAGTGCAGTAGCAGAATATTCTGAAGCCAAAAGTCTTTTACTAATCCTCTTTTTTGAGAAAATGGGTCCAGCTCCCGACAGAATCCCTAAATTAGATATTGGTAAAAGCTGGCCATTAGTGTTCCAATTAACAAACATCTCACGGCTGTTCACTCAGTCCATGTAATTGATAAAGATGCTTGTAGAGTCCTGGAGACATCAGCCTGGCAGTCTCCAAAAATAGGGCAACTATTCTTTTCTCTTTTTACCATCACTGAGCATCATAATTTAAAAACACCATTCTCTTCTTTTCAGAATTGTTCCATCTAGATAAATCAATAGAGCATTTACATGAGGCTGGATGACCAGAAGCCATATTCTGAAGTCCATATTTCTCCAACCCAAGGTTGAGGGTAAATTTAAGTGACAGAAGAAGCAATTTAAAGAATAGGGCAAGACAGGCATGGTCGTGGCTGCTTTTCCTACCAAGGTCCTCCCATCTGAGCTAGAAGAGGGTTTTCCCTCTTGGCTCTAACCAGTCTATAGTTTTGAAGACTCAAATTTTCTCCCAGTTAGGTCGGTTGTCTGCTTTTGAAAATCAACTTACCTAACATTGACTGAGCACTTAGTATATGCAAAGCATTGTGATAGATGATATAGACTGTCTTAAAAGAAAATTTTAGTTTAGTATGGCAAGAATAGCGTACACATAAAGTAAGAAGGGGTGAAATGGAGGAGTTTCTAAATGTGAAAACAAAAAAGCAAACCAGCTGCCATCGAAATGATTCCAAGTCAAAGCAACACTATACCAGGCTAAAAGGAACTAGCTGCAAAGTTCTAGATGGAAACAATGAGGTGATGGTGCTGACTTTAATCCCATGCCAGCACCCTGACTGTTGGTGAATGTACTCTGGGATCCAGAGAATAACGCTGTAAGGTTGAACATTGGAAAGAGCTCTGGTGCCACAGTGCTTAATGCACTTGGCTGAGAACTGAACGTTAGGTGGTTCAAACCTACCAACTATGAGGGAAAAAGAGATATCAGTCTCCTTCTGTAAAGATTTATAGTCTTGGAAACCCTATGAGGAAGTTCTATTCTGTCCTAAAGGGTTGCTGTGAGTTGGAATCAACTTGATGACAGTGGGTTTGGTTTTGGCTTATTGGTTTTGGTTTATTGTCCTTTGGAAAGCTTAGGTGTGTATGGGCTCAATGATCTGTAAGTTTGTGCACTTTCTGCACGATCTGACCCTCACCTAACTCTCCAGCCTCATCTCATGCTGCACTCCTCTTGGCTCCCTCTGCTCTGGGCAAAATTTTTCAAGCATGCTGAGCTTTCTGCCTCAAGTACTGATGCCTGTACCTCAAACTTCCCATCTGCCCAATCTCAGCCCAAATACCACCTCTTCACGGAGGCTTTTCTGGAACATGTTGTTGTTGTTATGTGATAGGTCCCTTCCTAGTGACTTTATCCCACTAGTCTGTTTTATTTCCTTCTTAGCACTTTACAACTAGCTTGCTAATTTATTGCTTCACATGGTCATTGCCTGTCTTACCTCTACAAAAAAGGAAGCTCCATGAAGTGTAGAGCTGAGTGCTCATTTCAGGAGGGGTCAGATGCTGGGCCTTTGCACTTGGTGAGGTGACCACCTTTTCTATCTGCTTTTCAGTCTTCTCCTTTTAATGTCTTTTTCTCCTAGCCCTAATAGTAGTCACAACTTATAACAATAATAGTAATCAACATCTTATAAGAAAGGGAACTGATTTTAGAAAAGATGCTTAGAGGAGTATATCCCCCTGCTTCTTTTTCCTAGGTTATCTTCTTTGCAGGACTTTGTCTTGTTCACTGCTGCCTCAGTGCATACAACATTGCCTGGCACACTCAAACCCAAATCCACTACCATTGAGTTGATTCTTATTCATAGTGATCCTACAGAACAAGGTAGAACTGCCACATAGAGTTTCCATGGCTGTAAATCTTTATGGAAAAACTGCCACATCTTTCTTCCATGAAGCAGCTGGTGAGTTCAAACCTCTGACCTATCAATTAGCAGCCAAGGGCTTTAACTACTGGCACCACCAGGGTTCCTTGCCTGGCACATAGGAGGTACTATAAAATGCTCCCTGAATTGTGTGCCACATTCTAACTGTGTGACCTTGAACATGTACATGATCTCTTTAAACATCAGTTTATTCACCTGTAGCATATGGGCAATCAAAACAGTTGCTATTGAGTTGATTCTGACTCATAGTGACACCATGTGTGACTGAATAGAACTGTGTTTCATAGGTTTTTCCTTGATGGAAGTAAATCACTAGACCTTTCTTCTGAGACAACTCTGGATAGACTTGCACCTCCAGCTTTTTGGTTAGCAGCCAAATGCTTTAACTGATGACACCACACAGGGATACTAGACTATGGGTAAGGAGGGGTAATAATGGCACCTCTATCACTGAGATGTTGAGAGGATTCAGAAAGTGAATGTAGAGCAGTTAACACATCATAAATACTAGCCTGGAAAAGTTCACGAGTGAAAGGGGATCTTGTGTATCGCTGTCTCCCTTTTGGAGAATAAACCTTGGATGGTCTGTCTGTGAGGCAGATTCAGCATACAAGGGGTCCAGAGTTTGTGCTTGGTATATCCGTCAGCAGTTAAGAGCTCATTTCACTTTCAGCTAATGTATCGTTGATGAAGCCAGAGGGTAGAATCATCTAGTAATTGCCAGGTCTGAGCTTGCTCTTTTTCTTTCATTAGAAAACTTTCCTTTTCCACACTGATCCCTTATTTTAGAAATATTCAAAATTGGATCCATTTTAAGGGAAAGAATGCCATAGTTATGCACCTCAATCTCCAAGCTAACACTACATCCTTATAAGCCTTCTGGGAATTCTATTGAATCAGTCATTATTATTATTTATTAAACCCATTTTCTTCTAGCAGTTGAGCAATAAACGTTTGAATTGCAAGAGGAATAATCATTAGCTTATTTCTATAAATTATGATTAAATTAATATTCGTTGAGTACCTACCATGGGTTAGGCACTGTACTAGGCACATACCCATATGGGCTCATTTAATCCTTTTAATAAATCAGGAGGTAGGTAGTTGTTGTCTACCATTATTGTCTACTCCAATGACAGGTGCCACTGAGTTGCTTCTGGCTCCTTGTATCCCTATGTATAACAGAATGAAATATTGCTCTGACACAGGGGTTGTGCCATCCTCACAACAGTAGGTACGTTTGACCTCACTGTTGGAGCCACTGTGTGAACCCATGTCATTGAGAGTGCCCCTCTTTTTCAGTGACCTTCTATTTTACCAAGCACACTATCCTCCTCCAGGGATTGGTCCCTCCTGATAACTTGTCCAAAGTATATGAGATGAAGTTTTGCCATCCTCACTTCTAAGGAGCATTCTGGCTGTACTTCCCCTAAGATAGATTGATCTATTCTTCTGCAAGTCTATGATATATTCAGTATTCTTCACCATAATTCAAACGTGTCAATTTTCCTTCATTCTTCCTTTTCTGTTGTTCAATTTTTGAAAGCATATGAAATATTGAAAATACCATGGCTTGGGTTAAGCACACTTTAGTCATTAAAGTGACATCCTTGTTTTTTAAGATTTTAAGGAGGTCTTTTTCAGCATAATTTCCCAAAGCAATTCATCATTTGATTTCTTGACTGCTGCTTCCATAGGCATTGATTGTCTGTCTGATTATTGTGTATTCCATTTGGTGAGGTCCAGGTATATAGCCATCATTTATTTTGTTGAAAAAAGGTATTTGCAATGAATAAGTCATTAGTCTTGCAAAATTTTATCATGCAATCTCTGGCATCATTTCTATTACCACACTCATATTTTCCAACTACCAATGATTTTTTGTTTCCAGCTTTCTCATTCCAATCACCAATAATTATCAATGCATCTTGATTGCATGTATGGTCAATTTCAGACTACAGAAGTTGGTAGGAATCTTCAGTTTCTTCATCTTTGGGTTTAGTAGTTGGTGCATAGATTTTAATAATAGTAGTATTAACTGGTCTTCCTTGTAGGTGTCTGAATATTATCCTATCACTGACAGCATTGTACTTTAGGGTAGATCTTAAGATGTTCTTTTTGAGGATGAATGCAACACTCTTCCTCTTTAATTTGTCATTCCTGGCATAGTTGATCATATTCTGATCATAGTCTGATTCAAAATGACTAATACCTGTCCATTTCAGCTCACTAATTCCTAAGATAGCAA
The DNA here is from genome assembly GCF_000298275.1 of Orycteropus afer afer. Lineage (NCBI taxonomy): Eukaryota > Metazoa > Chordata > Mammalia > Tubulidentata > Orycteropodidae > Orycteropus > Orycteropus afer. The sequence goes on along the minus strand of NW_006921825.1, from coordinate 1,737,768 downwards.
TCTTTATGTCTTCCATTTTTATGTTGACAACTTTCAATTTTCTAGTTTCATATTTCATATATCCTGTTCTAATTATTAATGGATATTTGCAGCTGTTTCTTCCCATTTTGACTTGTGTCCCATCACAAATGAAGGTCCTGAAAGCTTTACTACATCCATATCATTATGGTCAACTCTACTTTGGAGAGGTAGCTCTTCCCCAGTCATATTTTGAGTGGCTTCCAACCTGAGGGTCTCATCTTCTGGCACTATGTCAGACAACGTTTCAGAGCTATTCATAAAGTTTTCCAATAATGTATATGACAATGTTTCACTGCTATTCATAAGGTTTTCCATGGCCAGTGTTTTCAGAAGTGGATAGCTTCATCCTTCCCAGTCTGTCTTGGCCTGGAAGCTCCACTGAAACCTGTCCACCATGGGTGACCCTGATGGTATTTGAAATAGTAGTGGCATAGCTTCCAGCTTCACAGCAACATGCAAGTCACCACAGGATGACAAACTGACAGAGGAGTGGTGGGACTGTACATAGACACACCAAAATAAAATAAAACAAAGGTAAACCAAAGACAAAGAAAAAATCTGAGAGAGAGCGAGAGAGAGAGAGAGAGAGAGAGACGGAAACACTTTTCCTTCAAAGAACAACCACAATAAATTTATATTTGACTCTAATAAAAACAATGGAAACCTAAACATAATCATCTCCTTCCTTACCAAACATCATCATTATCTTGAAGATGGAGGTGTATTAGTTCCATGATTATTTTAAATATTTTTAGTACAAATGCGTGGACTCACTAACAAAACATAGAATTGTTTACATACTTTCAAACATTAATGTTAAATTCTATAAATTATGCTACAGTTCACTTCTAAAAATTCTATGTGGATATATCCCAAAAATTGCATTTTTGGGATATATCCATGTAGATACGCATAGTTGATTATCGGACGTGTCTACTTAGCACTTATGCAAGAGTTTCAGGATATACTGAAAACATCCTGAAGTCCACTGCTGAGTTGCTTCCAACTCACAGAGACCCTATAGGATGGAGTAGAACCATCTGATAGGGTTTCCAATAACATTTACAAAATTCTGGAAAGCTTCATCTTTTAAAATCTTTTATGGAAGTAGATTGCCTCATCTTTCTTCTGCAGAGTGGCTGGTTGGTTTGAATTGCTGACCTTTTGGTTAGCAGATAAATACTTTCACCACGGTGTCACCAATGCTCCTTAAAATCAATATAACACCATTTATTGTTCATATTTCTGGATTCTATACTATACAATTGATTGTTTTCCATATGTCAATATCACACTATTTTTATTGCTCTTTATTTCTTATAATTTTTGTTATCTGGTGGGGTGAATCCCCCAACTTGTACTAAAAATTTTAATAACTATGATTGGCCTTGCCTCTTATAAGCAAACTTTCCACTCTTCTTGAAACATACAATATCCATTTTTGATAGAGATACTGTTTTGGTTACCTAGTACTGCTCTAACAGAAATACACAAATGGGATGGCTTGCACAAACAGGAGTTTATTCTTTTAAAATTTTGGAGGCTAGAAGTCCAAGTTCAAACTGCCAGGTTCTAGGGGCTGGGTGGAAGCCCCTTAACCTTGGGCTTCAGCTATGCCCTTGCTCTCAGCCCACTGAAGCTAGAGGCATCTCTTCAATCAGGCAGCTAGTGGCTGCTGAGGCTAACAAGCCCAAGGTTGATAAATAAAATGGAACAGCCCTGATGTTACCAAACAACATGGCAGGCCATTGATTCAAGTCCATTGGAAGTCTCAGGATTGGCAGAGCATGGCAGGCTGCTGAACAATGACTCAACTACGTGCAGGGTTCAATCGTGCCATAAGCTAGAGACCATTCCCCAAGGCTTCTCCTTATATACAGGAAGCAGACCATATCTCTAAGGCAGCTACTCAGTTGCTCACAGTGGATTCCATCATGGAGTTGTTACCAGTCTCATCATGGGGACTACTACATCCAGCTGCCCAGCCCCTCAACCAGGCCCAGCCAAGTTGACACACAAACTTAACTATCACAGATACTGATACCAAAATATATAAGTGTAATATGAAAAAAATGCCTAATGTGAGTTCAATGATAAATGCCAAGAAACAGAGCATTAAAGTTGGGAGACAATAGAGAGTGGTGGGAAGGTGGGCACTGTGGAGAGTACACGTCGTGTCTCAAGGCAGCAGTTGCTCTGCAGTTTTAGCTGATTTTGCCATCTAGAATATAGATGCAGTGCTAGAGAGAAAATAACATTAACAAAATTATGGAAAGCTTAATCTTTTTTTTTTTTTTTTTCCCAGTATGCAGTTTCTCATTTGTTACATGTTGTTTCAATTTCTATAAACCACTGTGTGGGCCAAACAAAATATCTCTCAGGGTTAACCCTCCTCACTTTTCTGACATTAGATTTGAACAGTGTTTCCAGACCAAATGGAGCAAGAAAAAAGACATTAGAATATTAAGATTTGAGGTAAAGATCCTTGGGGTCATGATAAGCCATTGAGGTGCCATGTTTGTAGGCTTATCATTGGATTCTAGTATCATTCTATGAGAGTCATTATCCTAAAACAATTATCTTAATGGTCAATATTTGGGTTCCTAATGCTTAAGATGGTTCTTACGGGATATTTTTACAAAAGGCCTCCAGATGGCAGAAGCAATGCATTCTACCTGTGCTCCTACCTCTATGTCCCCACCCCCACTTTGTTACCTCCCACTGGTTTTCAAGCTGTGCATTGGTTTCCTAGCTTGGATTTTATAGTAATTAACTCACTCTTCTCCACATTCCTAGCACTCTCAGTGTACAATATTTCTGTTTCTGTAACTGATTGCAACTTTACAATGTAATATGGCCCAAAGTTGTCTTCTTAGAGTTTTATGTAGGAGGTATTAGTTTTCCTTCTAACTACTAGATTTGGTTCCAAACCTGCTATGTAGGGACCTTCATAAGTGGTCTTTTGAAGCTGGAGTTGTGTTTTTCAAAAGACTGCTTTATTTCTTGCTCTTTTTGCCATTTATTTGATTTTTAATTCTCTTACAGAATTGACTCTAAGGTCTAAAACACCACCTAAGGCAGATCTGAAGCACTAGGATCTAAGATATTTTCTTTGCCTGACTTACCCACAGAGTTGTGTGGACAACCCAAGCTGACATGAATGTCTGTGCCAAGAAGTGGCAAGTGTTGAACAATGTCTACATATTATCTTATCACAGAACAAGCAAGAACAAACAGACCAGAAATTTTCTCTGCTATGCTCCCTTGGTGCTGAATGGAATACATGCTATTTATAAGATTTATGTTGTAAAAAATACAATGCTAGGGACCATATCATGGTAAGATATAAAAATATAGAAATATTTCAGTTTCTTCATTTTTGGTCATACACCCCCATCTTGCTTCAGCCAGATCTGTTGAAAAGGAAATACTCATTTACTTGAACTGACTCAGATCAGTGGTATTTTCCGTCACTCACTCAAAAAAACATTGTATGGGGATAGAGTGGCAATCAAGGCAGGTATGATTCATGGCCTCTTAGAGCTTATATTACATAGTAAAGGGAGAGGAGAGACAGCAAACATTCAATGCTTAAATAAATAAGCTCATTTTAGATAATGATAATTGGTAAAAAAAGAAAAAGTAACCAATGACTAGAGTGGAAGGTAACTATGTGTGTGTATGAGGTGGGAGGACTATGTTATCTTAGTATAAAAGCTATTTTAACTATGCTGTAGTAGTGTTTAGCATCATCACATAAATAAAGCACAAGTTCCAGAGTATAATCTTGTTGTTGTTGTTAGGTGCTGTCATGGTGGCTTCAACTCATAGGCACCCTATGTATAATAGAATGAAACAATGCCTGGTCCTGTGCCAGCCTCACAATACTTGCTATAACTGAGCCCATCATTGCAGCCACTGTGTCAGTCCATCTCATTGAGGGTGTTCCTCTTTCTCATTGACCCTCTACTTTACCAAGCATGATATCCTTCTCCAGAGAATGGTCCCTTCTGACAACATGACCAAAGTAGGTCAAATGAAGTCTGACCATTCTCGCTGGCAAGGAGCATTCCTGCTGTACTTCTTTCAGGACAAATTTGTTACTTCTTTTGGTAGTCCATGGTGCTTTCAGTATTCTTCGCCAACACCACAACTCAAAAGCATCAACTCTTCTTCGGTCTTCCTTGTTCATTGTCCAGCTCTCACACGCATATGAGGTAACTGAAAATACCATAGCTTGGGTTAGGTGCACCTTCGTCTTCAAGGAGACATCTTTGCTCTTCAGCACTTGAAAGAGGACTTTTGCAGCAGATTTGCCCAGTGCAATACACTCTAATGTCTTGACTGCTGCTTCCATTGATGTTGATTGTGGAACAAAGTAATATGAAATCTTTGACAACTTTAATATTTGATGCTGTTTATTGACCCAGTTATGAGGATTTTCATTTTCTTTATGTTGAGATGTAATCCATACTGTAGACTGTATTCTTTAATCTTCACCAGTAAGTGCTTCAAGTCATCCTCACTTTCAGCAAGGAAAGTTGTGTCATCTGCATATTGCACGTTGTTAATGAGTCTTCCTTCAATCCTGATGTCACGATCTTCTTCATATAGTCCAGCTTCTCAGATTATTTGCTCAGCATACAGACTGAATAAGTATGGTGAGAGGATACAGCCCTGATGCACTCTCTTCCTGACTTTAAACCATGCAGTATCCCCTTGGTCTGTTTGAAGGACAGCCTCCTGTTCTATGTCCATGTTCCTCATAAGCACAATCAAGTGTTCTGGATTCCCATTATTCTCAATGTTATCCATAATTTGTTATGATCCATACAAACAAATACTTTCACATAGTCAATAAAACACAAGTAAACATCTTTCTGATATTCTGCTTTCAGCAAAGATCCATCTGACATCTGCAATGATATCTCTCATTCTTCATCCTCTTCTGAATCCAGCTTGCATTTCTGGAAGTTCTTTGTCAATATATTGCTGCAACCATCTATGAATTATCTTCAGCAAGACTTTACTTGCATGTGATATGAATGATATTGTTTGATAATTTCCATAGTATGTGGGATCACCTTTCTTTGGAATGGGTACAAATATGAATCTCTTTCTGTCATTTGGCCAGGTAGCTGTCTTCCAAATTTTTTGGCATAGACGAGTCAGTGCTTCCAGTGCAGCATCCCTTAGTTGAAACATCTCAATGGGTATTCTGTCAATTCTGGGAGCCTTGTTCTTCATCAATTCCTTCAGTGCAGCTTCAACTTCTTCCTTCAATACCATTGGTTCTTGATTATATGCCACCTCCTGAAATGGAGGAACATCTACCAATTATTTTTGGTACAGAGAACCTGTGTATTCCTTCCATATTATTTTGATGTTTCTTGCATCATTCAATATTTTACCCATAAACCAAAACCAAACTCACTGCCATTGAGTCATATGATCTGACTCATAACAACCCCTCCTTGGGTTTCCGAGGAGGTATTACTATGGAATTAGATTGCCCAGTCTTCCTTCTGAGGAGTGGCTGTGGGTTTGAACTGTCAGCCTTCTGGTTAGCAGTCAAATGCCTTAGACACTGTACCACCAGAGCTCCCATTTTGCCCATAGAATCTTTCAATATTGCAACTCGAAGCTTGAATTTCCTCTTCAGCTCTTTCAGCTTGAGAAATGCTGAGTGTGTTCTTCCCTTTTGGTTTTCTAATTCCAGGTCTTTGCACATTTCATTATAATAATTGACCTGTCTTCTGGAGCTGCTCTTTGATATCTTCTGTTCAGCTCTTTTATCTTGTCATGTCTTCCATTTGCTTTAGCTACTCTCCATTCAAGGGCAACTTTCAGAGTCTCTTCTGACATACTTTCTGGTCTTTTCTTACTTTCCTGTCTTTTTAATGACCTTTTTTTTTCTTCATGGATTGTGTTCTTGATGTCATCCCACAATTCCTCTGGTTTTCAGTCATTGGTGTTCAATGCATCAAATCTATTTTTAGATTGTCTCTAAATTCAGGAAGGATATAATTAAGGTCATATTTTGGCTCTTGTGGACTTGTTTTAATTGTCTTCAGCTTCAAGTTGAACTTGCATATGAGCAGTTGATGGTCTGTTTCACAGTCAGCTCCTGGCCTTGTTTTGGCTGAAGGTATTGAGTTTCTCCATTGCCTCTTTCCACAGATTTAGTTGATCTGATTCTTGTGTACTCCATGTGGTGAAGTCTCTGTGTATAGCTGCTGTTTATGTTACTGAGAAAAGGTATTTGCAATGAATAAGTCATTGGTCTTGCAAAATTCTGTCATGCAATCTTCAGGATTATTTTTATCACTAAGGCCATATTTTCCAACTACTGGCAATTCTTCTTTGTTTCTAACTTTTGCATTGCAATTACCAGTGATAATACACACATCTTGATTGTATGTTTGGTCAATTTCAGACTGCAGAAGTTGGTAAAAATCTTTAGTTTTCTTGTGGTTGGTGTGTAAATTTGAATAATAGTAGTATTAACTGGTCTTCCTTATAGGTGTATGGATATTATCCTATCACTGACAGCATTGTACTTCAGGATAGATCTTGAAACATTCTTTGTGACGATGAATGGCATGCCATTCCTCTTCAATTTGTCATTCCTGGCATAGTAGATCATATGATTGCCTGATTCAAAATGACCTAAACCAGTCCATTTCAGCTCAGTAATGCTTAGGATATTGATCTTGATGCATTCCATTTCATGTTTGACAACATCCAATTTTCCTAGATTCATACTTCATACATTCCATGTCCAACTATTAACGGATATTTGTAAAATGTTTCTTCTCATTTTGAGTTGTGCCACATCTGCAAATCAAGGTCCCAAAAGCTTTACTCCATCCACATCACTAAGGTCAGTTCTACTGTGAAGAGGCAGCACTTCCCCAGTCGTATTTTGAGTGCCTTCTGACTTGAGGGCTTATCTTCCAGCAATATATCAGACAACGTTTCAGAGGTATTAATAAAGTTTTCTAGTAATGTCAGATAGTGTTTCACTGCTATTCATAAGGTTTTCACTGGCCAATTCTTTGAGAAGTGGCTGACCCCTTCCTTCTTCTGAGTCTGTCTTAGTCTGGAAGCTCTGCTGAAACCTCTCCACTATGGGTGACCCTGCTGGTATTTGAAATACTGGTGGCAAAGCCTCCAGCCTCACAGCAACTCTCAAGTCACCACAGTATGACAAACTGACAGATAAGTGGTGGTGGGTATAACCTAGTTTCCATTTTGTATGGAACACATCATGGAACAGTTTAAGTAAGTCACAAGCTTTCTAATAAAATCATATTTTTATTATTATCATTATTATTAATAGTATTAATAGTATTGATAATTATAATTATAATGGCAACAATAATATTGACAATTGTGAAGTATATTAAGAGTGCTTTCATTATGTACTACTAAAGTTACATTAAGACTTTGTTACTATCCCTTTTCCCATCTGTCTAATGAGGCAGTTGGAGTCGATGACTCTAAGGTTCCTTCCACTCTGTTTTCAAAAGGGAAGAATATTAAATCCTTGGAGTCCTTATGCAATGTCCTTCTTATAGTGGGTTTCTCTTCCACTTAGTTGATCATGATTAATTTCCTATTCATAAAGTTTTCTTTTAACCGTTAAGTGTGTGATTCATTTCTGGTTACTTTTTTTTTTTTTAGCAGAGAAATCCCACTTGTAGGAAAGACCTAAAACTTTTCCAAGGAGAAAATATGTCATTAAAAGTGAGTGGACATAGTGTGTGTAGAAATGAAGGGGTAAGTGTCTAGAGTCTGACAAAACTGGGTTTGAATCCTGGTTCCACCATTTGCCAGACATGAGATACTGGGAAAATGGTTTAACCTTTCTGACATTCTAGTTTCTCATTTATGAAATGGAGCAATGTCACTAAAAATCCAGCAATCACTGGATTTTTATGGTTTAAATGATATAATGAATGTACTCATTACATATTAATTATTATCATTATCATTTTAGTTAATTGGAAAACCTTTAAGACTTATTATCTTTTAATGATAAGTTTCTGATTTGAATTGACTATGAAATATTTCTAGTTGGAAGCGTCTGCGTCTAAACCTATCCAGGGCTGGTGGCCTTTATTCAGACCCTGTAAATGATGGTGCTTCATTCTCTGCTTGATTACCTCCTGCCTTGGAGCAGTCCTTTCCACTGATAGAATGGTTTTGATGAAAATACAGAATTTGAAAATTATTTTCAAGGAGTTTGCTGGGAAAGGGAGAAAGGATGATTATCATTCCTACAAAGGAATTACTATCCTTTTTTTAAAAATTGTAGACATTCAGTAATACTTCTCCAAGGCTTTAGTTTGATTGCTGAGTTAATCCTTTAAGAGTATATCTTCAAAGTTTAGAACCTTTACCCCCTCAAAAATTTCTAGGCAATTTTCTGTTGTTTTAAGTTGTGAAAATCTGAAAGAAATATTTCCATTCCCTTTAGATATGTATCTACCTTTTCTGGTGGATAGAAACAGCTGTTTAATGGCTGCATAGCAACATTACTCAGTAGCTGAGGACAGGCTGGGTGATGGCTTCACCCAATGGAACACCCAAGGGCAATTAGAAAGACAATGTAATTACATAAGTTGGAAATAGGTCAGTATTTGGGACAAACACCCAGATGCTTTGGAAAGTAGCTTTGGGATTTGAAAGCCCCTGTAGTGAGAAGTTATTTGGGTTGGTGTGCCTATGGGCTCTCTTTGTTTTGTTCTGAGCACTTATGCAGAAAGAGAGCAATTCTGAGCATACTCTTCAGACAAAAATTTCAAATAATGCTGGTTGTTAAGTATAAGATGTAGAGGTAAATATGGGAAACAAGATATCAAAAACCCATGAACATGAACTAAGGAGTTAAATTGTATTTGATTACTGTTCTTTTACTTCTTAGCCACAACAATGGACTCACACATACCAATGATTATGAAGATGGTGCAGGACCAGGAAAAAATTGGCTTTTTTTAACCTAAGGTCACCATGAGTTGGAGTCAATTTGACAGCAATTAACAACATAGATATTTACTGGGAATGATTTTAGGTTCTATGGTGACTAAAATGTTGTTGTCCTTAAGGAATTTATATTTAAGTAGAAGAAATAGACACATACACAAATCAAGACAAAAAGTACAAAATTCTAAACAGAAGGCCCAAACATTCTGCTCTAAGGGCAAGGAGGAATATGCATCAAGTGAAACAGAGTAAGTTTTCTTAGGGGAAATGCCTTGATGGTAGGATTCTGATATTGAGGCCTTGTTGTTGTGGGAGCAGTGAGGACAAAGGCTCAGAGGTAGACTTATGTGAAGCATTGATAGGAAATAAAAATGACACATGGATGCTACAGAGTGTGGAGGGGTGTTGAAGAAAAAGTTGGAAAATTAGGTTAGGGTTTGATCCTGGAAAGCATTGAATATACATATATGTATATTTGCAGAAATATCCATTAAAAATGACTTCATTCACTTATCTCTTCCTTTATTCATTCAACAACATTATTTCATACCCACTTTCTACCAGATATTTTATGAAGACAAAACAGTAAATTGGATAAAGTCAACGTGTTTCCAGTCTAGTGAGTGAGCTAGACACAAATAAGCAGTTCTGTTACTGAGCTTCAATAGTCAAGAAGGAATTGGAGCACCTTGCAAGGTGTCCTTGTGCAGTACTGGAGGTAAGGGAGGGATTTCCAGAGGAAATGACCCTGAGCCAAGATCTGAGGGAATGAATTAATCAGTGAAAGGGGTTGTTGTTATTTGCTGTTGAGTTGGCTGTGACTCATGGCAACCTCATGTACAACAGAAGGAAATGTTGACCAGTCCTAGAGGAAGAATATTCTAAGTGGAACAGACAGCATGCATAAAAGCTTAGAGATGAAGTATATCATAATGGGTCCCAAGAAATACAAGATAGTTCATTATTTCTGGAGCATTGAGTGCAATGGAGGGGAGTGTGGAGTGATGAGGAAATTGTGAAGAGCCTTGTAAGTCATACTAAAGAATATGAATTTTACTAAGAATTTTAAGCAGTGTTTTCTTTGGGGGTGGGGGACAGAGTATGTGGGCATATTTTAGAAAGATTACTTGTTTTTTTCCTGTTGTAGAGTCCAACTCATGGTAAAACCCATGTGTTACAGAGTAAAACTGCTCCATAGGTTTTTTTTTTTTTTTTTTTTTATTGGATCTTTTTATAGAAGCAGATCACCAGGTCTTTCTTCCCCAGAGCTGCTGGGTGGGTTTGAACTGCTGACCTTTGGGTCAGTAGTCAAGTGCAAACAAATTATGCCACCCAGGAAACTCTTTTAAAAAGACAATTCTCAGTATACTGAAGAGTAGGGATTGGAGGAAGCAAGATTTGAAGCAACAAGAGCAAGTTTGAGACTCTTGCAGTCATAAGGTCAAATATTGCCACATACATGTACACTGTGGGAAGATTTACCCAAATGCGAGGGAAAGACAGGGCGACTTCTTTTCCTGGATTGTTTCTTTACTGTGCTGATGTGGACGATGTACTTGATTGCATTGAATGCTACTGGGTTTATATCTTGTTAGGCAATGTTTCTGGCAGTTACAGAGAGCTCTACTGAAGCATCTTTGTTGTCCCAGTGGAAGCAGGAAAAGGGCATTCTCTCCTGCCATGGGGATGCTGGGAATGTGGCCTTTGAGTCCTTATGGGACTGTTTACTGGGTATCAATAATCATCGTGCAAAAATACTCTAGAAGTGACTACATTGCTATATAAGACCACCATTGTCTATTGAGGTGACAAGCAGGAAAAGGCAGTGACTGTTTACTCTAATGAGACCCAAAGCCTGCAGCACCTGCTCCAGGGAGATATGAGTAGGGTGGCTGATTTGACAGTGACTGAGTGCACTTGTGAACTTTTTCTTTTTCCACTTGGAAATCAGAATAGCAAACTGCATGGTATTGCAGTGTGTTGATGCAAAGCTTCCCAACTCAGAGCTTGTCTGATATTCTTGTCAAATGGAGCAGCACTGTAGGTTCCTTAGTGATGACTGGAGCTGCTTTTCCTAATCCTGTGGACATGCAGCTCATCCTTTCTGTTGCTGGCTATTTGCTTCTGCTGTGGTTGAAGAGAGACGGAGGGGAAAATGTGAATCAGTGTTTGCCATGACTGATTCAGATCTTAAGCCTTGGGAACTGGAGAGGACATGAAACATACTGGATGTCAAAATTAGCCACTAATAAATGGCTGACTTGGTTATAGAATCTGTTTCATTACTGGATTAGTCCATTATTGCTGCATAACACATTACTAAATGATTTGTGGCTCATACAACAGAAATTTATTATCTCACATTTCTGTGGGTCAAGAATCTGGCACAGGCTAACTGGTTTGCCCAATTCTTTCAGTATCTGAGAAATCAGAAAATAAGGTCTTGGCCACCTTTCTCCTCATCTGGAGACTTGATTTGGGAAAAATCACTTCCAGACTCCTTTCGGTTGTGGGCAGAATTCATTTTGTTGCAGCTATAGGACTGCATTCTTGATGGCTGACAACTTGGAGCTAATCTCAGCTTCTACAGGCTGCCTACTCTACCCTACCATATGGCTCTTCTCACAACATGGCAGTTTGCCCTTTTGTGGCCACTGGCAGATTTTCTCTGTAACTTTGAATTTCTCTGACCTCTTTGAAATGCCCACCAGATTAGGTCAGATTATCTCAAAGTCAACTGATTAGGTATCTTAATTCCATCTTCAAAATCTCTTTTGCCATATAACAAAACTTTATCACAAGAATGATATCTAATTTTTATAAGTCTAATATTTATAGACTTATATAGGAGTGTCAGGATGTCCAGATAAAAAGGAGTGGGAAGCAAGTCTAGGCCCCAAGGCCCCTAGATCCAGGAAAGGGAAGAAGCAGGAGAGGCCAGGGAACTGTGGAGTGGCAAGATATCCAGGTAAAAGGGGAAGGAGGCAAAGCTAGGCCCCAAGACCCTAGAGCCAGGAAAGGGAGAGAGCAGGAGAGACCAAGGACAACTGGAGTGGCTGGATATCCAGGTAAAAAGGGGCAGGAGAGAAGGCTAGGCCCCAAGCCCCCTACAGCAAGGAAAGGGAGGGAGTGGCCAGGGACCACAAAGTGGCAGCTTCCAGGTAGGAATTAAGTAAGGGGAAAGCACAGAGGTTTCTAACAGCTAAGGGAGACAAACTTGTCTGTCAGTTTGTCATCCTGTGGGTCTGGTACATTGCTGTGAGGCTTGAGGCTGTGCCACTAGTGTTTCAGACACCAGCAGATTGCACATGGTGCATAGGTTTCAATGCAACTTTCAGACTAAGACAGACTAGGAAGAAGGAGGAGGCTATCCACTTCTCAAAAATTGGCCAGGGAAAACCTTATGAATAGCAGATACATTACTGGGCAACTTTATGAATAGCTTGGAAACATTGTCTGACACAGTGTAGGAAGATGAGCACCAAGGAGCTCATCTTCCTGGGTCAGAAGGCACTCAAAATAGGACTGGGAAAGAGCTGCCTCTTCAAAGTAGAACCACCTTAATGATATGGGTAAAGTAAGTCTTTCAGGACCTCCATATGCTGACATGGCATGACTGAAATTGAGGAGAAATAGCTACAAACATCCACTAATAATCAGAATGTGAAATGCACAAAGTGTGAATCTAGGAAAATTGGAAGTTGTCAAAAATGAAATGGAACGCATAAAGATTGATATCCTCAGCATTAGCGAGCTGAAATGGACTGGTTTTGGCCATTTTGAATCAGATGACCATATGATCTACTATGCCGGGAATGACAAATTGAAGAGGAATGGCATGGCATTCATCATCACAAAGGATGTTTCAAGATCTGTCCTGAAGTACAATGCTGTCAGTGATAGGATAATAT
>NW_006921825.1:1721077-1724258 GCF_000298275.1 Orycteropus afer afer | reverse complement strand
CAAAATGGATGTCAGAAGAGACTCTGAAACTTGCCCTTGAGAGAAGAGTAGCTAACACAAATGGAAGAAATGACAAGATAAAAGAGCTGAACAGAAGATATCAAAGAGCAGCTCGAGCAGACAAAGCCAATTACTATAATGAAATGTGCAAAGACCTGGAGTTAGAAAACCAAAAGGGAACACGCTTGACATTTCTCAGCTGAAAGTACTGAAGAAAAAGTTTAAGCCTCGAGTTCCAATACTGAAAGATTCTGTGGGCAAAATATTGAATGATGCAGGGAGGACCAAAAGAAGATGGAAGGAATACAAAGAGTCACTGTACCAAAATGAACTGGTCGATCTTCATCCATTTCAGGAGGTAGCATATGTTCAAGAACCAATGGTATCAAAGGAAGAAGTCGAAGGTGCACTGGAAAAATTGGTGAAGGACAAGTCTCCAGGAATTGATGGAATACCCATTGAGATGTTTCAACAAACTGATGCTCCGCTGGAGGCACTCACTTGGTTATGTCAAGAAATTTGGAAGATGGCTACTTGGCCAACTGACTGGAAGAGATAGATATTTGTACCAATTCCAAAGAAAGCTGATCTTACAAAATGTGGAAATTAGTGAACAATATCCTTAATATCACAGGCAAGTAAAATCTTACTGAAGATAATTCAAAAATGGTTGCAGCAGTACATTGACAGAGAACTTCCAGAAATGCAAGCTGGATTCAGAAGAAGATGTGGAACGAGGGTTATAATTGCTGATGTCAGATGGATCTTGGCTGAAAGCAAAGAATACCAGAAAGATGTTTACTTCTATTTTATAGGCTATGCAAAATCATTTGATTGTGTGGATCATAACAAGTTGTGGATAACATTGAGAAGAATGGGAATTCCAGAACACTTAATTGTACTCATGAGGAACCTGTACATAGACCAGAAGGCCATCGTTTGAACAGAAAAAGGGAACACTACATGGTTGAAAATCAAGAAGGAAGTACATCAGGGTTATATGCATAACCCTGTGCATAGGGTTGCTATGAGTCAGAGATGACTCGATGGCACCTAACAACAACAACAACAACACTATTTATAAGTCCTACTCACATTCAAAGGAAAGGAATTATACAGGAGGTGTACACTAGGGAATGGGAATCTTGGGGGCCATTTTAGAATTTTGCCTACCTCAACTATCTACCAGCTTTGTCCACAGAAAAGCTGACTAAAACTCATGGAAATCATGTCCTAATTTTCAAAGTGAGTATTTTAATTTCTTAATGCTTCTGTAACAGAAATATAAGTGAGTGACTTTAAAAAAGAGAAATCTGTTTTATCACAGTGGGAAGCTAGAAGTCTGAATTCAGAGGAGGAATCTTTTTTTCTGCTCTTGAGGAAAATCTTTGTCTCTGCTTCTCCAGCCCTCATGTTCCTTAGTCCCTTGGTATTCTCCATGTAGTATCTATCTTTCTCCTATTGGTACTTGCTTGTCTCTGTGCCTAATCTGTTCTTTTCATATCTCAAAAGTGATTAGGTTTAGAAACTAGATGACTGGGACCTTTGAAAAATTAAATTCTTAAGTACATCAAAAGACTTCTACAAAACAGTAAAAAGAGAACCTTTAGAATAGGAAAAAAGATTTGGCAACAACATATCTGGCAAGAGATTTATTTCTAAAATTTGTAGAAAGCTCCAGTACCTCAATATCAAAAAGATAAACAATCCAATTCAAAAATGGGTAAAGAATATGAACAGACACTTCACCAAAGAAGATATTCAGGCAGCCCACAAGTACTTGAAAAAATGCTCAGGGTCATTAGACATTAGAGACATGCAAATCAAAACAACAATGACATTATCATCTCACTCCAGCAATAATAGCAAAGTTCAACAGGACAGAAAACAACTAATGCTGGCAAGAGTGTGCAGAGATTGGAATTCTCATACACTGCTGGTGGTACTTTAAAATGGCACAATCACTGTGGAAAATGTTATGACACTTCCTTAAAAAGTTGGAAATAGAAATATTTGATTCAGCAATCCCATTCCTAGGAACATATCCTAAAGAGGTGAGACCCAGGACACAAATAGGTATATGAACACCTATGTTTGGGAGCTCTGGTAGTGTAGTGCCTAAGGCACTTGACTGCTAACCAGAAAGCTGGCAGTTCAAATCCACCAGCCACTCCTTGGAAGGAAGGTTGGACAATCTACTTCCATAGTGATACCACCTCAGAAACCCAAGAAGGGGTTGCTATGAGTCGAGTCTGACTCGATGTCACATAACAACAACAACAACATGTTCACTGCAGCACTATTTACAATAGCAAAGAGATGGAAACAACCTGAGTGCTCACCACCAGGTGAATGGAACTCCAAACTATAGTAGAGAGACACAATGGAATACTATGCAGCATTCATGGATGAACTTGGAGGACATTATGCTGAGTTAAATAAATCAATTGCAGAAGGACAAATATTGTATGAGTCCATTATTGTAAGAAGTCAAGGAAAAGTTTACACAGGTAAGAAAATTTTCTTTGTGGGTTACCAGAGGTGGGAGGGGAGAGGGTAAAGGAGGGAAAATAGATGGATAATTAGGAAACAGGTTTGATATGGGTGACCAAAACCAAACCAAACTCACTGCCCTTGAGTTGGATCCGACTCACAGAGACACCTCCTTGGGTTTCAGAGGCAGTATCACTATGGAAGTAGATAGCCCAACCTTCCTTCCGATATGGGTGAAGGGATTTTAACATAATAATAATAAAAAGAAACAAGATTAGTTGACAGTTTTTGAAGCTACATTATAGCGCATGGGGGTTCATTGTACTAGTCTTTGTTTCTATTTGAAATGTTTTATAATACATATTTGAAAGAAAAAATACTGAGTAGGTTTAAGACACCCTACACGAATATGGCCTCATTAACATAACAAAGGAAAAACCGGTTACCAGATGGGATTACATTCTCACCTTTACCTATTACTATCTGTCAATAACGACTCATGGTGACCTAATGTGTTAACAGAATAGAACTCTCCATAGGGTTTTCTTGCTATTGTTGTTGTTGTTAAGTGCCGTCGAGTCATTTCCGACTCATAGCAACCCCATGCACAGCAGAACGAAACACTGCCCGATCCCACGCCAGCCCCACAATCCCTGCTATATTTGAGCCCATCATCGCGGCCACCGTA
>NW_006921825.1:1716215-1719427 GCF_000298275.1 Orycteropus afer afer | reverse complement strand
TCTGTCATCCACTTTGGTCTTCTCTTCTTTTCTTGTCTTTTTAGTGATCTCTTGCTTTCTTCATGGATAATGTTCTTGATATCTTCCCATAATTTCTTGCTATAATTATCACAAAAGCACGTCTCCCTTCTGCTGCACCACTGGGTGGTTTCATACCTCCAACTTTTAGGTTAGTAGTTGAGTGCAAACCATTTGTGCCAACCAGAAACTTTGTCCACAGGTATAGGATTTAGGATTCCAACACGTATTTTGGGGGACACAACTAACTCCATAATGTTGAGTATATGGTCAATTCTTGTCCATTTCTGAAAAAGTAGAATCTAAAATGATATGCTGTTCAGGGTTTATAAAATACTAAGCACTGTGCATACATGGGGGATTGTGCCCATGGAGACATGAAGTTTATCTAGTTTCCTAGATGTGAATTCTAATAATTGCCATTTAAAAATAATTAGTTTTTAAAATTGTCAACCTTCTATCATGGACATTTAAATAGTTTATAATTTTTTATTATAATTAATGGGGTCAAGGGCATAAACATGTTAAAGTTTATTTTAGGAGAGAGATTACTAAATTATACTCTAGGAAGAAAGTCAATGATGACCATTTTCTAAATGTTCAAATTTTATCATAAATAAGAGAAAGTACAAAGTTCTGAGCCTTGTGTTACACAAGAATGAGAAAGAGTGGCTTCTGAGAATGGGATGAGGAAGAAGAAGGGATCTATGGAGCTACAAGTATAACTGCTTTCCAAAGACTTAGCATCTTGGTTCCTGGATTGGCCTTACCAAAAAAAAAAAAAAAAAAAAAAAAAAAAACCAAACTCAGTGCCATCAAGTTGATTCCGACTCATAGTGGCCCCCTTTGGGTTTCCCAGGTGGTAAATCTTTACAGAAGGAGATTTCCCCATCTTCCTTCCATGGAGCAGCTGGTGGGTTTGAACTGACAACTTTCTGGTTAGCAGTCAAGTGCCTTAGGCATTACACCACCAGATCTCCTTAATAAGGCCTTGGCCTTAGTGGTTCTTAATTTCTTTTGCCTCAGTGTTCCCCTGATTGAATTAGATACTAATTTTATGTAATGCAATTAGTAAATTAGTTCAGAAATTATCTAGAGTCAAATTTTCAAAGGGCGACTTCCCTGTTTGCAGATGCAATTGTCACTGTAGAGCCTGGGGCATAATTTACTATGTTCTGTTTCTTTAATGTAAGTAAAAGAGAGATTGTTTCTACACGTACATCGAGCGGTTATATGACACATGTTAATATGCATACAAAATGATGGTTTGCAAAATAAATTTTAGATCTTAAGTTTTACATGAACACTAATAAGAATACTATTGGTGATAAAGAGGGCTTTTACGTTCTTCATTGACAAATATTTATTAACACCTATTATGTGAGGAACACTCTTCTAGATGTGGGGGATATATCAGAGAATACAACCACCAAAAGACATTATATTCCAGTACAGACTTTAGTGTTTTTAAGTTACCTGGGCATATGCCTTACTGATCCATATCCAACAAGCCTGTAGGAGAAGAAAGGGAAGAAATAAAATTCCCAGTTTGTACATGTGAAATTGAAGATCAGCTAGGCAATAAGACTCATCCAATGTTGCAAGGCTCGCAAATGAGAAGGATGGCAAGGTATGATACTCCTGGGAATAAAACAACTATGTTTTAGTTACTTACAAAGTCTTTTGTTACCTAGGAGCAACTGAGTGTACCTAAAGTCATGTAAGCACTTTACTTCCTTGGAAAAGACTTCCTTATGTGATGATATTCCATAAGCAAAAGGGTGCCTGCAAGGTGTGGTGGGAAGAACACTAGACAGAGAATCTTCTAAAGAAGTTCTGTAAATGGGGACTGGGTGCATAGTGGGAAAGGAATAGTGTGTTGAGCTTTATTTGCAAGACACATTCACAGCTAACTCCTTTAATTATCTCCATAATCCAGTGAGGTAAAAAGAATTTGTGGTTTACTCCCATTTTACATATCAGGAAAATTGAGTCATGGAAAAGCTAAGTGACTTGGCACAGACTGCTTGGTTAATTAGTGACAGATCATTTAATGATGGATGATAGGTAAGGTCCAAGAGCCCTTATTTTTGGTTTACATTTTCTCTTTGAAAATTTATTGCACTTTACAATTCCAGTAATCACAGGAATAATGAGATAATGTGGGAGGAGTATGCTGGCCTAAAATATCAACAGTAGTCCCTTTTATAACCTCAGATGTGCTTTATAAACCAGACCTTCCCTGTGGACTCATGGTAATTGTTTAGGGGATAGAATGTCTTTTCATTTATCCAACTTTTTTTTTTGTGTGTGTGTGTGTGTGTGTGTGTGTGATTTTGGTGAAAGTTTACAAAGCAAATTCATTTTATATACAGCAGTTCATACACATTTTGTTTCATGACATTGATCGCAATCCCCATAAGGTAACAGTTTTCTTCCCACTCCCTCCCTGTAGTTATCTTTTCCCTGTGTCCTTCTTTCCTATGTATTCTTGCCCTGTGATCTATCTCCCTGTGCAAAGCCCTTCTGATCCCCCATAATATCCAATTCTTTTTTCTTTTATTAGTCATCATTATTGTTGAGTTGGCTTCGACTCATAACAACCCTATGTACAATAGAAGGAAACACTGCCTAATCCTTCATCAACCTCACAATCCTTGTTATATCTGAGCCCATCATTGTAGCCACTGTGTCAATCCATCTTGTTGAGGTTCTTCCCCTTTTTCACTGACCCTCCATTTTACCAACCATGATATCCTTCTCCAGGGAATGGTCCCTTCTGACAATGTGACCAAAGTAGGTGAGATGAAGTCTGGCCATTCTTGCTTCCAAGGAGCATTCCGGCTACACTTCTTCTAGGACAGATCTATTAGTTCTTCTGGCAGTCCATGATACTTTCAGTATTCTTCACCAACACCTCAACTGAAAAGCATCAACTTTTCTTCAGTCTTCTTTATTCATTGTCTAGCTTTCACATGCATATGAGGCAATTGAAACCACCATGGCTTGGGTTAGGGACACCTCAGTCTTCAAAGAGACATCTTTGCTCTTCAGCACTTTAAAGAAGTCTTTTGGAGCTCTGGTGGCATAGTGCCTAAGGGATTTGACTGCTAACCAGAAGGGTAGTGGTTCAAACCCACCAGCCCCTCCACTCCTCAGAAGGAAGATTGGGCAATCTACTTACATAGAGATAC
>NW_006921825.1:1713483-1715005 GCF_000298275.1 Orycteropus afer afer | reverse complement strand
CACTCCTCAGAAGGAAGGTTGGGCAATCCTACTTCCGTAGTGATACTGCCTTGGAAACCCAAGGAGGGGTCGCTATGAGTTGGGGCCGACTCGATGGCAAATAACAACAACAACAACAACAACCATGTAGGATGTGGAGTAATTGGAATCTTTATACATAGAAGTCTCCCACTATTATTGTGGCGTTGTCTATTTCTTTTTTCAATGCTGTTAAATTTGATTAATGTATTTTGGGGCTCTTTTTTTAAAAAAAAAATATTGTGATTTGGGTGAAAATTTACAGAGCAAATTCATTTTTCATATAGCAGTTCATACACATTTTGTCTCATGACATTGACTGCAATTTCCTACAATGTAACAGCTCTCTTCCCACTTCCTCCCTGTAGTTACCTCTTCCCTCTGTCCTTCCCACCCATGCACTCCCACCCCTCTGAGCTATCTCCCTGTGCAAACACTGCCCTTCTGTTCTTCCATGATTGATTGCTCCAAGTAGGGTATTTACCTGATAAAGTGTTCAGCTATTTTCGGGTTTTTTCGTTGGTTGCGTAGACATTTATTATTTATATTCTTTTTGGATTGACCCTTTATTCATTATATAATGCCCTTCCTTGAATCCTTTGCTAATTTTTTCTTTAAAAATCTGTTTTATCAGAAATTAATGTTACCACTCCTGCTTTTTTTGTTGCCATTTGTTTGATATATATATATATTCCCATCCTTTGATTTTTAGCTTATTTTTGTCTTTCTGTCTAAAATGTGTCTCTTGTAGACAGAATAATGATGGGCTATATTTTCTTCTCCATTCTGCTCTTGTCTGTCTCTTAACTGACACATTTAAACCATTTATATTTAGTGTAATTATGTATAGGTATTTACCTCCGTCATTTTGCTCTCTCTCTCTCTCTCTCTGTATGTGTGTGTGTGTGTGTGTGTAGTGTAGATGGTTTCTTTGTTTTGTATATTTTTCTGTGCTGAGTTAATTTTGTTTAAGGATTTTCTTATCATTTCCTTCCTGGGTATTGTTTTAATCTCTCCTGAGACTTTATGATTTTCTTCTTTTTTATTTGCTGAGAAGGTTTATTAATTTTCTTTGAGGTTACCTGTAATTTATTATTATCTTCCCAAGTTTAAAACAGTACATTCTACCTTGATATTGTCTTGCCTTCCTCTCCATTTGGAAGTTCTGCGCTACATCATTTGTTCCCTCTTTTTGCTTTGTCATTATCATTGTTTACAGATAGACGCCTCTGGTTCCCTATTTCTAGTCTTGAAGATTTATTTTATTTTTGATACTTCTATATCTCAGTTGATTTCTGGTCAATGTTGTCATGTGTTTTAGTCTCGGTTGTGTGTGCTATTGTTGGTTCTCTGTCTGAAGGACTCCCTTTACCATTTCTTGTAAGGTTGGTCTGATTTTTACAAAGTACCTTGTTTTCTGTTTATCTGGGACTATCCTAAGTTGGCTATTATGTTTGAGGGACGATTTTGCTAGATATATAATTCTTGGTTAGCATTTTCTTTT
>NW_006921825.1:1685451-1713173 GCF_000298275.1 Orycteropus afer afer | reverse complement strand
TTTTTTTTTTTTTTTTATATCTTCCTGTTCTGCAATTCTGGTCACATGTGAGTTATTCCCCTTCATGGTGTCTCATATAATTGTTTGGTTTAATTCATTTATTAAGTTCTTTTTATTAAGAGACTTGTTTCCAATCTCACTAATTCTGTCTTGTATTTATTCAGTTCTACTTCTTTGTCCTTTCCAATGCATTATCTATATCTGAAATTTTAGTACCAATTGTCTGGATTTCTATTTGCTATTTGTGTATGGTTTCTAATTTTCCATTTATTTTTTTCAATTTGTTATTTTATTTATTTATTTATTTTTAATTATTCTAGAGTTTTGTCTGTGGTTTCCTCAAACTTCCTCTCAATCTATTGAAGAAACCGTAATATAATTGTTTTGAATTCCTTATCAGGCAGTTCCAAAAGCATTTCTTCCTATGGAAGATTTTTTGGACTTATGCTTTATTCACTTCTTTGAACCATCTTGTCCTTTGTGTATGTGTGTGTGTGATTTGAAGTTGCTTTTGTCTCTGAGACAGTGTAGTGTTATTGTATTAATTTATTGTATATTAATTATCTTTATTCTGCCTTTTTGTTTTGTTCTGTCCAAGCTACTGGGTGGGTGTGCTACTTTGGTTGCTGGCTCAGTAGCACTGGAGGGCTCAACACTGGTCTCCAGGTGGATTTGATAGTGGGAAGAAATTTTGGCATGAGTTTCTGATCACTGATTGTGTAGAGCAGTTGAGGGCAGTCTGAGTGGGTGTTGGCTACAGTGTCATCGATCCAGTAATGCTGCAACAGGGGGAGGCACTTTTCCAGTGAACAGGGCAGCTGTTGCTTATGGTTGAGTAGGTTGCTGGCTCCCAACTGGTTGGGAGAGATAGAAAAAAAATAAGGGGAGATAGGGTAGAGGAAAAGAAAGGAAGAAGGTAAGAACAAAGGGTGGGATGAGGATAGACCTAAGAAAAAGAAAAAAAGAAGAAAACAAATGAACAAAAAAAACAAATGCAGCACAGTACTGGCACAAGTGCTAACTGCCAAGTATGTCTGGGGTGGAAATAGGTCTCTCACTCTACAGGAATTTGCACCACCAAATATAGAGAGGGTCAAGGATAGTGCTACTGAATGTGGAGGTGGTGAGGGACAAGGTACTTGCTCAGCCTGATCAAAAAAAAAAAAAAAAAAAAGGAGAAGAGGAAGAAAAAATTAAAGGAAAAAGAACAAAAACACAAGAGACTAGAGAGATAAGAACTGAGAGGAATGAAAAAGAGAAAAAATAAAATAAAAATTAACTGGCAAAAGAGTTAGCACCAAATACAGCTGCAGTAGGAATGTGGAGCTCACTCTGGGGGAGTGTGAACCACCATAAACAGAAGACTGGAGGTGGGCACTTGCTCCATGGAATAACAAAAAAGGGGAGGATGTGAAGTGGAAGGATAAAGTAAAGAAAGAAGAGTAAAATATGGGGAAGAAGAATGAAGAACTAAGAAGAAAGAAAAGAGAAAAAAGACAAAAGGAAGTAAAAAAGCAGCATAGTACTGGTGAAAGTGCCAACTACCAAACATGACTGCATGGGAATGTAGCAGTGACTCCTCAGGCACACATCTCTGACCAGGGAGGGGAATCAGTGGGTGCTGCTAATGCACTGACAATGGGGCGAGGATTCAAAGAAAATAAAAAGGGCAAGGGAAGAGGAAAGAAAAAAAGAAAAGAAAAGAAAGAAAAGGGTTGGGGAGAGAGAAGGAGAAAGATAAGCAGAAAGATAAATAAAAAGAAGATAAAAGAAAGAAAACGACAAAGCACTAGCAGCAGGAGGAGTTTGGTCACCGGGTGGGTGGGGTGGAGGGACCATGCCTCTGGTCACTGGGAGGTTGTGCAAGGTAAGGGAGAGGCCAAACCTTTCTGGTAGCCCAATGACCCATGTGGGTATTGGTACAGTCCTGTGCAAATGGAGCCGGTTATCCAGTTCCTGCTCTAATGAGAACACTGCTTGCAGTAATTCAAAATGGTCTGCTCCTTGTTCATTGTTTTCATTCAGTCTCTTCCTTTCTTCAGTATTTGATCTACTTCATTATCTTTCCTTGGAAGCTCTGGCTCCCAGGATTTTTATCTGTAGCTGTTTCCCTTGATTTCTTGAGTCTTTGTTGCAAAAGACCTAGGCAGTGTATCTGCCTAGTCTGCCTTCTTAGATTCTCCTCCATTCATCCAAAGACCCTGCATATTGAAGTTATCCAGGTTTCTCTTATCAAAGCTTACAAACAGACCAAAGGAAGTACAGGTTACTAGAGAAGTGAAAAATAACCTTTACAGGTGATGAGAAAAGTTGTTGATACAGTCTGTTTTAACCCACTAAAGGCAGAACTGTGAAATGGAGAATATTTATCTTGAGAGTTCTTCCCTGTTCTTTTATGTACCAACTTAAAACAGATTAATTGACTTGGGGTTGTGTTAGACTGGGTTCTCCAGAGAAACAAAACCAGTAAAGCCTATGTTGTTGTTGTTGTGTGCCGTCGAGTCAAACCTGACTCATAGTAACCCCCTCCTTGGGTTTCCGAGGCAGTATCACTACGGAAGTAGGATTGCCCAACCTTCCTTCCGAGGAGTGGCTGGTGGGTTTGAACCGCCAGCCGTCTGGTTAGCAGGCAAGTGTCTTAGCCACTATGCTACCAGAGCTCCCAGTACAGCCTATATATATGTATATATGGAGAAATTTATCTTAGGAAAATGGCTCACAAACTTATAGAAGCTGGCAAGTCCAAAGTTCCTGGATCAAACATCAAGCTGGAGGCTTTTTTCAACTCTTGCAGCCGCAGGGGCTGAGGAGGTCAAGGTTGGCAGGCAGTACACCAGCTGCTGACTCCAATGAATGACGAATTCAAGATCTCCAGGCCGAATGGTGGATTGTTCACTTACGGACAGTTGTAGGCAGCACAACAGAATCCTGATCCACAGAAGAGTGTCTCTTTTCCCAGGATGTCCATAGATATACTGGAAGCAGGCCACAGCCCTAGGGAAACTCCCTTTCAACAGATTAGCTACTCAAAACATAATCATCTAATCCCATCGTGGGAATAACCACATCACAACAGCTTAAACCACACAGAATTGTGGTCCAGCCAAGTTGACACACAGCTCCAAGTATCACAGGGGTCAAATAAGGTATACATAAAAATATAAAATTTAAGAGGAACAAAAGGGTATAAAGTAAGATAGTAAGACTTTTCTTACCCCATTCCCCAGTCACTCAATTCTTCCCCTCCCCATAATTGCCCTAGTTCCTCTAGTGCCCTGAGTTTGCCCACTCACTGTACCCAACTTCCCTCAGAGTACCACCTCATTCAATCACTCACCCATCCATCCATTCATCTTTTCCCCAAAAATTTTTTGAGTACTCAATCACCTCATACGCATGTGAGAGCTGGACAATGAGTAAGGAAGACGGAAGAAGATTTGATGCTTTTGAGTTGTGGTATTGGTGAAGAATACTGAAGGTACCATGGACTACAAAAAGAACTAACAAATTTTTCCTGGAAGAAGTGCAGCCAGAATGCTCCCTGGGAGCAAGAATGGCCAGAATTCATCTCACCTACTTTGGTCATGTTGTCAGAATATCATGCTTGGTAAAGTGGAGGGTCAACAAAAAGAGTAAGACCCTCAACAAGATGAATTGACACAGTGGCTGCAGTGGTGGGCTCAGGTATAGCAAGGATTGTGAGGCTCGCACAGGACTGGACAGTGTTTCGTTCTGTTGTACATAGTGTCGCTATGAGTCAGAGAGGACTTGACAGCACCTAACAACAACAGCTGTGCACTGGGTAATACGTTAGATTCTGGATATGCCAAGACAAAAGTTAATCCTTGACCTCAAAGAGCAGATATATTTCAGAAATGTCTTGCATCTTTTCATCCCCATCAAAACCTAAATTGTTTATGTCCTTCTCAATTAAGGCCCTGATCTCTGCTAGCTAATCTGATAAGTTAATTTGTGTTAAGATTTTAATGATTAACAATGTGCTGTTTTTCAGGTAGTATCTGCTGTGAATAAGGGTTTTCAATTCAATGGGCTTATTAAATGTAAGAATTTTAACAAGCATTATGAAAGTGCCATTTTCTAAATGATGGCACAAGATGGCTTTTACTCTTATGAAGAAAGCAGTAGAATGTGGAAGTCATTAACCTCTTTGTGCCTCAATTTACTCATCTCTGAAATGGGAATGATAATAACACATCAAAAGTTATCTCATAGGGTTGTGATGACAATAACATTTAGATGATTCCTGGAAAGAATTTAGAAAGTGCTATGCACACATTGTTGTTGTCATGTGCTTTTGAGTCTATTCCAACTTGATAGGCACCCTACAGGACAGAGTAGAACTGTACCATAGGGTCTCCTAAGCTGTAATGTTTATGAAAGCAGATCTCCAGGTCTTTTCTCTCAGGAGCAGTTGATGGACTCGAACCACCAACGTTTTGGTTAACAGATGAGCACTTAACCATTGTACTTCTTGGCACATATTGTTGTTGTTGTTATGTGCTGTCCAGTCAACCCTGACTCATAGCGACCCCTCCTTGGGTTTCCGAGGCAGTATCGCTATGGAAGTAGGATTGCCCAACCTTCCTTCCGAGGAGTGGCTGGTGGGTTTGAACTGCCAGCCTTCTGGTGAGCAGTCAAGTGCTTTAGCCACTATGCTACCAGAGCTCCCATATTAAGCCCCCATAATTGTTGCAATCATTATTAATCACATAGTTGGTTTCTAGATCTGCCTGTCTCAGACCTGTCTGTTAAATGACCACTTTCCTTCTACATTCTTAGAAGCAGGTATACTCCTTTATCAGTGGTAAATACACAAAGTTAGGTCAGAACCCAGCACTTGTTATCTGCCAGCAAGTAAAAACCACAAGCATTTAGGAAATGTCAAGATGATCCTTGAAAATAAAAAGGACTTGAATGAACTTGCCTTTGGACGGAAGATAAAGGTAGAAATGTACACCCCTCTCCTCATAAAGTGTGATCTTTCTGTTTTTGGATCTCTTCTTGACACTTGTTTCAAAGACCCCTGGGGCACAATCACTGCTATACTCCCAGGGCTCCTGGGCAAAGGAGCAGGTGTTAGCAGCCTTTCCTGGGCTTATACTGGCTGTGTGAGCAGCCATGTGGAGCTAAGGCCATCAAGGCTCGGCTGACTTAGCGGTTCTGGTACATTAGATTTGAGAGCACTAATTTTTAGTCCTCTGGGACTAAAATAAATTCTAACCAGCAGAGGCAAAGCAAAATTTCAAGCCACTTTTCTTGTTCTCCTCCCCATTCTTGCCCTTTTTCTGATTATCTTTTTACTTTCTGTACATGCTACAAACTCTGCTTGGCTAAGGCATGCTATATCTTGCTTTCTGGGGAGGAATTCCAATCATTCTGCAACTGCTATCCATGTAGGCAGAGGTGGAGGATTATACTGCTTTTTAATATCATTTTAATTGGGAGGCCAGATCATGACTTAAATCATGGATCTCCTGACTTCAATTTCAATTTTATGCCCATAAAATGCTTTGTTAATAGCCAGAGATCATAGTTCTTCCTGAAGGAACAGGAGGCTGTGATAAAGGGGTTATTCCTCTAAGTTCAGGTGATCATTCAAAATCTCATTAAGAATACATTGCTCGAGAATCTTTCAGACTTCCTGAGAAAGAATATTTAATAAATAAAACATTTGTTCACAGGGGAAGGAGAGTGATATGTTGGGAGTCAGGGGTGGTGAGAGGATGATATATATGCATGGTTAATAGGAACTCTGCAAAATTACTGATCACTTTATGTTGTTGTTAGTTGCTGTTGACTTGATTGTAATTCTTGGCAATCCCATGTGTTACAGAGTAGGACTGCTGCATGTTGTTGTTGCTATTGTTAGGTGCCATTGAGTTGGCTCTGACTTATAGTGACCCTGTGTACAGCAGAACAAAATACCACCCAGCCCTGCTCCAGCCTCATAATCCTTGCTATACCTGAGCCCATCGTTGCAGCCATTGTATCAATCCATCTAGTTGAGGGTCTTCCCCTTTTTCACTGGCTCTTCTACTTTACCAAGCATGATATCCTTCTCCAGGGAATGATCTCTTTTGACCACATGACCAAAGTAGGTGAGATGAAGTCTGGCCATTCTTGCTTCCAACGAGCATTCCCACTGCACCCCCACCAGGAGAGATTTGTTGGTCCTCCTGGTAGTCCATGGTGCTTTCAGAATTCTTTGCCAACATCACAATTCAAAAGCATCAATTATTTTTTGGTCTTCCTTATTAATTGTCTAACTTTCACATGCATATGAGGTGATTGAAAACACCATGGCTTGTGTGAGGTTCACCTTAGTCTTTGAAGTGACATCTTGGCTCTTCAACACTTTGAAGAGGTCTTTTGCAGAAGATTTGCACAGAGCAATACATCATCTGATGTCTTGACTGCTACTTCCATTGATATTGATTGTGGAACCCAGTAATATGAAATCTTTGACAACTTTGATCTTTTCTCCATTTATCATGATGCTGCTTCTTGGTCCAGTTGAGGATTTTCATTTTCTTTACTTTGAGGTGCAATCCACACTGCAGACTGTAGTCTTTAATCTTCATCAGTAAGTGCTTCATGTCATCTTCACTTTCAGCAATCGAGGTTGTCATCTGCATATTGCAAGGTGTTAACGAGTCCTCCACCAATCCTGATGCCATGTTCTTCATATAGTCCAGCTTCTCAGATCATTTGCTCAGCATACAGATTGGATAAGTATGGTGAAAGACATAATGCTGACACACTCCCTTCCTGATTTTAAACTATCCAGTATCCCCTTGTCTTATTCCAATGACAGCCTCCTGCTCTATGTACAGGTTCCTCATGAGCACAATTAAATGTTCTGGAATTCCTATTCTTCTCAATGTTATTGATAATTTGTTATGATCCACACAGTCGAATACTGTTGTATAGTCAATAGAAAACAGGTAAACATCTTTCTGTTATTCTTTGCTTTCACCCAAGAGCCATCAGACATCAGCAATAATATCACTTGTTCCACATCCTATTCTGAATCCAGCTTGCATTTCTGGAATTTCCCTATCAATATACTGCTGCAAGTGTTTTTAAATTATCTTCAGCAAGACTTTTTTTGTATGTGATATTAATGATATCGTTTGACAGTTTCCCCATTCTGTGGGATCACTTTTCTTTGGAATGAATATAAATATGGATCTCTTCCAGTCAATTGGCCAGGTAGCTATCCTCAAAATATCTTGACTTAGATGAGTAAGGGCCTTGAATGTGGCATCGGTCTGTTGAAACATCTCAATGGGTATTCCACCAATTCCTGCAGGCTTCTTTTTCACCATTTCCTTCAGTGCAGCTTTGACTTCTTCCTTCAATACCATTAGTTCTTGATCACATGCCACCTTCTGAAATGGATGACCATAGACCAATTATTTTTGGTCCAGTTACTCTGTGTATTTCTTTCACCTTCTTTTGATGTTTCCTGCATCATTCATTATTTTGCCCATAGAGTTTTTCAATATTGCAACTCTAGGATTGATTTTTTTCTTCAGTTATTTTTGCTTGAGAAATTCTGAGTGAGATCTTCCCTTTTGGTTTTCTAACTCCAGGTCTTTGTTCATTTCATTATAATATTTGACTGCCTTCTTAAGCTGCTCTTGAAATCTTCTGTTCAGCTCTTTTATCTTGTCATTTCTTCCATTTACTTTAGCTACTTTCCATTCAAGAGCAAGTTTCAGAGCATCTTCTGACATCCATTTTGATAATTTTATTCCTTTCCTGTCTTTTTAATGACCTTTGGGTTTCTTCACATATGATGTTATTGAAGGCATCCCACAATTTGTGTCATTTTCTGTCATTAGTGTTCAATGCATCAAGTCTATTCTTCAGATGGTCTCTAAAGTCAGGTGGGATATAATCAAGGTCATACTTTGACTCTCTTGGACTTGTTTTAATTTTCTTCAGCTTCAAGTTGAACTTGCATATGAGCATTTGATGGTCTGTTCCACAGTCAGTTCCTGGCCTTGGTTTGGCTGAAGATATTGAGCTTCTCCATTTCCTCTTTCTGCAGATGTAGTCAATCTGATTCCTGTGTACTCCATCTAGTGAAGTCCACATGTATAGCTGCCATTTATGTTGTTGAAAAAAGGTATTTGCAATGAATATGTCATTAACTAAAAACAAAAACAAAACTCATTGGCATTGAGTCAATTCTGACTCACAGCGACCTCCATTGGGTTTCTGAGGTGTTAAATCTTTATGGAAGTAGATTTCCCCATCTTCCTTCCAAGGAGTGGCTGGTGGGTTTGAAGCACCAGCCTTCTGGTTAGCAGTCAAATGTCTTAGTCACTATGCCTAATATATTGATCTTTATGCATTCCATTTCATTTTTGACAACTTCCAATTTCCTACATTCATACTTTGTGCTTTCCAGGTTCTGATTATTAATGGATGTTGCAGCTGTTTCTTCCAATTTTGAGTCATGGTACATCAGCATATGGAGGTCCCAAAAGCTTTACTCCATCCATGTCATTAAGGTCAATGAGGAGGCAGCTCTTCCTCAGTCATAAAAATATGACTGTTTTCTGAACCGAGGGTCTCATCTTCTGGTACTGTCTCAGATAATGTTTCAGGGCTATTCATAAAGTTTTCCCGTAATATATCAGACAGTGTTTCATTGCTACTCACAAGGTTTTCACTGGCCATTTCTTTGAGAAGTGGATGGCCCCTTACTTTTTCCAAGTCTGTCTTAGTCTGGAAGCTCCACTGAAACTTGTCCACCATGAGTGACCCTACTGGTATTTGAAGTAGCAGTGGCATGATCTCCAGCCTCATAGCAATATGAAAGCCACCATACTATCACAAATTGACAGACAAGTAGTGAGAACTGCTGCATAGGGTTATTCAAACCACCAAAACCACTGCCACTGAGTCAACTCCAACTCATAGTGACCCTATAGGATAGAGTAGAACTGCTCCATAGGGTTCAAATGTAAATCTTTACAGAAGCAAACTGCTTCATCTTTCTCTTATGCGACAGCTGGTGGATTTAAACCACTGAACTTTTGGTTAGCAACCACTGTACCACCAGAGCTCCTTCCATAGAATTATAAACCAAAAAAAAAAAAACCCCAAAACTCAATGCCATGGAGTCCATTTGGACTCATAGCGAACCCTGCTCTGTTTCCAAGGCTTATAGAAGAAGACTGCTTTATATTCCTCGTGCAGAGTTCGAACCACCAACCTTCTGGTTTGCAGTCAAATGCCTTATGCAATGCACCAGCAGAGCTCCTTCCATAGCATTATAGACATGGTATATTTGGGGCAATTAGGCAATTCTGTGTAATGGGCTCCCATCATGGGTGTAAAATGGCCTTATAAATTCTGAAAAGGAGGATACCAACCACCTCCACAATATCAAGCTTGATGGCATGTTTTATTAATGGCTCACAGGTATGCAGAATTAGATGTTGTTGTTAGGTGCTGTTGAGTCAATTCTGACATAATGACCCTAAGTAGAATAGAACAAAACACTGCCCAGTCCTGTACCATCCTTAAAATTCTTGCTATGCTTGAGCCCATTATTGCAGCCACTGTGTCAATCCATCTCACTGAAAGTCTTCCACTTTTTCATTCACCCTCCACTTTACCAAGCATGATACCCTTCTCCAGGGACTGGTCCCTTCTGAAGATGTGACCAAAGTAGGTGAGATGAAGTCTGGCTGTTCTTGCTTCTAAGGAGCATTCTGGCTGCACTTTTTTAAGGAAAGATTTGATGGTTCCTCTGGCAGTCCGTGGTATTTTCAGTATTTGTTAACACCACAATTCAAAGGCATCACTTCCTTGGTCTTCTTTGTTCACTGTCCATCTTTCACATGCATATGAGAAGATTGAAAATACCAACGGTTGGGTTATAGGTACACCATAGTCTTCAAAGTGACATTTTTGCTCTTCAACACTTTAAAGAGGTTCCTTGTAGCAGATTTGGCCAGTGCAATCCGATGCCTGATTTCTTGACTGCTGCTTCCACGGGCGTTAATTGTGGATCTAAGTAAAATGAAATCTTTGACAACTTCCATCTTTTCTCCACTTATTGTGATGGTGCTTATTCGTCAAATTGTGAGGATTGCAGAATTGGTTAAATCATAAATATTAGATCATGGCAAACCTTTATAATTTGTTCATCTGGTATCTATTTTTATTTAGTTAGCTATTTAACAGTACATACTGAGACCCTGAAGTGGGAGACTTCTTGGCATGTACAAACAACTGCAAAGAGGCCAGTGTGCCTGGAGTAGACTGAGTGTGAGGAAGTAGAGTAGGGCCAAGATCATGCTGTACTTTGGATTTTATTCTATGTGAGATGAGCAGCTACTAGGAGGTTTTTATTAGAGGAGTGACTTGGTAGGAATTAGGTTTTCATAGGGCTGCTCTAACTGCTGCTATGAGAAGACATTTGGAATGGGAAGAGACAGTCAAAAGTTGACACAGGAAGCCAAGTTAATAGGCTTTTCCTATGGTTCAGTTGAGAGATGATGGTGGTTTGGACTAGGACAGTGGTGTTGGCAGTTATGAGAAACAATTAGTTCTGGATATATTTTGAAGGAAGAGCTAAGACGACTTGTTGGGAAGATAGAAGGAAGTCAAGAATTATGGCAACCTTACAGTGTTTGAAACTGTGTAATCTATATAACATTCGGATGGTAACTTTAAGTATACAAGGAACTCTGGTGGTGCAGTGGTTAAAGTGTTTGGCTGCTAACCAAAAGTTTGGTCGTTCAAATTCACCAGCTACTCCCTGGGAGAAAGATGTGGCAAACTACTTTTGTGAAGATTACAGCTTTGGAAACCATATGGGGCAGTTCTACTCTGTCCTTAACGGGTCATTATGAGTCAGAATATACTTGATGGCAACTTTTTTTTTCTTTGATTTAGGAATATACATTTTGAATAACTGAAGTTCTTCATTTCCTGACAAGGCCAGAGACTTAACATTGTTATTCAGAAAGTTTTTCCTTCAGCACACTAATTGGCTTACTCTAAGGATTTGCTTAACCAAGCAAAAGAATTACAGTTATGTACGTTATGTTTAGTGCACACAGTCAGTTCCAATAATTCTGATTAGAGAAACCAAAGGTGTTGGGTTAAGTTGGGATTTTTTTTTTTAATGACTATTTGTTTCATCCATCCTTGAACTAATAGTTTTATGAAAATGGTATCATATACTGTATGTGGCCTACTGTGACTTGTTTTTTAATTCATTATTTGTTTCTAATATTCATACATGATAATGCAGTAGTGCTAGTTCACTTATTGTCATTGCTGTATAATAATTCATTGCATAAATTATATAGTAAATCATCAAGTTCCCTGGAAATGGTCGTGTTCTGGTTATCTAGTGCCGCTCTGACAAGAAATATACCACAAATGGGATAGTCTCAACAAACAGGAGTTTATTCTCTTATAGTTTGGAGGCTTTAAGTCAAAGTTCAAAGTGCCAGGCTCTAGGGGCTGGGTGAAAGCCCCTCAACCTTGGGATCCAGTTCCGCCTCCTGCTCCTGGCCCACTGGAGCTAGAGGCGTTTCTTCACTCAGACAGCTGCTGGGTGTTGAGGCTGAGAAACCCCAAGGTTGACAAGTAAAAGGCACAGTCCCAATGTTACCAAACCACACAGCAGGCCTTTAACTTAAGTCTATTGTAAGTCCCAAGGTCAGCAGAGCATAGCAGGCTGCTGAGCAATGACACGGCTACATGCAGGGTCCAAGCATGCCATAGGCTGGAGACCATTTCCAAAGTTCCTGCTTATATATAGGAAGCAGATCACATACCTAAAGGCAGCTACTCAGCTGCTCACAGTAGATTCCACCATGGAGTTGACTAGCAGTCTCATCATGGGGAATACAACATCCAGCTGCCCAGCCACTCAACCAGGCCTAGCCAAGTTGACACAAAAACTTAACTCCCACAGGTTATTTGCATAGTTTGAAATTTTTTTCTTTTTATTGTTTTGAATGTCTTTATACATGCCTTCTAATACATGTGGGCAAGCATTTCTGTATATATATGACTGGTAGTAAAATTAGTGGGTCATAGAAGACCATATTTTTACATCAATAATGCACACATTATCTTTTTTTGCAAACCTCGCAAGCCCCTTGCACCGTAGCTTCCTATGTGCCCTATGTGCATTAAATACATATGCATGTTAGTCATGTGCCATGTTATATGCAGAAAAACTATGGTACACCTGTTGTTGTTATGTTATCGAGTCGGACTCGACTCATAGCGACCCCTCCTTGGGTTACCAAGGCAGTATCACTACAGAAGTAGATTGCCCAACCTTCCTTCCGAGGAGTGGCTGAGGGGTTTGAACCGCCAGCCTTCTGGTTAGCAGTCAAGTGCCTTAGGCACTATGCTATGCATCACTTGATGTTCAAAATAAGTTCTATGAAATAGGACACTATGAGATTTTGATATTGTGTGAACATCATAGTAAAACATTATGGAAGCTTGCTTCTGGTGGCCCTTGTCACCACTACTGTTGCTGCTGCCACTGTTCCTGCTGCTGCAGCTGCTGAGGAAGCCAGAGAAACTGGTGGTGTCAGCAGGAGTGGAAGCAGAGTGAGAAGCAGCAAGCAGGGATGGAGAAGAGTCCTCACTTCCCCACTTGCCTGAACACCAGGAGCAGCCTGCTGCTGCCACTGGACAAAGCTCCAGAGCCCGTGACCAGAATCATGTAGTCTGCCTCACCTGCCTGTATTCCACCCATGGTCCAGTGTTGTAGGAGTCTGGGTTTGGGATGTTTAAAACCTTTAGAGGGAAATGATAAACAAAAAGAGTGCTGCTTTCCCTTTTTGAAAAAATCTTTTTTAAAAAAGTCTAATGGGACCACAGACATATATGCAGTCAGGTGTTGTCCAGATGGGAGGTAAGTAATGCATACTTGGATATGAAAAGTTCATCTTTAAAAGTAGTTCCAAATTATTTTCCCAAATCAGTTGTACCAATTTATACTTTGGCTAGCATTTTTTTTTTTTTCAGTAACATTATCAGATAGCGTTTCACTACTATTTATAAGGTTTTCACTGGTGAATTCTTTGAGAAATGGATGGTCCCTTCCTTCTTTCAATGGTGCACAACTGGACAGTGTTTCTTTCTGTTATACATAAAGTCGCCAGGAGTTGGAGCCGACTCAACGGCACCTAACAACAGCAACAGCAGTGTTTAGGAGACACTGAAACACTTGCTATTTCTTCTTATTGTCCATATCTTATTATTAACTTTTTGTTTATCTGTTGTTGTTCTCAGGTGCTGTCGAGCCAGTTCTCACTTATAGTGACCCTATTTACAACAGAACAAAACATTGCCTGGTCCTGCGAGATCCTTACAACGCTTGTTATAATTCAGCCCACCATTGCAGCCACTGTTTCAATCCATCTCATTGAGGGTCTTCCCTTTTTCTCATTGACCCTCATGACTTTACCAAGCATGATATCCTTCCCCTGGAACTGGTCCTTTCTGACGACGTGACCAAAATAGGTGAGATGAAGTCTGCCCAGTTTCACTTCTAAGGAACATTCCTGCTGCACTTCCTGGACGGATTTGTATGCTCTTCAGGCAGTCCATGGAATTTTCATTACTCTTTGCCAACACCACAATTCAAAGACATCAATTCTTCTTAGGTTTTCCTTATTCAACATCCAGCTTTCATATGCATATGTGGTGAATGAAAATATCATGGCTTAGGTTAGGCACATTTTAGTCTTCAAGGTGACATCTTGGTTCTTTAACACTTTAAAGAGGTCCCTTGCAGCAGATTTGCCCAGTGCAATCTGACACCTGATTTCTTGACTGCTGTTTCCATGAATGTTGAATGTGGATCCAAGTAAAATGAAATCTTTGACAACTACCTACAATCTTTTCTCCATTTATCATAATGTTGCTTATTGGTGCAGTTGTGAGGATTTTTGTTTTTCCCATACTGAGGACTGCAGTCTTTGATGTTAATCAGTAGGTGCTTC
Organism: Orycteropus afer afer; assembly: GCF_000298275.1. Classification (NCBI taxonomy): domain Eukaryota; kingdom Metazoa; phylum Chordata; class Mammalia; order Tubulidentata; family Orycteropodidae; genus Orycteropus; species Orycteropus afer. The sequence goes on along the minus strand of NW_006921825.1, from coordinate 1,699,146 downwards.
AAGTCATCTTCACTTTCAGCAAAACAAGATTGTATCATCTGCATATTATAGGTTGTTAATGAGTTTTCTTCCAATCCTTGTGCCATGTTCTTCATCCCATAGTCCAGGTTCTCAGATTATTTTCTCAGCATACAGATTGAATAAGTATGGTGAAAGGATACACCTCTGACACATGCTTTTCCTGATTTTAAGCAATGCAATATCTCCTTGTTCTGTTTGAATGATAGCCTCTTGGTCTATGCACAGATTGTTCATGAGTACAGCGAAGAGTTCTGGAATGCCCACTCTTCTCAATGTTAGCGGTAATTTTTTATGATCCACATAGTTGAATAACTTTGCATAGTTGATAAAATACAGATAAATATCTTTCTGGTACTGTTTGCTTTCAGCCAAGGTCCATCTAACATCAACAACGATATTCCTTGTTCCATGTCCTCTTCTGAATCCAGCTTGAATTTCTGACAGTTCCTTGTGAATATACTGCTGCAGCTGTTTTTGAAATATCTTCAGCAAAATTTTACTTGTGTGTGGTATTGATGATATTATTAAATAATTTTCACATTCTGTTGCATCACCTTTCTTTGGAATGGACACAAATATCAATCTCTTCTAGTCAGTTGACCATGTAGTTGTCTTCCAAATTTCTTGACATAAACAAGTAAGCACCTCCAGTGTTGCATCTGTTTGTTGAAACAACTCAATATATATTCTATAAGTTCCTGCAGACTTGTTTTTAACCAATCCCTTTAGTGCAGCTTGGAGTTTTTCCTTTAATACCATTTGTTCTTTATCATATGCTACCTCCTGAAATGATTGAACATTGACCAATTCTTTTTGGTACAGTGACTGCATATTCTTTCCATCTTCTTTTGATGCTTCTGGTACATCAAATATTTTTCCCATAAAGCCCTTCAATATTGCAATTGAATATTTTTTCTTCAATTCTTTCAGTCTGAGAAATGCCTACTCTAGTCTTCCCTTTTGGTTTTATAATTCCAGGTCTTTGCATTTCGTTATAACACTTTTCTTTGTCTTATTGAAGCACTCTTTGAAATCTTCTGTCCAGATTTTTTATTTAATCAATTCTTTCATTTGTGTTAGCTACTCAACATTCATGAGCAAGTTTCAGAGTCTCTTCTGACATCCATTTTGTTCTTTTCTTCCTTTACTGTCTTTTAAATGATTTTTTGCTTTCTTCATGTATGATACTCTTGATGTCATCCCATAACTTGTCAGTCTTCAGTCATGGATATTCAGTGTGTCAAATCAATTCTTCAGATGATCTCTAAATTCCAGTGGGTTATAATCAAGGTCCTATTCTGGCTCTTGTGGACTTCTTTTAATTTTCTTCAGCTTCCACTTGAACTTGCATACCAGCAATTGATGGTCAGTTCCACAGTCTCCTGATCTTGATTAGATTGTTAATATTGAGCTTCTCTATACCTCTTCACACAGATGTAGTCTATCTGATTCCTGTGTATTCCATCTGGCAAGGTCCATGTTTATACTTGGTTTTTATGTTGTTGAAAAAACATATTTGCTATGAATAAGTCACTGGTCTTGCAAAATCCTATCGTGCAATCTCTAGTATCATTTCTGTCAGCAAGGTCATATTTTCCAACTACTGATGCTTCTTCTTTGTTTCCAGCTTTCTCATTCCAGTCACCAATAATCATCAATACATCTTGATTGCATGTTTGGTTAATTTCAGACTCCAGAAGTTGTTAAAAATCTTCAATTTCTTCATCTTTTGGTTTGGTGGTTGGTGTGTAGATTTGAATAATAGTAGTATTAACTAGTCTTCCTTGTAGACATATGGATATTATCCCATCATTGACAACATTGTACTGTAGGATATATCTTGAAATGTTCTTTTTGACAACAAATGTGACACCATTCCCCTTCAATTTTTCATTCTTGACATAGTATACCACATGATTTTCTGACTCAAAACAGCCAATACCAGTACATTTCAGCTCACTAATGCCTAGGATATTGATCGTTATGTTCCACTTCATTTTTGACAACTTTCAATTTTCCTAGGTTCTTATTTTGTATATTCCATGTTCTGATTATTAATGAATATTTGCAGCTGTTTCTTCCCATTTTGAGTCATGTTGCACCATCACATGAAGATCCTAAAAGCTTTACTCCACCCAGGTCATTAAGGTTGACTCTACTTTAAGGATGCAGCTCTTCTCCATTCAAATTTTGAGTACCTTCCCAGCTGAGTGGCTCATCTTCCAGTATTATATCAGCCAATGTTTCACTGCTATTCAAAAATTGTTTCCAGTAATATATCAAACAGTGTTTCACTGCTATTCATAAAGTTTTCAGTGGCCATTTTTTTTTAGAAATGGATGGCTCTTTCCTTCTTCCCAGTCTGTCTTAGTCTGCAAGTTCTGCTGAAATCTGTCCACATGCCTCTTCTCATACTTGAAATATGGCGGTATAACTTCTAGCCTCACAGCAACATGAAAGCTACCACAGTACAACAAATTGACAGATAAGTGGTAGTCTGCTCATCTAGTGGATACAAAAGGGTAACTTTGAGTGCATTTCCTGATTACTGATAAGATTAATCATTATATTGTATTCATTATACATTTGTTTTCATTTACTACTAAATGTCTGGTAATATGTCCTGCCCATTTTTCTATTGCACTGTTGTTTTCTTTTTCATCACTGATTTGTAGCAACTCATAGAAATAATGGATATGGATTTTTGTTGTTGTTGTTTATACATGTAGTTAGAATTTTCCACCACAACTTATTTATTGCAAATATATTTTTTCAACACATTAATGGTGACTATACACATGGGTCTCTTCAGATGGAATGCACAGGAATTAAATCAACTATATCTGTGGAAAGAGACAACGGAGAAGCTCAACATCATCAGTCAGAAAAAGACCAGTGGTTGACTGTGGAAAAAACCATTCATTGCTCATATGTGAGTTTATGTTGGAGCTGAAGAAAATTGAAACAAGTCTGTGAAAGCCGAAGTATGACCTTAACTATATCCCACCTGAATTTAGAAACAATCTCAAGAGTGGATTTGATGCATCAAAACACTGATGGTGGAAAATAGATGAGTTGTGTGATGAGATCAAGAACATCATACATGAGGAAAACAAAAGGTATTAAAAAGACAGAAAAAAAAAAGACTAAAACAGATGTCTGAAGAGACTCTCAAACTTAATTGTGGGAATGTAAAGTAGCTAATGCGAATGAAAAAACGATGAAGTAAATTATTTGAACAAGGTTTCAAAGGGAGGGTTGACAAGACAAACTAAACTATTATAATGAAATGTATAAAGACCTGGAGTTAGAAAACCAAAGGAAGGAACATATTTGGCATTTCTCAAACTGAAAGAACTGAAGAAAAAGTCAGGCTTCGAGTTACAATATTGTAGGTTTCTGTGGGCAAAAAACTGAATGATGGAGAAAGCATCAAAAGAAAATGAAAGGAATTTACAGAGTCTTTGTACAAAAAGAATTGGTCTATGTCCAACCATTTCAGGAGGGAGTATATGATTGAACTGATGGTACTGAATGAAGATGTCCAAGCTACACTGAAGGCACTGGCAAAAAACAAGCCTCTAGAAACTGATGGAATGTCAATTGAGACATTTTGACAAGTAAATGCAATACTGGCAGCACTCAGATGCCTATGCTGAGAAATTTGGAAGAAAACTATCTGGCTAACTGACTGGAAAAGATCCATATCTGTGCCCATTCCAAAAAAAGGTGACTCAGTGGAATGCAGAAATTATCAAACAATGTAGTTGATATTACATGTGAGTAAAATTATGCTGAAGATAATTGAAAAACTGTTACAGCAGTACATTGATAGTTAACTGCCAGAAATTCAAACTGTATTCAGAAGAGGATCTGAATTGAAATCATTGCTGTTGTCAGATGGATCTTGGCTGAAAGTAGAGAAGACCGGAAAGATGCTTACCTGTGTTTTATTGACTATACAAAGGCATTTGACTGTGGGGATCATAACAAATTTTGTAGAACCTTGTGACAAACAGGAATTGCAGAACATTTAATTGTGCTCATGTGGAACCTGTATATGGACAAGAGGCAGTCATTTAAATAGAAAAAGTGTATACGGTGTAGTTTAAAATCAGGAAATATATGTGTCCTTACACCATACTTATTAAATCTGTATGCTGAGCAAACAATTCAAGAAGCTAGACTACATGAAGAAGAACAAGGCATCAAGATTGGAGGGAGACTCATTTTTTGATATGCAGATGACACAAACTTACTGATAATGAAGAGATCTTGAATTATTGATGAGGATCAAACAATCCAGCCTTCAGTATAGATTATATGTCAACATAAAGGAAGCAAAAACCTTCATAATTGGACCAATAAGCAACAGCATGATAGAGAAAAATTGAAGTTGTCAAGGGTTTAATTTTGCTTGGATCCATGATCAATGTCCATGGAAGCAGCAGTCAAGATATAATATGATGCACAAACTATAGCATAGACATGCATTAACTTGGGTGAAGAGAAAGGCAATATACAATAAGGATGAGGTCAGCACAAAATTATCAATGCAGTGGAAGAATCAGAGAGGAGCACAAGAGTTAAAGGCAACAAGAGACTATTAGTACATACATGATCCTGTAATAAGAGTTATAATAATAATCTGTGAGTAGATACGTAGAAAGACACTCAGGCTGAACAGAGATGGAAAGCTGAATGGAACAACACCCACAAATATATATAGGTTTGACAGAGGATTTCTCTACCTATGGGTTTCTGAGACTGTAAATCTTTATGGAAGTAGACCATCCTATCTTCCTTCTGTGGAGCAGCTGGTGGGTTTGAACTGCTGACCTTCTGGTTAGCAGCCAAATGTCTTATCCACCACACCACTAGAGCTCCTTATGTATTTATATATGCTGCAAGTATATCCATGACTGTTGTAGAGCATACAGAGGGCAAAATTATGAAAACTTCTTAGTCATAACCAAACACCTTGAGGGAATGAGTCACTCGGCATGGGGGCTCAGGACCATAGTTGTGGAGTACATTAAGGTCAATTGTTATAGTCCACAAAGACAATGTTCTTCATCCTACTTTGGTGTGTAATGACTGAGGTCTTAAAAGTTTGTGAGTGGCCATTTAAAGTGTAACTATTGGTCTGTCCACATCCAGAGCAAAGAAGAATTAAGAAAATCAAAGATACAAGAAAACAGTTAGTCCAAAGGACTAATGGCCACATGAATCTCATCCTTCATCATCCTGAGAAAAGAACTAGATGGTGCCTGGCTACCACTGCTGACCGCTCTGAAAGGGCAAAGAATAGGAGGTCATGGATAGAGTGGGAGAAAAATGTGGAACAAAACTCAAAACCATAAAAAAAAAAAAAAAAAACAGGCTTATTGGTTGTGAAGACTGGTAGAACCCCTGAGATTATGGCCCTTAGACACCCTTCAAACAAGGAACTGATTTCAATCCTTGTGGCTCAACTTTCAGCCAAATGAAAGACAGGCAGATAAGGTGATCAGTGATACTAGGAGGGTATGTACTCATTAGAACAATCAACTATGTGAGAACAAGGGGGTGCATTTGCCCAAGGATAGAGCTAGAAAGGCGGGAGGGGATGGGAAGGAAGGATGGAGGGAAGTGGTAAGTTTGAGGAAGAAGTGGGAAGAGTGTTGTTGCATTGAATAGATTGAAGTGTGTGTCACAAAACAAAATGTATGTAGATTATTGAACAGAAATCCAATTTGCTCTGTAAACTTGCACCCAAATCACAATATAAAAAAGAAAAGAAAAAAAAATTAAACAACATATTGCACTGGGCAAATCTGTGCAGTATACCACTTTAAAGTATTATGAAAGGAAAGATGTCACCTTGAGGACAAATGTGCACTTGCTCCAAACCACAGTATTTTTGATTTCCACATATGCATGTGAAAGGTGAACAATGAATAAGGAAGACTGAAGAAGAATTGATGCCTTTGAATTATGATGTTGGTGAAGAATGTTGAATATATCACTGACTGCCAGAAGAACAAACAAATCTGTTTTGGAAAAAGTCTAGTCAGAATGCTCATTAGAAGAGAGGATAGTGAGACTTTGTGTCATGTTCTTTGAATGTGTAATCAGGAGGGACAAGTACCCAGAGAAGGATCATGCCTGGTAAAGTGGATGGCCAGCAAAATAGAGGAAGACTCCAATAAAATGGATTGTCACAATGGCTGCAACTATAGGCTGAAACGTAGCAATGATTATGAAGATGGCACAGAACCAGGTAGTTTTTCCTTCTGTCATATATTGGGTTGATAAGAGTCAGAACCAACTCCATGGTGCCTAACAACAATAACAATGCATGTATTGCAACTACCTTTTCTCAGTTTGTGGCTTACATTTTTAAATCCTTTTAGATGTTTTCATTGAGTAGAAGTTGTAAATTTTAATGTATCCAAATTGATAAATCTCTTTTTTTGTGCTTTTAATTGTTGTAAAAAAGTAGATAATCAGACATTTTTGTATTCAATTTTTTTATGTTTAAATTTAGTGAGACCAATTACATCAATAATGTTCAATAATCATCAATATCCCTTATTCAATTTTCTATCCTTATAACAAAACCTCATTGATATCTAAACAATGATTTCCCATTGGGACGCTAGTACCTCCTACCTTTGGGAACCACTATTAAACTCTGATCTTTATACATTTTCCTATTCTATATATTTCATATTAGTGAGATTATATAATATGTGTCCTTTTGTGATTGACTGATTTCACTCAACTTAATGTTTTCAAGGTTTATCCATGTTGTGGTATGTATCAGGACTTCATTTCTATTTATGGCATAATAGAGGTGACCTTTAAACAACACTGTTTGAACTGTATGAGTCCACTTATATGTTGATCTTTTTCAAGATATGGATCTTGGAGAAATTCAAGAGCTAATAGAGACCACAGCAGAGAAATTAACAGAAGACAACTTGAAGATGAGTGCTTCTGAGCCAGTGCAAGACAATGGGTAAGAAGACACAGAAGAAGCAGTGCAAAAAAAAAAAAAAAAAAAAAAAAATGACATTAGACAATTTGGCAAAAGGGTTCTAATTATTCAAGACTGCTTTTGACTTTATTTTTTCAATGACATGGATCCTTCTATGATAAGGGCACTGAAAGTGAAGCAAATGTTTGGAAAAGGATTGGCACCATATGGAAACAGTTTTAAAGAAATGAAAAAGCAAAAAATCAGACAGAAATTATGATATATTTCCATAATGTTAACATCAAGTGTGCCTTCCTCACCTGCTGCTTTCACCTCTCCACTCCTTCCTTTTCTACTATCCCTGTGACAGCACAACCAGCTTATCTTCCTCCTCCTCCTCAGCCTACTCAACACGAACATGAAGATGATGAGGATGAAGAGTTTTATGATGATCCATTTTCACTTACTGAACAGTAAATAATCATCATGCCACACAGTTAATAAACTTACCTATTTTGTATGGGTGTGATTCTTTTCAAGTGAAAATCTAATAACTGTATGGAAAGCACTGTATTAATTGACTGTTTACATTATTAGTAAGGGTTCTGGTCAACGGTCAGCCTTTAATTCATTTGGAATTTATTTTTTGTGTTGTTATTGTTGTTGATATGTGCCATCAAGCAAGATCTGACTCATAGTGACCCCTTTTTGGGTTTCCTAGGCAGTGTCACTGGGAGCTCTGGTAGCATAGTGGCTAAGACACTTGCCTGCTAACCAGACGGCTGGCGGTTCAAACCCACCAGCCACTCCTCGGAAGGAAGGTTGGGCAATCCTACTTCCGTAGTGATACTGCCTCGGAAACCCAAGGAGGGGTCGCTATGAGTCGGGGCCGACTCGATGGCACATAACAACAACAACAACAACAGGCAGTGTCACTATGGAAGTAGATTGCCTAACCTTCCTTTTGAGGAGTGGCTGGTGGGTTTGAACTGCCAGCCTTCTGGTTAGCAGTCAAGTGCCTTAGGCACTATGCTACCAGTATGGATTATAATTTTATTTTATTTTTCCCCAATATAGAGAACCATTTATCCTAGTTCTACTTATTGAATGGTGTTTTCTTTCCACAGTGATCCACAGTGCTACCTCTGAAGTATATCAAATTTCCATAGATGCATAGATTTACTTTTTTGCTCCATAAAAGTTTCCTTGGGCAATTAGTCTAAACATGTTCCAATAATGCATTGTTTTAATTACTATAGCTTTAGTTTAGAAACAGTCCTGATACATAGCTGAAAAGTGATTCTTGGCCCCTATACTACCTTGATTTTTTTTCAAGGGAGTCTTGGCTTTCCTAAAAGTATTTGGTATTTCCTTATGTTATGGATTAAATTCTGTCCCTACAAAACATGCGTTGGAATTTTATCACCTATTGCCATGGATATAATCCTATTTGGAAATAGGATTTTTTCCCCTATATTAATTAGATCATACCCATGCAGGGTGGGTTCTAAGTCTAATCACTTCTGAGTTATAGACATTAGGTTAGATACAGAGGTAAATACACAAAAAGAGAAAAAGACAGGCACAATGGGAGTATTATCTACAAGCTAAGCAACCAAGAATTGCCCAAGACTACATTCAATGCATTAAATAGCATGACCAAGACCCTAATATGGGCTTTTAGCATCCAGTGCTGTGGAAAATAAAAATTTTGTTCTTTAAAGGTACCCCTTTTTGGTTTTTCTGTTACAGTGGCACGCATGCTTCAAGGTCTTTGGTTTACAAAATTTCTGTTTGCTAAGCCAGCCGTTTTTGGTTTTTCTGTTACAGTAGCATTAGGAAACTAAGAAACCTTAAGATTCCACTGAATGTAATGATAAATTTGAGGACAATCGATAGTTTTGCAATATTTGTTTATCTTTTAAAATTTTGATTTCTGACATTTTGTTGTTGATGTATAAGAATACAGTAATTTTGTAAAAAAAATTATCTATCTCATATTCAGCTACTTTTTAAAACTCTTAAATACTTTATTTGTAGACTCTTTTGGGAATTTTATAATTTTAAGAGGTTTAAAAAATGACTGTTTCTTACTTTCTGAATCTTATATCTTCTATTTCTTTTGCTTATTTTCTCACAGGCTAGGATCACTAGCATAAATCTAAACGTAAATAATGAAAGGAAACATCCAGGTATTAAAAGGAATACTTCTATCTTTTCATTATTAAAGATAATTACTGTAGATTTTCAGTTAATATCTTTTAGTGCATTAAGTATGTTATTCATTGTTGGTGGGACTGAAAATGGTACAACGATTATTGAAAATAGATTTGGCTGAAGATAATCTTACATATACACTTGTGTTGCAAAATTAGCCACATACATTACAGAAGCAACAGAAGACAGAGTTGGAGTAATTTCTTAGAGACAACCAAACACCTTGAGATAGATAATCACTGAGCCTGAGGACTTGGGACTATAGTCTTGGGGGACATCATACTCAGTTGGCACAACATAGTACATAAAAATCATATTCTAACACAGGGAGGAAGTGGGAAGAGAGCTGTTACATTGTGGGGAATTACAGTCAATGTCACGAGACAAAATGTGTATGAGCTGCTGTATGGAAAATGAATTTGCTCTGTAGACTTTCATCCAAATCACAATAAAAATTAAAAAAAAAAATCTTGTTCTACAATCTACTTTGGTGAGTAGTGACTGGGGTCTTAAAAAGTGTCAAGCCGCCATCTAAGATGCAAATATTTGTCTCTTCTCATCTGAAGCAGAGAAGAGTGAAGAAAATCAAAGACATCTGGAAACAATTAGTCCAAGGATAAGAAGGGCTATGAGGACCTCAGGCTTCATGACTCCAAGACCAGAAGAACTAGATGGTGCCCAGCTACCAATGCCAACTGCTTGGAAAGGGATAAAAACTGGAGATCATGGATTGTGTGGGAGGAAAAATGTGGAATAATATTAAAAAAACACAGATAGATACTGGTGAACCCCTGAGACTATGGCCCCGAGTTATCCTTTGGACCTAGAAATGGACTCACTTCCATGGATTGGTTCTTAGCCCAACAGTAGAAAGGCCTACGTGAAGAACACCTACCCCAAAATATTGCACCTGCCTATTTTAGGGAGATGCACCCCTTAGTTCAATCATATTTAAGACACCAGAAGGGCAGCTTTCACATAGAGGAAAAGCTGGACAGACAGGAATCACAATTAAGAAGTGCACAGGGAGGGAGTAGTCGTATGGGGGGGTAGGGAGGAGATTTTTTTATGGTCGGGGATGGTAATCGGAGTGCAAAATCAAATGTGCATGAACGGTTAAATGTAAAACAAATTTGCTTTGTAAATTTACACTCAAAGCACAATAAATAAACAAAGTGTAAATATGTTGCTGTTGTTAGATGCTGTTGAGTCAGCTCTGACTTATAGTGACCCTATCCACAAAAGAACAAAACACTGCTGGGTCACACACATCCTCACACTGGTTGCTATGCTTGAACCCATCATTGCAGCCACTGTGTCAATCCATTTCATTGAGGATCTTCCCCTTTTTCACCGACCCTTTGCTTTACCAAACATGATATCCTTTTCCAGGGAATGGTCCCTCTGACAACATGACCAAAGTAGTTGAGACAAAGTCTGGCCATTCTCGCTTCCAGGAAGAATTCTGGCTACACTTCTCCCAGGACAGATCTTTTAGTTCTTCTGGCAGTTGATGGTACTTTCAGTATTCTTCGCCAACGCGAGAACTCAAGAGCATCAACTCTTCTTTGGTTTTCCTTATTCCTTTTCTAGCTTTTATATGCATATGAAGCAATTGAAAATACCATGTCCTGGGTTAGGTGCACCTTAGTCTTCAAAGAGACATCTTTGCTCTTCAGCACTTTAAAGAGGTCTCTAGTAGCAGAATTGCCTAGTACGATAAAAACAAAAAACCAAACTCACTGCCGTCAAGTCAATTTCAACTCATAGTGACCCCTTCTTGGGTTTCCAAGGCAGTATCGCTACTTAAGTAGATTGCCCCATCTTCCTTCCAAGGAGTGGCTGGTGGGTTTGAACCACGAGCCTTCTAGTTTGCAACAATATGGTTTACTCACTATGCACCAGAGCTCTGCCCAGTACAATACAATGTCTGATTTCCTGCCTGCTGCTTCCAATGGATGTTGACTGTAGCATCAAGTAATATGAAATCTTTGACAACTTCAACCTTTTCTCCATTTATTGAGATGCTACTTATTGGTCCAGTTATGAGGATTTTTATTTTGTTTATGTTGAGGTGTAATCCATATTGCAGACTGTAGTCTTTAATCTTCATCAGTAAATGCTTCAAGTCATCCTCACTTTCAGGAAGCAAAGTTGTGTCACCTAAGTACAATGCTGTCAGTGGTAGGATAATATCCATACGCCTATGAGGAAAAGCAGTAAATATTACTATTATTCAATTTTATGTACCAACCACAAAAACCAGAGATGAGGAAATTGAAGATTTTTATCAACTTCTGCAATCTGAATTGAACATGCAAATAAGATGTGTTAATTATCACTTGTGACCGGAATGCAAAAGTTGGAAAGAAAGAAGAATCACTGGTAGTTGGAAAATTTGGCCTTGGTGACAGAAATAACATTGGAGATTTCATGATAGAATTTTGCAAGACCAATGACTTATTCATTGCAAATACCTTTTTTTCTGCAACATAAATGGTGGCTATACATGTGGACTTTGCCAGATGGAGTACACTGGAATAAGATTGACTACATCTGTGGTAGAGGCAATGGAAAAGCTCAATATCTGCAGTCAAAACAAGGCCAGGAGCCGATTGGGGAACAGACCATCAACTGCTCAGATGCATGTTCAACTTGAAGTTGAAGACAATTAAAACAAGAGCCAAAATATGACCTTGAATATATCCCTCCTGAATTTAGACCATCTAAAGAATAGATTTGATGCATTGAACACCAATGACCAAAAACCAGAAGAATTGTGGGAGGATATTAAGAACATTGCCCATGAAGAAAGCAAGAGATCACTAAAAAGACGAGAAAGGAAGAGAAGACCAAAATGGATGTCAGAAGAGTCTCTGAAACTTGCCGTTGAATGCAGAGTAGCTAAAGCAAATAGAAGAAATGACAAAATAAAAGAGCTGAACAGATTTCAAAAAGCAACTCGAGCAGAAAAAGCTAATTACTATATGAAATGTGCAAAGACCTGGAGTTAGAAAACCTAAAGGGAGGTACACACTTGACATTTCTCAGCTGAAAGAACTGTGGAAAAAATTTAAGCCTTACATTCCAATATTGAAAGATTCTATGGGCAAAATATTGAATGATGCAGGAAGCATCAAAAGAAGATGGAAGGAATACACAAAGTTGCTGTACCAAAAAGACCTGGTTGATCTTCATCCATTTCACGAGGTGGCATATGATCAAGAACCAATGGTATTGAAGGAAGAAGTTGAAGCTGCACTGAAGGAAGTGGTGAAGAACAAGGCTCCAGGAATTGATGGAATACCCATTGAGATATTTCAACAAACGGATGCCCTGCTGAAGGTACTCACTTGGCTATGCCAAGAGATTTGGAAGACAGTTACCTGGCCAACTGATTGGAAGAGATCCATATTTGTACCCATTCCAAAGATAGGTGATGCCACAGAATGTGGAAATTATCGAACAATATCATTAATATCACATGCAAGTAAAATCTTACTGAAGATAATTAAAAAATAGTGCAGCAGTGTATTGACAGAGAACTTCCAGAAATGCAAGCTGGATTCAGAGAGGATGTGGGATGAGGGATATCATTGCTGGTGTCAGATGGATCTTGGCTGAAAACAAAGAATACGAGAAATACTTGTGTTTTATTGACTATGTAAATGCATTTGATTGTGTGATCATAACATATAATGGGTAATATTGAGAAGAATCGGAATTCCAGAACACTTAATTGTACTTATGAGGAACCTGTACATAGACCAGGAGGCTGATGTTTGAACAGGACAAGGGAACACTGCATGGTTTAAAATCAAGAAGGGAGTTTCAGGGTTGTATCCTTTCACCATACTTGTTCAATCTGTATGCTGAGCAAATAATCTGAGAAGCTGGACTATATGAAGAAGAACGTGGTATCAGGATAGGAGGAAGATTCATTAATAACCTACAATATGCAGATGATACAACCTTGCTTGCTGAAAGTGAGGATGACTTGAACCACTTACTGATGAAGATTGAAAAATACAGTCTGCAATATGGGTTACATCGTAATATGAAGAAAACAAAAAACTTCACAACTGGACCTATAAGCAGCATCATGAGAAATGGAGAAAAGGTTGAAGTTGTCAAAGATTTTATGTTGCTTGGTTCTACAACTGATGCCATGGAAGCAGTAGTCAGGACATCAGATGACATATAGCACTGGGCAAATAGGCTGCAAAGGATCTCTTTCAAGTGGGGAAGAGCAAAGATGTCTCCCTGAGGATTAGGGTGCACCTGACTCAAGACATAATATTTTCAATTACCTCATATGAATGTGAGAGCTGGACAATGAATAAGGAAGGCTGAAGAATAGTTGATGTTTTTGACTTGTGGTTCTGGCGAAAAATGCTAAAGTGCCATGGACTGCTAAAATAGCTAACTTCTGTCCTGGAAGAAGTGCAGCCAGAATGCTCCTTGGAAGTGAGAATGGCCAGACTTCGTCTCACCTA
>NW_006921825.1:1645606-1684700 GCF_000298275.1 Orycteropus afer afer | reverse complement strand
TATAAATGATATTGTTTTCCTTATTTCCTTCTCAGAGGCCTCTTTGTTGTTGTAGAGGAATCCAACTTATTTTTGTATGTTGGCCTTGTATCTTGCCACTTTGCTGAACCTCTCTATTAGTTTCAGTATTTCTTTTTTTTTTTTTCAGAGTCTCTTGGGTTTTCTATGTATAGGATCACATCATCTACAAGTGGAGATAGATAGATTTACTTCCTCTTCGCCAATTTGTATGCCTTTTTTTCCCTCTTTCTTGCCTTATTGACCTGGCTAGGATTTCCAATACAATGCTAAATAGAAGTGGTGATACAAGGCATTCTTGTCTCGTTCCCATGCACAAGGGGAATGCTTTGAGTCTTTCTCTGTTAACAATAATGTTGGCTGTTCGCTTTGCATATATGCCCTTTGTTATGTTGAGGTATTTCCCTTCTACCCCTATTTTGTTGAGAGTTCTGAAGAGGCATGGGTGTTGGATTTTATCAAATGCCTTTTCTACATCAATTGATATGATAATATAGTTCTGTTCTTTTGTTTTATGTGGTGGATTACATTGATTGTTTTTCTGATGTTGAACCATCCTTGCATACCAGGTATGAAACCTCCTTGCTCAGGACATATATATTTTTTGATATGTTGTTATATTCTGTTGACTAGGATTTTGTTGAAGATTTTTGTGTCTGTATTCATAAGGGATATTGGTCTGTAGTTTTCCTTTTTAGTAGTGTCTTTCCCTGGTTTTGGTATCAGTGTTATGCTTGCTTCATAAAATGTGTTTGGGAATATTCCATCTTTTTACATTTTCTGGAATAGCTTGAGTAGTATAGATGTCAACTCTTCCTTGAATGTTTGGTGAAATTCCCCCTTGAAGCCATTTGGTCCAGGACTTTTTCTTGTGGGAAGTTTTTTTACAAACTGCTCAATTTCTTCTTTTGTTATGGGTCTGTTCAAGTATTCTATCTCCAGATGATATAGTTTAGGTAACTCTTGTGTTTCTAGAAACTTGTCCATCTCTTCTAGGTTCTTGAATCTGTTGAAATATAGTTCTTCATAATATTCTGTCAATATCTTTTTAATTTCACTTGGTTCTGTTGTGATGTCACCCTTTTTGTTTATTATTTGTGTTATTTGTGTCTTCTCTTTTTTTTTCTTTTGTTTGATTTGCCAGTGGTTTGTCAATTTTGTTAACCTTTTCGAAGAACCAGCTACTCGTTTTGCTGATTTTTTCTATTGTTTATTTGTTTTCTGTTTCGTTTATTTCTGCTCTGATCTTTATTATTTCCTTACTTCTGAATACTGTGGGTTTCTTTTGTTGCTCTTTTCCTAATTGTTGGAGTTGTTGAGTTAGAGGGTTGATTTTGTTTCTTTCCTCTTTATTGATGTGTTCATTTATTGCTCTAAATTGACCTCTGAGTACTACTTTCTCTGCATCCCATGGGTTTTGGTAAGATGGATCTTCATTCTCACCTATTTCTAGGAATTTTTAAATTTCACACTTTATTTCTTCTGCTACCCAGTAGTTTTTGAGCAGTGTCTTATTCAATTTCCACGTTTGACATTTTTTCCTTGATCTTCCTATTATTGATTTCTAACTTTATAGCATCGTGGTCTAAGAAAATGCTTTGTAGTATTTCAATGTTTTTGAGTTCATTGAGGCTTGTCCTCATGTATGATCTATCCTGGAGAATGATCTATGTGCACTGGAGAAGAATGTGTATTGTGCTTTTTTTGGGGGTGGAGTACTCTTATATGTCTATGAGGTTAGGTTGGTTGATTGTGTTGTTGAGTTCTTCTGTATCTTTGTTGAGTTTTTTCTAGCTGTCTGTCTCTCCTTGAAAGTGGTGTGTTAAAGTCTCCTAGTACTATTGTAGAGTTGTCTATTTTTCTTTTTAATTCAGTTAATATTTGCTTTATGTATTTTGGAGCACTTTCATTGGGTGCATAGATATTTATTATGTTAATGTCTTTTTCATCATTTGACCCTTTTAGTATCATATAGTGTCTGTCTTTGTTCCTGATGCTGTTTTTCATCTGGTAGTCTATTTTATCAGAAATTAATATTGTCACTCCTGCTTTTTTTTTTTTTTTTTTATTTTCCTTTGGCTTGTATATTTTTTTCCCACCCCTTAATTCTTAATTTGTTTTTATCTTTGTGTGTAAGATGGGTCTCTTGTGGGCAGTGTATCCATGGGTCTTCTTTTCTTATCCAATTTGCCAGTCTCTTTCTCTTGACTGGCACATTTAGTCCATTTACACTGAGTGTAATTAGTTATAAGTATGAATTTATTGCTGTAATTCTATTGTTTTTTGTTGTATTGTTGGTGATTTCCATCATCAAAATATTTTTCTGTGCTGAGCTCATTTTGTTATCAAGCGTTTTTTCTCTTTTCTTTTTTATTGTTAGCTTTGTGCTTATTAAGCCCATATGTTTTTCTTCTTCCTGGGTTTGTTTAGGGGGATTGTTAATTTTCTTTGTGGTTACCCTGAATTGAGTTCTTGTCTCCTTAATTTTGAGACAGTCTTTTCCATAATGACATTGCCCTGTTTTCCTTCTATTTGGCATTTTTGTAATTAGAACTTCTTTCCTTCTTTTTGCTTTGTTGCTGGTGTTGTCTGCAGATTGACTCCCTTATTTCTTTGTGTACAATATTTTATGAGTTTATTTTGAGTGTTTATTTCTGTTTTTTTTTTTTATTTTTAATTTTTAATTGTTGATATCAAGTGTCCTGTTTTTAATTTGTTGTTCTCTGTTGTGGGTTATCTATTGGAAGTACTCCCTTTAACATTTCTTGTAGGGTTGGTCTGGTTCACATAAATTCCCTTGATTTCTGTTTGTCTGAGAATGTCTTGATTTCACCCTCTTATTTGATAGACAATTTGGTTGAATTTGACTGCTAACCAGAAGGCTGTCAGTTCAAACCCACCAGCCACTCCTTGGAAGGAAGGTTGGGCAATCCTACTTCTGTAGTGATACTGCCTTGGAAACCCAAGGAGGGGTCACTATAAGTCAGGGCCGACTCCACGGCACATAACAACAACAACAACATAGAATTCTTGGTTGGAAGTTCTTTTCCTTCAGTGTTTTATATATGTCATCCCATTGTCTTCTTGCCTGCGTGGTTTCTGCTGAGTAATCAGAACTTAGTCTTATTGCTTGTCCATTGTAGGTGACATTTCTTTTTTCCCTGAGCTTCTTATAAAATTCTTTCTTTGTCTTTGTTTTTGGAGAGTTTGATTATGATATGTCTTGGTGACTTTCTGTTGGGATTTATCCTGTATGAAGTTCATTGGGCTTCTTGAACAATATCTTTTCTTCCTTAATGATATGGAGGACATTTCTGTTAGCATGTCTTCCACAGTTTTCTCAATGTTTTTCTTTCTTTCTTTTGCTTCCTCTTGTTCTTGTATTCCAATGAGGTGTATGTTGTTTCTTTTCATATCATTCATATAACACTTAGGTTCTCTTCATTTCTCTTAAATCTTTGTTCTGATTTTTCTTCATACAGGGTGGCATCAAGGTATTTGTCTTCTAGTTGGGAAATGCATTCTTAAGCCAGTTCTAGTCTCTTCTTTTGTGCTTTTGCTGTGTTGTCTACCTCTGTAATTTTAGTGTTCATCTTCTTGACTTCTAACTGCTGTTTTTTTATGAGTTCTAATTGTTTATTTGTCTTGTTATTTTGTTCTTGAATGGTTTTCCTGAATTATTATTCCAGGGTACTCTCTGTGTTTTCTTTGATTCTGTTTGTGATTTCCTTGAGCTCTTGTAGAGTTCTATAAACATATCTTCTGAATTACTTCTCAGATAATTCTACTGCATGTTCTTCTTCCATGATAGATAATTCTTTAGCTGGGGATTTTATTTCTGTTGTTTTCTCCTGTTTTTTTGTTTTGTTTTGTTTTGTTTTGTTTTGTTTGTTTGTTGGATTTGAGGTTGTTGTTTCCTAGATATTTTGAAGTTGTTGTCTTTAACTATTAGTTATGTATTGATTTGTTTCACCCTGATTTTATGTTTAAGTGTATTTGCAAGTGTGGAGCAGTAGTACTTTTTTTGGTCATTAATTCAGATATATTGGGCTGCTCTCCAGTTTTCTATGTGTTGGTGGCATCACTGTTGGGAATATGAATGTAGGTATCTGTTTGTTGTGGAGGGGATTTGGAGTTAGGATGAGCATGTGTTGTGGTGGCTTAAAGTGCACCTTCCACTGGATTAAGTTACAGGGTGGTGTGGGAAGGGACAAAAAAGAGAAAGAAAAAGAAAAAGAAAAAGAAAAATAGGCTCCAGTAGTGAGTCCCTGTTTTCCATGTTTGCATAGTTGCTGGCTCTGGGAACTTCACTTGAGTCTGCTTGAGACAGCTCCTAATGATGATATTTTGCTGTCAATCATAGCCTCACAGTTCAAAATTGATAGAGAACCCAATGGTTAGGGGGCTACCACCCTCCACTTGGGTCAGGAAGCCACAAAAACCCCGTATCCTGATCTACTCTGTGCTAAAAAGTGGTTGTGGAAGAGTTGAAACCCTGCCTGCTGCTGTGAACTTGTTCCAGTGCTCCACCTACTTGTGGCAAGTTTCCTCCCTTCCCTCTGTCCTTTCTGAACTCCAAAGCAGCCTGAGCCAAGGGGTTCCTTGTTCTGTTTCTCAGCAAATTTATCTGCTCACTCAGCTCAGCTCTCAAGGTTACTGTCAGAAACTTCCAGTGTGGGTATTACAAGTCCCTGAAGGCTCTGTGGGCTCCTTGTTGTTTCTTCTTCTTTTTTTCCTTTTTCCTCCCTCTCTCCACTGCTCTCTTTTGTATTTCTAGTGAGGTCTCTGCTTCTCTATCTCTCCATCTCCCTGCTGGCAGGTTCATTTATTTTTCCCAGCTGTTTAATCTGCTCTTTATCTCCAACCCCAGTAAATCTGGTACCTTTTCTTCTCTTTAGCTATTCACAACTCCAGTATCACTGTTTCTAACTGCTATACCTAGTTTCTCAGAATTAAGGTGCTAGAGGGAACAAACTTGTGGGCTACAAGTACAATGCCATCTTAGCCTCATCTCAATTTACCTTTTACTTCTTTGAACATTATCATCATTTTTTTTTTTTTCTGTTTGATTTTAATATTTGTGTCTCTGTTTCTCTCACTCGAGGAGCTCAGGTGGCATACACAGTGCTTAAGGCATTTGACTGCTAACCAGAAGGCTGGCAGTTCAAACCCACCAGTGATTCCTCAAAAGGAAGACTGGGCAATCTACTTCCAGAGAGGTACCACCTCAGAAACCCAAGGAGGGGTCTCTATGAGTCAGAATTGACTCAATGGCAGTGAGTTATTTATTTATTTTTTTGATTCTCACTCTTTGAGTTTTAATCTCTTGTAATAAATTATCACTTTCTTTTTATTTATTCTATTTAACTTGTTGATCTTGATATACATGGTTTCATCAATTCTGAACAATTTACTGGCATTATTTCTCTTAATAGTGCTTCTGTTACATTTCTTCTTTCCTTTTCTTTTGGGACTCACACTATATATATGATGGGTTTTTTCATTATCCTCTGTCTCTGACCCTTTTAATATTTGTTATGTTTTTGATGCTCTGCTTCATTCTGATTTTTTTTCCCCTCTATATATCTTTCAGTTCACTGATTCTTTACCTCTCCTTGATCTGCTCTTAAATATATCCACTGAGTTCTAAATTTCAGATTTACCTATTTTAATTCCAGAATTTTAATTTTGTTATTTGTCTCTTTTTATTGTAGTCTGATGAATTTATTTAGATCTAGTACCTCAATTCTCTCATTAACTGTTTTCTAATCTGCTGCAAAATCTTCTACTAAACTTTAATTTGGACAATTACATGTTTTATTCACTTATTCACAAATATTTCTGGTGCTTTTTTAAAATTCCATCTTTTGTTACTTCAAACACTTTATACACAATTATTTTATACTATGTATCTTATGATTATAATATCTTAAGTCTTTGAAATATGCAGTATATGAAGTCTTTGGTGGTGTATCGCTTATTGTTTTTGTTGACTCTTATCATAGTGGTCTGTTTCCTGATGATTTAGTTGATCCTTGATTGTGAACTCAAATTTGGTTGTCATTATTTTGTGATAAACTTGGGGATTTACTAGACAGTTTCTTTCTCCAATGAGAACTTGTTTATGCTGAAAGTCAGGAAGTGTTATTGAGCAGCTATACCTTTATTCCCAATCCAGGGTCCTTATCTTATTGTGTAAATCTCAAATTCAGTTTTCCATCTTGCCACTGGGTCAAAGCTTTGACTCCCTAACACAGCTATGATATGAATTATTTTTGTCAGAGCAACCCATGCCTTTGGATAGACTTGCTGTTAAACACTTTGGTGCCAGCACACTTTTACCTCTTATTGGAGAGTTCTCTTATTTTCTACCAGGCCACCAATGCAATTAAAATGGTATTTTACCCAAGACCTATATGCTTTGCCATGCCAGAGCCCTCCAGAGTACCTAATTTGCAAGACAGAAAGGAGTAGAAGCTCTATTTTAAACTTTTAATTACACCCTATTGAAGATCTGTGGTAAAAATAAGACAATGGATGAAACAGTAACTTAACTATTTAAAAAGCTAAACTTTAATTCAGATAAATTTCCTTCTGGTTATTTACATCTGGTCATTCTAAGAGCTCTAAAAATATGACATATGACAACCTTTAGACTAACTCTCTGTAAGCCGCCAAACTTCTTTACTAAATAGGACCACCTTCTATTAATGCCCTATTTAATTTGCTTTATTGAGACTGCTAGATAAGTAGACTTTAAACTTACTGTACATCAGAAAAATCTGGAACACATTTTTAAAACACAAATTTATTGAGTCTAAAGAAGGTCTGTTAAATCAGATTCTTGGGTGTTGGGAGACCTTGATAATGGAGTTGAGGTATTGATATATATATATTTAATATACATTTAATTGAAATATAATTTATGTACACTGAAATAGCATAGTGCCTAAGGCATTTGACTGCTAACCAGAAGGCTGGTGGTTCAAACCCACCAGCTACTCCTTGGAAGGAAGGTTGGGCAATCTACTTCTGGCTCGGGAACCCAAGGAGGGGTCCCTATGAGTTGGGTTCAACTCAATGGCAAAGTGTTGGTTAAGTTTGTGTGTCAACTTGGCTGGGCCTGGTTGAGTGGCTGTGCAACTGGTGGTAGTTATTCCCCATGATGAGGCTGGCAATCACCTCCATGGTGGGACCTACTACAAGCAGCTTAATAGCTGCTTTAGGAATGTGGTCTGCTTACAGTATATAAGAAACAGCTTTGGGAATGGTCTCTAGCTTATGGCATACTTGAACCCTGCATGTAGCTGTGTCATTGTTCAGAAGTTTGCCATGCTCTGATGAAAAGTCTGGGACTTTCAATGGACTTAAATTAATGGCCTTCCATGTGGTTTGGTAACATTGGGACTATGCGTTTTTACTTTCCAACCTTGGGCTTGTCAGTCTCAGCAGCCAGTAGCTGTCTAGCTACTGTGGGCCAGGAGCAGGAGGCAGAACTGAAGCCCAAGATTGAAGGGCTTTCACTCAGCCCCTAGAGCCTGGCACTTTGAACTTGGGCATAAAGCCTTCAAATTGTAAGAATAAACTCCTGTTTTTCAAGGCCATTCCATTTGTGGTATATTCTTGTCAGAGCAGCACTAGGTAAACAGAAGAGGCAGTGAGGTTTTTTTTTTTTTTTAAAGAAACATGGGTCAATGCATTTTTTTTTTTTTCAGTGTACTCTCTCCTCCCCTCCCACCCCTGGTAACCAACAAAGAAAGTTTCCTTCCATATATAAACATTTCCTTGACTTTTTACAATAATGAACTAATACTGTGTTTGTCCTGTGATTGACTTATTTCACTCAGCATAATGTCTTCCAAGTTCATCTAGGTTATGCAATGTTTTGCAGATTCTACATTATTCTTTAGTGTTGCATAGTATTCCATTGTGTGTATGTACCATAGTTTGGTTACTCATTCCTCTTTTGATGGACACCTAGGTTGTTTCTGTCTTTTTGCTATTATAAATAGTGCTGCAATGAACATGGGTGTGTATATATCTATTCTTGTCCTGGCTCTCACTTCTTTAGGATATATACCTAGTAATGGAATTGCTGGGTCTAATGGTATTTCTAATTTCAGCTTTATAAGGAATCACCATACTGTTTTCCACAGTGGTTGCATCATTTTACAATCCCATCAAGAGTGTATGAAAGTACCAATCTCTCCATATCCTCACCAGCATTTGTTATTTTCTGTCTTGTTGAATTTTGCCATTAGTGCTGGGGTGAGATGGTATCTCGTTGTTTTGATTTATATCTCTCTGGTGGCTAATGATCGTGACCATTTCTTCATGTAGTTGCTGGCCAGCTGAATATCCTCTTTGATGAAGTGTCTGTTCATGTCTTCTGCCCATTTTTAAATTGGATTGTTAATATTTATGTTGTTGAGGTGTTGGGGTTTTCTATAAATTTTAGAGATAAGTCCCTTGTCAGATATGTTATTGCTGAATATTTTTTCCCAATGGTGTTTACATTTTTAATAAACTTCCAGGTGATTTTGATGCACAACCAGGTTTGTTGTTGTTGTTATGTGCTTTCACATCAATTCCAAGTCATAGCAACCCCATGTACAGCAGAACAAGACACTGCCATGTCCTATACCATCCTCACAATCTTTGCTATGTTTGAGATCCTTGTTGCAGACACTGTGTCAATCCATCTTTTTGAGAGTCTTCCTCTTTTTCGCTGACCTTCTCTTTTACTAAGGATGATATTTTTCTTTGTGCACTGGTCACTCCTGATTACATTTCTAACTTACATAAGACAAAGCGTCACCATCTTTGCTTCTAAGGAGCAATATGGCTGTGCTTTTTCCAAGACAAATTTGATTGTTCTTCTGGCAACCCATGGCATATTCAATATTCTTCACCAATACCATAATTCAAAAGGAGCATCTTCTTCAGTCTTCCTTATTCATTGTCCACATTTTGCATGCTTATGAGATGATTGAAAATAGCATGGCTTGGGTCAGGGACACCTTAGTCTTCAAAGTGACATCTTTGCTCTGTAACATTTTAGAGAGGTCTTTTGCAGCAATTTTTTTCAATGTACCATGTCATTTGGTTTCTTGACTGCTGCTTCCTTGGGCATAGATTGTGGATCCAAGTAAAATTAAATCCTTGACAACTTCAGTCTTATCTCCATTTATCATGATATTGCTTAATGGTCCAGTTGTGAGGGTTTTCATTTTCTTTATGTTGAGTTGTAATCCATTGTGAAGGTTGTAGTCTTTGATCTTCATCAGTAAGTGCTTCATGTTCTCCTCACTTTCAGCAAGCACATCTCAGGTTGTTGATGAGTCTGCCTCCAGTCCTGCTGCTGCATTCTTTTTCATCTAATCCACCTTCTTGGATTATTTGCTCAATATATAGATTAAGTATGGTGAAAGACACAACCCTGATGTGAGTCAATCTGAAGCCAGAGTTCTCGTAGCCTCCAGGAAAATCTTTAACCAGAAACCTTTTAGTGTCAGCAATACTAACAGGACTTTTGGAATTCTAAACACTCCTTAGGGCCTTTATCTGCCCTCCAGTCTCAGCAGGTATCAAGGAAATTCCTCCAAACTCAGCACGCATCACAAAAGCCATCCGGATTCAGCACGTCTCGGAGATTTGTTGGGCTCCTGAAAGTCTCCCACATACCTGAGCCTCGCATCCTGTCTTGATAATATTTTCCTAAGTGAACTTTGGAGCCGGGGGGTTTCTTTACGTCCCCCAACATCTTAGATCACTGCCCTAAATCCCTTAGCAACAACCAATCATCTGTACCCTCTTGCCCTGGTGCTGCCCCTCCCCATATTGTTCCATAAATTTGTGAGAATACCGAGGCACAGGGTCTTTTGCTCAAGCCACTGATCTGATAAGAGCAAAGACCCTAACTTAAGTTAGCTAATAAACCCTCCTATTGCTTTTGCATTGTCGTGTGTTGGCATATTTCTCTCGCCGAGCAACTCCTTCATAACCTGGGCACAACACTGATACATACATTTCCTGATTTTAAACCACGAATGTCCCCTTATTCTGTTCAAATATCTGTCTCTTGTTTTATGTACAGGTTCCACATGAGCATAATTAAGTTCTGGAATTCCCATTCTTTGCAATGTTATCCATAATTAGTTATGATCCACCCAGTTGAATGCCTTTGCATAGTCAATGAAATACAGGTAACCATCTTTATGGTCTTCTCTGCTTTCAGCCAAGATCCATCTGACATCAACAGTGATATCCTTCATTCCACATCCTCTTCTGAATCTGGCTTGCATTTATGGCAGTTCTGCTGCAACCATTTTTGAATTATTTTCAGCAAAACTTTACTTAAGTGTGATATTAATGATACTGTTCAATAATTTCTGGATTTTTCTGAATCACTTTCTTTAGAATAGCACAAATACCAATTTCCTCCAATCTGGTGGTCAAGTAGCTATCTTTGACATTTCATTTTCTTTTGATGCATCCTGCATAATTCAATATTTGACCACCAACACAACACAAGGCAACACACTGTAGTCGAGTTGAATCTGACTCATAGTGACCTCTCCTTGGGTTTCCGAGGTGGTATCACTATGGAAATAGATTGCTCACCCTTTCTTTCAAGGTGTGGCTGGTGGGTTTGAACCTTCAGCCTTCTGGTTAGCAGTCAAATGCCTTGGGCACTACACCACCATCACAGCTCCTTATTTTGTCCATAGAATCCTTCAATATTGCAACTTGAAGTCTGAATTTTTAATTCAGTTCTTTCAGCTTGAGAAATGTGAACTGTGTTCTTCCTTTTGGTTTGTTCACTCCAACTCTTTGCAAATTTCATTATAATAACTGACTTTATCTTCTTGAGCTACTCTTTGAAATTTTCTGTTCAGTTTTTACTTCATAATTTCTTCCATTCACTTTAGTATTCTCCATTCAAAAGCAAGCTTCAGTGTCTCTTCTGATAGCCATTTTGGTCTTTTCTTTCTTCCCTTTTTAATGACCTTTTGCTTTCTTCATGTATGATGTCCCTGATTTCATCCCACAACTTGTCTGGTCTTCCTTTCTTAGTGTTCAATGCATCAAATCTTTTCTCAGATGGTCTCTAAATTCAGATGGAACATACTCAAGGTCATATTTTGGGTTTCATGAACTTGTTTCAATTTTCTTCAGCTTAATTTGAACTTACATGTGAGCAGTTGATGGTCTGTTTTGCAGTTGATCCTTGACCTTGTTTGACTGAAGATACTGTGTTTTTTCATGGCTTGTTTCCACAGATGCAGTCTATTTGATTCTTGTGTATTCAAGCTGGTGAGATCCATGTGTTTAGTTGCTGTTTGTGTTGTTGAAAAAAAAAAAAAAAGATATTTACAATGTATAAATCGTTGGTCTTGCAAAATTCTATCCCATGGTCTTCTGTGTTGTTTATATCACAAAGGCTATATTTTCTAACTACCAATACTTCTTTGTTTCCAACTTTTGCATTATAATCACCAGTAATTATCAATGCAACTTTATTCTGAGTTTGGTCAATTTCAGATAACAGAAGTTGGTAAAATCTTCAATTTCTTTATCTTTTTGTGATTGATGGGTAAATTTTGTCTTTGTAGACTTTCTAAATAGCTGCTAAAAATAGTCTTTAAGCCTTGAAAGGCTGTATGGTAATAGAACCATCAAGGTAGCAATATGACTTCCTGTCAATAAATGTTTACTACTAGCTCTGTATTTATGGCAGTAATTACCATCTCTATGTTGATTCTCTGCTAGTAAGTTAATGGCTGCCTCAGCTGTGCTTTTTATTCCATAACTATATGGGTCCATATTAGTTGGACAGGGTAACAATCTACTGGCTAAATATAGCTTTCACATAGAGCTTGAAAAAGAGGGGGAAATTATGTTGCCTTTGTATAATATGGTTGCATTGCATTTGCTACTGTAGACTGAAGACTTTAATAGTGCTTTCATGTTTTAGCTTAACTATCCACTCTTTGGCATAGTAGTTAAAATATTTGGCTGCTAATGGCAAGGTTGACAGTTTCAGTCCCTCAGCTGCTCTTTGGGAGAAAGATGTGGCTATCTAGTTTTGTAAAGAATACAGCCTTGGAACCCAAGGGGGCAGTTCTACTCTTCTCTGTGGACTCACAATCAGTTGAGATCTACTTGATGGTGAAGGGTCAACTCTTTAGCAAAATATTTCTTATAATTTTCATTAAGAAAATCCCTCTGTTATTTATTTATTTATTTAAAATTTGTATGGTGATTTGGGTGAAAGTTTAATGAGAAAATTCATTTTTCACACAGTAGTTCATACACATTTTGTATCATGACATTGATTGCAATTTCCCACAGTGTAACAGCTCTCTTCCCACTTACTCCCCATAGTTACCTCTTCCATGTGTCCTTCCCTCCCGTGCACTCCTGCGCCGAGTGATCTCCCTGTGCCAGCTTCTAATTACTTATGTTCAGCAAGGTTGATTCTACTAATGTGCTTATGTTTTCTGCTATGTAATATTTTTGACCATATGGAGACCTTAATTTGCATTTAGTGTTTGCCATCCATCTTCTCAATGGACTACAAAACATTGACAAATGACTAATCATTGCAGGAAAGAAATGTTGGGACTCAAACCAGGACAAGCCAATAATGAAAAGCTTCTTTAGCATGAAACATTTTTATTGTGCTTACACCAAAGGGGCAAGGAGACCACATCCTCTGACCTCCTCTAACCCCATAAGAGGAAGACAATATCACCATCAGTAGCCCAAGGCATATTCTTGTGAGGCCAGACATGCTGCCTCCCTCCAGCTCTTTCACTAACCCTGACACCAACCGTTACTCCCACAGCACTCACCACCTCTCTTCTGGGTTCGATAATTTGCTGCAGTGGCCACACAGAACTCACAGATGATGGAGTTTATTAGGGAAACAACAGGCTGCAATTCAAATTCAGGAATGCACTCAATCTCTCTCATCCCACCATCTCTCAGCCTACAGTCACTCTCAGTCTCTCTCCCAGCAGTGCTTCTCTCTTGGTGTCTCTCTCTCTCTCAGCAGCGTGTGTCTTTTGGTGTCTCTCTCAGCAGTGCATGTCTCTCACATCTCTCTCTCAGCAATGTGTGTCTCTCACGTCCCTCAGCTGGCAGTGAGAGATTCCTTCTGCCTCTAGGAGGGCTCCTTTTGAACCTGGCAGAGTGGCCAAACTAACCAATCCCAACATCAGAATTCTATACACCTGAGAGACAGTGAACTTCCCAGAAAATTACTTCGTGTTACTCCTAACAGAAATACCCCAGATGGATAACTTTAACAATCAGGAACTACTCAGTTGCTCATGGCAAATTCCACCACGGAGTTTACAAAGACTTATGGCTAGAAAAGCCACACTATGTAATTTGCTACACTGCAGTTTCCTAAGTTATATTTAAGATAGGCAAAACATTCATAGGTTGTCCAGCACATTGTACTCTATATTTTGTTTGAATCTCAATTTTGAGAACTTCTTTTGAAGGTAGGACAAAAAGTAGATTTAAACTTTGCTTTTTAGATTTCAGTTACCTTGCAGTCCAACCAAGTCCATTGCTTGGCTCTACAATCAATGGCAATGGAAGCAGCAGTCAGGATATCAGACAACATATAGCACTGGGCAAACTGGCTGCAAAGGACCTCTTTCTGGGGCAATTGGTTGCAAAGGACCTCTTTCAAGTGTTGAAGAGCAAAGATGTCTCCTTGAAGATTAAGGTGTGCCTAACCCAAGCCATGGTATTTTCAGTGGTCTCATATGCATATGAGAGGTGGACAATGAATAAGGAAGACAGAAGAAAGTTGATGTATTTGAGTTGTGGTGTTGGCAAAGAATGCTGAAAGCACCATGGACTGCTAAAAGATCTAACAAATCTGTACTGGAGGAAGTGTAACTGGAATGCTCCTTGGAAGTGAGAATGGCCAGACTTCATCTCACCTACTTTGGTCATATTGTAAGAAGGGACTGTTCCCTGGAGAAGGATGTCATGCTTGATAAGGTGGAGAGTCGACGAAAGAGGAGAAGGCCCTCAATGAGATGGATTAACACAGTGACTGTGGTGATGGGCTCAAGCATAGCAAGGATCATGGAGCTAGAGCGGGACCAGGGAATGTTACGTTCTGCTGTACATGGTGTTGGAGATGACTTGACGGCACATGACAACTACAAGTAGTCCATAATGAGAATTCAGAGTTTGTCTTAGGGAAGTACTTTGCATGTGCTGATGTCTTTGAGTTACTGACTTATTGTTGAGAATTCTTGGTTTTAGTTAGAAGAACAAAAACAAGAATTAAAAACTTGCCTTTCAAGTTAGGAGAATTTGGATTAAGAGTTAGAAAAACAAGTCTCTCAATTTAACTCATTAGGGAACACCGAGCTTCTGTTAAGGACGACGGGAAAATTTGGAAATAGATAATGGTAATGATTGAACAACATGCTGAACTTCACTAATGTTACTAAACTGTACATGAGAAGATTGTTAAAATGGCAAATGATTTGTTACATATATATTTATCACAATTTTTGGTTAGATAGAACCAACACTCATCTGTGGTGCTAAGGCCAGAATAAGCACCAACTCTAATTAGCTGTCCTTATGCTTCCTGTCTGAAAAACAGAGATAAAACTGTCCTACCTTTCTCTTGCGCACTAATAATCTTCTTTCAGGTATAGCTAAGCAGAGAGGAGAAGCAGAATCACCTAAATGAACTAATTACAGGATTCAGACAGGAGGGATTGTGGTACATAATCTTTTTTAGGTTTTATATGTGACTTTTCTCTCTTCCTCCACCTTCAATTTCTTCTTTTATCTCTCTTTTTCCTTCTTTTGTTTTTCTCAGCGCCCAAATAGGATTTTGAATAGATATTTAGAAAAGGAGTATTTGGAAACAGGAACTACTGCCTCTATTTATCTAAATGAATCTTTTAGCTATATTAAATAATCCAGAGTGATATGAAGAAAAGAAAATGAGAAAGTAGATATGTAAGTATTAGGAAATGAGGAAAAAATAGTCAAATATAAATTATTATCACTTTGACTATCTAGAAAGAAAAACACAACTTTTGCTGATGTCATTTTCTAAGGTGGGCAGAGGGATTAGAAGAATCTGATTTACAGTCTGCTTTAGAGAAGTACAAGAGAGTATAAGGAGGGTTCAATAATCTTATGTCTTATTTTTCTACTTGACTCTGAACTTATTAAGGGCCAGAGTGTGTCATACATTACAATATCAGCAGCTAGTACAGTGCCTGGTACATTGAGGTGTTAAATGACAGTTGTTGAATTAATAGATGGATGGATGAATGATGTATGGATCTGGCCAAGATGGAGTCCTGTTGGTTTCTGTAATTCAGTTTCTATTGTTTATGGTGACTTGGTAGCTCTGGTGGCATAGTGCCTAAGGCATTTGACTGCCAAACCAGAAGGCTGGCAGTTCAAACCCACCAGCCACTGCTCGGAAGGAAGGTTGGGCAATCTGCTTCTGTAGTGATCCAAGCTCGGAAACCCAAGAGGGGTTGCTATGAGTCAGATCTGACTCAATAGCAGTGCGTTTGTTTTTTTTTGGTTTTATGGTGACTTACATCTTTTTTATTTACTTCATCCAACCCAAAATACACATTTGCCTCCTTCCTTTGAACATACAAGATTGAACGACTGCTTTCTTACCATTGATTAACCTGTCATGGAAAGGCTATGCCCAAGGAGTAATGGCAGTGAATAACACAACTTATACATGGTGTGCCATTTACTGACACTGGTTTTGAACAAATTACTAATAATCCTATCAACAGAAATTATATCATTTAATATTTTAGTGCATACACATATATATTTAAAAAACAAAAACAAAAACAAAAACCAAACTTGTTGCTGTGAAGCTGATTCTGACTCATAGCGACCCTCCTTGGCTTTCCAAGGTGATATCTCTACAGAAGTAGATTGCGCAAACTTCCTTCTGAGGAGTGGCTGGTGGGTTTGAACCACCAGCCTTCTAGTTAGCAGTCAAAAGCATTAGGTACTATGGCACTATATATATGTGTGTGTGTGTGTGTGTGTGTGTGTGTGTGCGCGTATACATGTATATATGTATATGTATATATGTATATGTGTATGTGTTGTTGTTGTTGTTATGTGCTTTGGAGTCGGACCCAACTCATAGCGACCCCTCCTTGGGTTTCTGAGGCGGTATCACTACAGAAGTAGATTGCCCAACCTACCTTCTGATGTATATATATCTGTGGTAGTTATGTTAGTGTGTCAACTTGGCTGGGCCTGGTTGAATGGCTGGGCAGCTGGATGTAGTATTCCCCATGATGAGGCTGGTAATCAACTCCATGGTGGAATTTACTGGGAGAAGCTGAGTAGCTGCCTTAGGGATGTGGTCTGCTTCCCAAATATAAGAAGCAACTTTGGGAATGGTCTCTAGCCTATGGCACACTTGGACCCTGCATGTAGCCATGTCATTGCTCAGCAGCCTACCATGCTCTGCCGACCTTGGGACTTACAGTGGACTTGAGTTAATGGCCTGCTGTGTGATTTGGTAATATTGGGACTGTGCCTTTTTACTTGTCAACTTTGGGGCTTGTCAGCCTCAGCAGCCAGCAGCTGTCTGAGTGAAGAAATGCCTCTAGCTCCAGTGGGCCGGGAGCAGGAGGCAAAGCTGGACCCCAAGGTTGAGGGGCTTTCACCCAGACCCTAGAGCCTGGCACATTGAACTTGGACTTAAAGCCTCTAAATTGTAAGAATAAACTCCTGTTTGTTAAGGCCATCCCATTTGTGGTATATTTCTTGTCAGAGTGGCACTAGGTAACAAGAACAATATGATATGCTGTTGTTGTTGTTGTTGTGTGCCATCGAGTCGGCCCTGACTCATAGTGACCCCTCCTTGGGTTGCCGAGGAAGTATCACTATGGAAGTAGATTGCCCAATCTTCCTTTCGAGGAGTGGCACATAGTTTAAAAAATGAAAATGTACTTACAAATTCTTCATAATTTTTTTCACTTAATGAATCATAAACATTTATGTCATAAATATATATCTAAATATTTCAATGGCTGCTTGAATTGGAGCCACTGGCTGCCATGCATGCACCTTCGGATGAGAGCAACATCTCAATAATGAGTAAGGAGTGTGATGGATTGACACAGTGGCTACAATGATGGGCAAAGGTATAGCAAGGATTGTGAAGCTGGTGCAGGACCAGGCAGTGTTTCATTCTGTTGTACTTATGGTTATTATGAGTTGGAGCTGACTCAATGGCACCTAACAACAACATATTAATATTATTTATTATTAATGCATCATGAATTAGATACATACTGAATTAAAAGAATTTTAACTCTTTTAATAATAGTGCTGCTTAATAGATGGAAAAGCTGAAAAGAATAAACTCATTGTTTGTGTGAGTGTGGGGAAATGAGCATACTCATGCTCTATTTGTGGGACTACACATTGCTGCAATTTTCCTAGAAATCATTAATTTATATTTTAACTGTTATCAAGAACAATTTCAAGCAAGAGTTGAGACTGTTATTTTAAGCCTTCAATTATGCATCACCCAACTTCAACAGTTAGAAATTCACAGTTGTTTTATCTATAGCCCACCTATTAATCAACATCCAAATTATTTTGAAGCAAATTATGTGTCATCTGATTTCATCTTAAATATTACAGCATTTGTTTCCAAAAGATAAGGATTCCCTTAAAAATATTATGATAACACCATTATGACATCTAAAGTTTCTACAATAATTTAAAAATATTATTAGTGTTCCCTTTATACATATTGTCTCATGACTTTTCTACCATTGAGTCAGGATCCAAATGAGGTCATAGATTGTAATTAGATAATTTTTCAATCAATGAATTCATTTGTCACCTACTTATTTTCTTATAATTCCTTTGATTGAAGACACCAGGTGGTTTTTCCTATATTTAAAATTTGCTGGCTTCAACCCAACTGTTTAATTATTCGATTATCCTAAGGTACAGTTCACATGGTAAAGATATTTTCTTCCCCTCATTTTTCTCATCCTTCCCATTCTATTCTTTTAAAAATTTGTTTGAAGTCTGATAATTTGGTTCCTTTGCATCCAAAAATGGCTTATTATTTTCTTTTTGAGTTTTCATTATAAATTCATGAATTAAAATAGTTGGATATGCTTTTATTTATTGTAACTATGCACCAACCACTCCTCAGAAGGAAGACTGGGCAATCTACTTTTATAGAGATAGAGCCTTCGAAACCCAAGGAGGTGTCACTATGGGTCAGAATTGACTTGAAGGCAGTCAGTGAGTATAATTCTTATTGCAGTTTTGATTCAAATTGTTCCAACTTTGGCCAGTGGTTGCCTGTCAAGATTGTATCTTGTGTGCTTTTGAGATGGCCCTAGTAGTATTTCAGTTTCTTTGATTTATGGTATGACAAGATATCACAGGCTCATCTTACATATTTTCTAGTCTATACTTGGAGCAACCATTTCTCCAAAAAAGCCCTGATTCCTTTAAGTGGGAAATGGCACTTAGAGGCCACAATTTGGATATTATGGGTGCTCTTTGCTACTTGGCTCATCCTTGTTCTATGACTGTTCAATAAACAAAGCTAGGAAATGTGATTTCTAAAAGTATTATGAATTATACTGCTACAAATATAGGTCTATAGGCTTTATACTTTACCTTATAAATCTTATATCTATTTCCTTTTTCCCATGCTTAACTCTCTAGAACACCAACATAATTACTTTTTTGATTAATCATCATGATTAAAATACATCCACAACAGTCTCAGAATAACAGTACCAACATTACTGCTGGTGGTTAAGCTTGTGTGTCAACTTGGCTGAGTCTGGTTGAGTGGCTGGGCAGCTGGATATAGTATTACTTGTGATGAGACTGGTAATCAGTTCCATGGTGGAATCTACTGTGAGCAGCTGAGTACTTGCCTTAGGGATGTGGTATGTTTCCCATATATAAGCAGCAGCTGTGGGAATGATCTCTCGCTTATGGTGCGCTTGAACCCTGCATGTAGCTGTGTCATTGTTCAGCAGCCTGCCATACTCTGCTGACCTTGGGACTTTCAATGGACTTGAATTAATGGCTTGCTGTGTGGTTTGGTAACATCAGGACTGTGCCATTTTATTTGTTGACCTTGGACTTGTTAGCTTCAGCAGTCAGTAGCTGCCTGAGTGAAGAGATGCCTCTAGCTTCAGTGGGCTGGGAGCAAGAGGCAGAGCTGAAGGCCAAGGTCGAGGGGCTTTCACATAGCCCCTAGAGCCTGCCACTTTGAACTTGGGCTTCTAGCCTCCCAAACTGTAAGAGAATAAACTCCTTGTTGTGAAGGTCATTCCATTTGTAGCGTATTCTTGTCTGAGTGGCAACCAGAACAATGCCAAAAAATATGAATACTGAAAATAGTTTTTGTTTTCAAGTCTTTCTTTTCCTACGGTATATTCCAGTAGGAAGTTATAGACAAATTATTATTATTATTTAAATTATAATTATGTTCAATATAGTATACAACATATGTGTTATAATACACTTACATTGCTTAAAATTCAAAAAGGGTTATCAGTGAAAAGTCTTTCTTCTCAACTCTTACACCTTGGAAAATAGTTTAACATTATTTTGTAGAGCTAAAGATATTCATATTCCATGACTTTATTTCAAGGCACTGCTGGACAGAATCAAACTGACAGTCATTTTGTTAGTATTCAAACACGTTAATTGTTTGCACAACCAAGGACTCCCATCTGATACAACATAAATAAATAATGCCATGGAGTTGATTCCGACTCATAGCAACCCCCATTGGGTTTCCAAGGCAGTAAATCTTTAAGAAAGTGGATTGCCCGATCTTGCTTCTGTGGAGTGGCTAGTGGGTTTGAACCACCAACCTTCTGGTTAGCAGTCAGATGCCTTAGGCATTGTGCTACCAGAGCTCCTTCTATCTGATACTAAGTATTGCTAAATCAAACATGCTTTGTTAATGTTGTTATTATCTCTTAATTGATGCATTTATTTATTATTCCATATTTAATTCCCTAGGTTTCCTAGAGAAATGCATATGTGTATAAACCTTTAAGAATGTTAATAGCAGCACTCATCTTAATAACCAAAAATTGGAAATATCCGAAATATGCATTGACATTAAAATGATTAACTGGTGGCATATTCATAATGGAATACTAAACAGCAGTGAAAAATAAGTACAGTGATATGAAGAAGAAATGGATGAATCCATTCAATGTTGGATGAAAGAATCAAGGCACAAAGGAATACACGTATTGTATCTTCCAGCCTTATTTGAATCAAAAACAGGCAAAACTGAACTGTATTGATAGGAATGTATGTCTAAGTGGTAAATCCATAAAAGACAGCAAAGAAATGATTGTCACAAAAGTCAGGGTAGTGGCTACCTTTTGGGAGGAAGGGGAATATATGATTGGGAAGGAACTCTTGCGGGTTTCTGGGGTGCTAGTTTTGTTTGTTGTTGTGTTTTTAAATTATTATTATTATTTTTAAAATTTTTTGCAGTGTTTCCTCCCTCCCCCTCCCAACCCTGGTAACCAACAAAGAAAATTTCCTTCTATATATAAACCTTTCCTTGACTTTTTACAATAGTGAACTAATACAATATTTGTCCTTCTGTGATTGACTTATTTCACTCAGCATAGTGTCCTCCAAGTTCATCCATGTTATGTGGTGTTGTGCAGATTCTACATTATTGTTTAGTGTTGTATAGTATTCCATTGTGTGTATGTACCATACATAGTTCAGTTATCCATTCTTCTCTTGATGGGCACCTAGGTTGCTTCATCTTTTAGCTATTGTAAATAGTGCTGTGGTAACATGGGTGTGTATATATCTGTTGTTGTCTTGGCTCTCACTTCTTTAGGATATATAACTAGTAATGGGATTGCTGGGTCAAATGGTATTTCTAATTCGAACTTTTTGAGGAATTGCCATACTGATTTCCACAGTGGTTTTATCATTTGACAGTCCCAATAACTGAGAGCCAATTACTGGTTTTTAAAGATCACTGGAAATAGTTATTTTATCTGTCATTATGTCAGAACTCAATACAGAGCTGGTTAGTCTTGTTTCTTCTTTCAATGTATAGAGTTTTTATTTTTATATTAAATTTTGTCTGAATTATTCAAGTACATGTTTTTTATGTCAAAACTAAAAAAAGTAATTAAGATGTCTAACTTCAATTCTTATTCTTCAATTCTATTCACTTCCTCTTCTTATAAGAATTAATTTGTAAAATTTTATTCTTGATTTCAATTTTTCAAAAAAATATTTGACTATGTAGATAGGTTTTTATATTTCCTCTTTCTTAAATCAATAGTAGCAGGCTTTGCATACTTTTCTCCAAATTGTTTTATTCATCTTGTATTTTATCCTGGGGATCACTCCCTATTAGTATATATAGATAGTCCTTATTCTTTTTTTTTACAACTGCATAGTGCTCCATATTTGATTTAAAGTCTCCTCTTGATGGACAATTTTGTTGTTTCTAGTCCTTTGTTATTACAAATCGTGCTGCATTTAATATATGAGCCACCTTTAAGCCAACATTACTGTATATTTCCCCAGATAGAATTGTTGCTTCTGGAGAAATTTGCCTCTTTCTGAGCACAGAGTACAGTATATAGGATATAGGATGATGTAGAGGTGAGGTGTGTGTATTAAGCAAAGAGACTGGTAATGTAGGTCTAAACCATAATACAGTGACATTTCATAGCAAATGGTCTTTAATCTCAAGCTGAGGAAGTTTGACCTTTATTTCAGAGATAAGAGTGATCCAGGGATAGGTTTTCAGGGTGGGAATAAAATGCTCATGTGGGAATAAGTGAAGTGAGTCCGTCCAACTTCAGCCAAATGGCAAAGTTGATGATCAGGTTTCCTGAGAGGGTCTTTTACGTTGCTGGCTCGATATGTTTAGCCTTTATATCATGAAGGCTTACATTTAGTGAATGATATTTGTGATTTTTCTTGGGGAAAAAATTCTCAAGAGCTTTTGAGTAATCAGTGAGGTCTGAGCACTTTGTTGCTAAAGTGCCCTGTAATCAACACCACAGTGCTGCCATGAACATGCTAATTTCATTCCAACATTCAAATTACATAGATTATTTCTCTCCACAGTCCACCTGGAAATTGTTGAATTTCTATTTTCTTCTTTGTATTGTGAAATTCTCTTTTCCAATGTAGGAAAATATTTGAAATTTTGCTTTATTATTCATATATATATTTATATTAAATATATATATTTTTTGATGAGGGTCGGTGCCAGCTATAATGCTATAGTCAAATCAATATGGGTCACAAATTCCTATCTGGAGAAGAAGCAAGTTTATGTTTTCATATTTAAGAATCCATGATTCTGTGAGTTTGGAGATCAAGTCTTTTTCTATGTTCTTATGAGAATACTGAACAATTCCACCTTCCTATCTGGTAGCCTAGTGCCCAAGGCACTTGACTGTTAACCAGAAGCCTGGCAGTTCAAACCTATCAGCCAATCCACGGAAGGAGAATTGGACAATCTACTTCCATAGTGATATCACCTCAGAAACCTGAGGAGGGGTTGCTATGAGTCAGTCGAGTCTGACTTGACAGCACATAACAACAACAGCATTCTGAACTGTGGTAGTAAGGTAATTCTGAAAAACAAGAGAATGAGGAGAACTTGTCCACCAAAAGGAAAATACATCATAAAATTATAATCATTTAGGGAGACTGGTGAGTTAATAAAATTTTGCTGTGAATTTTTTAAGAATACACTGACATATAATGAATTTCCTGAAATTTAATCTTTAAATAAATATTTATAGATTGTCTACCAAGTTTTAGGCATGTTCTAGGCTCTGGGGATATAGCAGTGATCAAGACAACCAAGACACAGGCTTTTGTTGTACTTACATATTAGTGGGAGAGAGAAACAATAAATATGCAAATACATCCATAAATAAATAAAACATTAGATTGCGATAAAGGCTATGAAGAAAATACAATAGAGTAATGGAATATAGAATACATGAGTACTTGGGTGGGGATACTTTTTATTGGGGAATCAGAAAAGACTGCTTGTGGAGGAAACTGTTAGAACAGTGGCCAGAATGACAGCAAAAGCCATCTAAATGCTATCTAATAATCTGGGGGAGGACCAATCCAGGAAGAGGGAACAGCTAGTGTTAAGGCTCTGAGACTATAATTGGCTTAGTTTTGAAGAACTAGAAAAAGGCCTGGAAGCTCTGGTAGCATAGTGGCTAAGACATTTGCCTGCTAACCAGATGGCTGTCAGTTCAAACCCACCAGCCACTCCTCCAAAGGAAGGTTGGACAATCCTACTTCTGTAGTGATACTGCCTCGGAAACCCAAGGAGGGGTCGCTAT
Organism: Orycteropus afer afer; assembly: GCF_000298275.1. Taxonomy (NCBI): domain Eukaryota; kingdom Metazoa; phylum Chordata; class Mammalia; order Tubulidentata; family Orycteropodidae; genus Orycteropus; species Orycteropus afer. The sequence continues at coordinate 1,661,262 of NW_006921825.1, read as the reverse complement.
GAGTCGGGTTTGACTCGACGGCACATAACAACAACAACAGAAAAAGGCCAACCAAAAACCAAACTCACTGCCATTGAGTTGATTACAACTCATTGTGACCCTGTCGGAAAGAGCAGAATTGCCCTATAGAATTTCCAAGGCTGTAAATCTTTACAGAAGCAGGTTGCCACATGGTTCTTCTATGAAGCTGCTGGTGGGTTTGAACTGCCAACCCTTTGGTCAGCAGTTGAGTACTTTAACTACTGCACCTCAAAGCTCTTAGAAAAACGTCCGTGAGCCCTAAATGTAGGGAAAAGGAAGGTAATGTTGAAAATATAGGTGGAAAATATTATACAGAGTTTTACCAGTAACCAGTTGCCAAGGAATTGATTCTGACTCACGGTGACTCTGTGTGTCACAGAACAACAGTGCCCCATGAAGTTTTCAATGGTTAATTTTTTGGAAGTCTTATCTCCAGGGCTTTCTTCCAAGGAATTTTCAGGTGGACTCTAATTGCCAACATTTCAAATAGAAGTTAAGCAACTTAACTATTTTTACCACATAGGGACGTCATGAAGGGTTTTAGAAGACTAATATGTGGTTCAAACCTTCCTGTAGTACAAACTTGATATGTAGTGCATACAAGAATTTCATACATAGTAAAAAGGATGCTTCTTAAACCAATAAGGAGCTAATGGGCCATTCAAATAGTGGGAGATAAATGTATTATTTGAGCAAAAAACATTATATCATTACATCAAAGCACACAGTAAAATAAATTACAAATTGATTAAAAATTAACATAAAAGTGGAACCATAAAATACTAGGGAAACATGGATAATTATGCAAATAATTCTGGAGTTAGAAAAATATTTCTAAATATAAAAGCAGTGTAAGAAATCACTAAGGAAAATATTAGAAAAATATCTGCCAAAAATGTGACAATGCATATAAAGTTCGTAAAATAAACTGGAAAAACCCTAAGATCTCAATTAATAAGACAGTGGAAACGTGGACAAACAATTCACATAGAAATAAATACAAAGACTCTTTAAACTTATGAAAAAATATTCACCCTTATTAGAAATGATGGGCAAAGAAAAATGATACTATTCAATGTTAATAATGGTGTGGTGTGCTGGGCATTTCCATGTATTTTGCACATAAAATTGTATTATTTTAGCATAAATTAATTTTTCTTTTTTGGGTATATGCATCAATGATATTAAAATAAAAATTCACTTTAGATAGAGTAATTTAACATCTAAGAATCTTCCCAAGGGGAATAATAAGAAATATAGATAAAGATTTAAACATAAGCACATATACCAGAGTCTGATTTATAACAGTAAAATCCTAAATATTCAACAATAGCAGAAGGGTGCAACATAAAAGATTACACAATCATCAAAAATTAAGGTTTTGTTACAAATTTTTAAGGATAAGTAAAAATACTTTTGAAATAATGCTAGGCATAAAAATAGAATTTTAAACTATATGTACAGTAAGATACCAATTTTGTGTTTATATAGGCATCCACGGCTCACTTACTCTGTTTTCTCTCTACCTTTCTCTGGAGGAAAATACAACAAACAGATGACATGGTAATAAACTAGAAGTGGGATTATGGATGATTCTATCATTTTGTCTATTTTCCAAATGTTTTACAATGAGCATATATTACATTTATAATCTGGAAAAAATTATACAAATCATTCCCTGAAATACAAGTATATAGATTTTAAGCAGTTCAAGTAGAAAAGTCATCACAGGGCTCTATTTTTTCTCTACACCTGACTCCTGCTGGGTCTGCCTCGGAAGCAAGGTATGGAATGATAATAATTATTATATTATGTAATAATGTAAGGAGCCCTGGTGGCACAGTGCCTAAGGCATTTGACTGCTAACCAGAAGGTTGGTGGTTCAAACACACCAGCTGCTCCATGCAAGAAAGATGGGGGAATCTACTTCCATAAAGATTTATCACCTTGGAAACCCATTGGGGGTCACTATGAATGGGAATCAATTCAATGGCAGTAGTTTTATAATAAAATATAATATTATATAAATATTGTTGTTAGATGTTGTTGAGTCAATTTCAACTCCTAGCAACCCCATAGGGAATAGAACTGTCCCATAGTTGTTTTCTAGGCTGTAATCTTTATGGGAGCATATCGTTAGTTCAGTCTCCCATGGAGCCACTGGCTATGTTACAACCACCAATCTTTTGGTTAGTAACTGAGCTCTTTACCACTGTGTCATCTCCTGTCTTTTATATAAATATACACTATTTAATTTATATGTTAACATAAAATGTGATATATTATTATTTTTATGAGAGAATTCAGGAATAAAGACTGTCAAAAGAATGAAACTGTGAGTAATAAGAAGTTCTTCCAGGAAAATAGGAGGTAGGACTTGTAGCCATGTGGTTACTTATCAAGTCAGTCCACTTATAACTCACTGATTTTTTTTTTCAAATATATTTTTATTGTACTGTTTCAGATCTTATCAGTTAGAAATTAATATGGGATAGTAATCTCTATATACATAACCCTGGTTGCACAGTGGTTAAAGTGCTTGGCTGCTAACCAAAAGGTCAGCAGTTCAAACTACCAGCCACTCCAGAATTGATTCAAAGGCAATGGTTACGTTTTTTTTTTTTTTTTTTTTTAAATATCTTATATATAAATATGAGTATAAATATAAGGGGAGCTCTGGTGGCATAGTGTTTAAAGCATTTTACTGCTAACCAGAAGGCTGGTGGTTCAAACCCACCAGCCACTCCTTGGAAGGAAGACTGGGCAATCTGCTTCTGTAGACATACCGCTTGAAAACCCAAGGAGGGGTTTCTATGAGTCGGATTCGACTTCATGGCAGTGAGCTTGGTTTTGGTTTCATAAATACAAGAAAAATAATCTCTGGGTCAGTTAAGGGTCTGGTAAGAAACCCATACATTAGTAGGATTTAGAACAACAAAAAAGTAGGATTGAATACATTTGCTGAGAGTATAGGAGTTTTCTTTATGGGAAAAGAAAAGTAGAGCTTTTGGTATATGAGGTTTTTTGCTGGATGGGAGCTTGGTGGAAGGTGTGCTGCAGAGAGGGTTTAGGGCAACAGGAAGGCTTTGAGCTCCTGGGAAGCTGAAGAGAGAGTGTGTGTGGAGTAGCAGTTAAGAACTCAGACTCTAGGTTCAGACACACCTAGATTTGAATTCTGGATCCAGAATTACTAACTGAGCCATTTTGCATACTTACTGAATGACTCAAAGGGTCAGTTTTCTTATTTATATCATAGGAAAATTATCTACCTCATATGGCAGTATAAGCTAAGGAGAAATAGATATGTGCAAAGGGCTAACACAGTGCCTGGTAATGACAGAGATGATGATGATGATGATGATGATGACTATGACATTAATTGTGATTAGGAAAGTAGTTCCAAATGAATGGAAAATTACTGAACATCAGTGGATTGACAGAAAGGAAACAGAGACTTCTTTCTTTTTTGTGCCTAAATTCCAGTACCAGGGAAGAAAAACCAGTGTAAGAAGTTCTCTATTTCTCCTTTTCTAAGCTGATGGCTAACAATATGACAGAAACAACATCTTTCTTGTTACTCATTTGTTACAACACTTCAAGGTAGATTACTTAGTGGTACTTCAGAGGTCTGAAAAAAAATTAATATATTTTCGAAGCTTCTTGTTATTCAGGGAGAATCTGACTCAATTACTACAGAATCAAAGAAATGATAATGACATTTTACAATTAAGTTGCAACTGAATAAGGAGGACATGATTGGGCTGTTTGTAAACTTTGTCTTTGGCACCTTATTATAATGTAATGAAAACCAATAATAGGTAATAAAATTGAATGCAAAGTATTAGGTTTTCTCAAAGTGTTACAGAAAAGCCAAATTTTACTATTTATGCTCCTATGTAAACATCATTAAGACTAGGTTCTGTACTGCCCCCAAAGATATATCTTAGTATGGCTTGTGAAATTAGAGCTAAATTTTATGACTCTCTTTTCATGGATATATGCTCCGTCAGCAGATGTTAACTGAAGATTCATGAAGAGGAGAAAGTCAATTTGACATCGCTTCTTTCTAATGCATTCTGATGTAGAAAACATCCCAGATACCATAACTTAAAGGCTAGAAGTAAATGGAGTTGCCACAAAGAACAACATAAGCTTCTTTGTCTCCAAGCTCTGAGAGAAACGTTTTCACAAAAACACCATGTACCAAGCAATAAACTGTCTTATACTCCCCTCCTAGCACCATGACATTGGAATGTGGCCAAGTTTAATGAGCCAAAAGTAGAGCTGTTAGTTGATGATAATGAATAGCAATGTGGCTGGATCTATATATTTTCCAGGTGTTCCCTAGATTGATATTGATCTCCATTTAATTAGCTTAGTTTTCCATTAGTAGTTCTCCTGTCATTCAAAGCATTAGCCTGATGCAAAACCCTAGCACTCACAACACCTATGACTATTTGTTCTTTACAATAAATAGTGATTCTCATAGAACAATTTGTGTGGGTCCCTGGATGGTTTGTACTGCACTATAAACCCAAAGGTTGGCAGATTGAACTGACCCAGCAGTACCATGGAAAAAAGATCTGGTGATCTGTTTCTGTAAAGATTAGAGTTAAAATACCCTATGGAGCAGTTGTACTCTGTAACATATGGAATCACCATAATTTAGAATCAACTTGACAGCAATGAGTATATGTTTGTGTATCTTAAATTCAATTTCTTCCATCTTTTTCTTTCCCATAGTTATATCCCTCAGGGTTGTTGTTGTGTTGTTATTTACCGTTGAGTTGGACCTGACTTATAGCAACCTTTCCTTGGATTTCCAAGGCAGTATCACTACAGAAACAGGTTGCCCAACCTTCCTTCCAAGGAGTGGCTGGTGAGTTTGAACTGACAGCCTTCTGGTTAGCAGTCAAGTGCTTTAGGCACTATCACTCAGAGTTAGGGACAAGGATTATTGGAAAACACTGGGGTGGTGAGTCAAACAGTTATTGTTCCTACCCTGGTCTGTAACCAGTTAAATGTTTGAATTTGAGTAAGTTATTTCAGTTATCTAGTCTTCAGTTTCCTCATTAGTAATATTGGAGGGTTGGATTTTATGGTTTCTAATGTACATTCTTCTTCTGAAATGTCACGACTCTGACCTGCTCAGAGATTTGGAATATATGGGGAAGAAAAAGAATAAGCCATGGGACAAAGGAATAAGCCACAGTTTATACCCATGGATTGTGTCATCTGCGTATCATAAGTTGTTCATGAATCTTCCTCCAATCCTGATGTTGAATTCTTCCCTATATTTGTTGTTGTTGTTGTTGTTGTTATATGCCGTCAAGTCGGCCCCGACTCATAGCGACCCCTCCTTGGGTTTCCGAGGCAGTATCACTACAGAAACAGGTTGCCCAACCTTCCTTCCGAGGAGTGGCTGGTGGGTTTGAACCGCCAGCCTTCTGGTTAGCAGTCAAGTGCTTTAGCCACTATGCTACCAGAGCTCCTTCTTCCCTATATAGTCCAGCTATATTAAAAACAGCTTTCAGTATACCTCAACAAAAAGGAAACAAAAAACCTTGCAATAAGCAACAACATCACAACATCACAATAAATGGAGAAAAGATTGAAGTTTCCAGGGATTTCAATTTACTTGGACCCACAGTCAATGCCTGTGGAAGAAAGAGTCAAGAAATCAGGTGATGTATTGCACTTAGCAAATCTGCTGCAAAAGAGTTCTTTTAAATATTAAAGAGCAAAGATGTCACTTTGAAGACTAAGGTGCACCTGACACAAGCCATGGTATTTTAAATTGCCTCATATGAATGTGGCCAGGACCCTGGGCAGGTAGGCAGGCACATGGTGGCTTGGGCCTTCTGGGGTAGCTTTATTTAAGGCTGGGCCTCCAGGCAGATGAAGATAAGTGGGGAAGTGAGAAGAGCGGTTAGAACAACTAAGAGAGACAAAATTGTCTGTCAGTTCATCATAACTGTGGTGGCATGTATGTTGTTGTGAGGCTGGAGGTTATGCCAATGGTGTTGCAAAATGCTAGGAGGGTTACCCATGGTGGACAGATTTCACTGGAGCTTCCAGACTAAGACAGATTTGGAAGAAGGAAGAGCCCATCCACTCTCAAAGAATTGGCCAGTGAAAACCTTATGAATAGCAAAACACAGTCTGATATATTACTGGAAAACTTTATGAATAGCTCTGAAACCTTGTCCTATATAGTGCCAGAAGATGAGTCCATCAGGTTGGAAAGCACTCAAAATATGAGTGGGGAATAGATGACCCCTCAGAGTAGAGACAATCTTAATGATATGGAAGGAGTAAAACTTTTGGGACCTCCGTTGGCGGATGTGGCACAACTCAAAATGAGTAGAAACAGCTGCAAACATCCATTGATAATCAGAACATGGAATGTATGAAGTGTGAATCTAGTAAAACTGGAAGTTGTTGAAATGAAATGGAATGCATAAAGATAAATATCCTAGGCTTTAGTGAGCTGAAATGGACTTGTTTTGGACATTTTGAATCAGATAACCATATTATCTACTATGCTGGCAATGCAAATTGAAGAGGAATGGTGTGGCTTTTATTGTCACCAAGACTGTTTCAAGATCTGTCCTGAAGTAGAATGCTGTCAGTGACAGGAGAATATCCATACGCCTATGAGGAAGACCAGTTAATACTATTACTATTATTCAAATTTATGCACTAACCACCAAAGCCAAAGATGAGGAAATTGAAGAATTTTATCAACTTCTGCAGTCTGAAATTGACTGAACATGCAATTAAGAAGTGTTGATTATCTCTGGTGACTGGAATGCAAAAGTTGGAAACAAAGAAGAGTCACCGGTAGTTGGAAAATATGGCCTTGGTGATAGAAATAACACTGGAGATTGCATGATAGAATTTTGCAAGACCAATGACTCATTCGTTGCAAACACCTTTTTTCAATAACATAAATGATGGCTATATACATGGACTTTGCCAAATGGAGTACACAGGAATCAGATTGACTATATATGTGGCAAGAAGAGATGGAGAAGTTCAATATCTTCAGTCAAAACAAGTCTAGGAGCTGATTGTGGAACAGACCATCAACTGCTCATATGCAAGTTCAAGTTGAAGTTGAAGACAATTAAAACAAGTCCACAAGAGCCAAAATATGACCTTGATAATATCTCTCCTGAATTTAGAGACCATCTGAAGAATAGATTCAATGCATTGAGCATGAATGACTGAAAGCCAGAGGAATCGTGGAATGACATCAAGACCATCATCCATGAAGAAGGCGAGACATCATTAAAAAGACAAGAAAGGAAGAACAGAGCAAAATGGATGCAGAAGAGACTCTGAAACTTGCCCTTATTGCAAAGTTGTTGTTGTTGTTGTTGTTGTTGTTAGGTACCATCAAGTCATCTCCAACTCATAGAGACCCGTTGTTAGGTACCATCAAGTCATCTCCAACTCATAGAGACCCTATGCACAGCAGAACGAAACACTGCCCAGTCCCATGCTAGCTCCACAATCTCTGCTATATTCGAGCCCATTGCCACAACCGCTGTGTCAGTCCAGCTTGTAGAGGGCCTTCTACTCCTTCGTCAACCCTCCACTTTTCCAAGCATGACATCCTTCTCCTTGGAATGGCCCCTTCTGACAACATGACCAAAGTAGGTGAAATGAATTCTGGCTATTCTCGCTTTCAAGGAGCATTCTAGCTGCACTTCCTCCAGAACAGAATGGAGAGTAGCTAAAGCAAATGGAAGAAATGAAAAGATTTTTAAAAAAGCTGAACAGAAGATTTCAAATTTCAGCTCAAGTAGACAAAGCCAGCTATTATAATGAAATGTGCAAAGACCTGGAGTCAGAAAACCAAAAGGAAAGAAAATGCTCAGCATTTCTCAAACTGAAAGAACTGAAGAAAAAAAAACCTCAAGTTGCAATATTGAAAGATTCTATGGACAAAGTATTGAATGATGCAGGAAACATCAAAAGAAGATGGAAGGAATACACAGAGTCACTGTATCAAAAAGAATTGGTAGTTATCCATCCATTCCAGGAGATAGGATATGATCAAGAAACAATGGTATTGAAGGAAGAAATTGAGGCTGCACTGAAAGAATTGATGAAGAACAATTCTCCAGGAGTTGACAGAATACCCATTGAGATGTTTCAACAAACAGATGCCACGTTGGAGGCACTCACTGGGCTATGCCAAGAGATTTGGAAGGCAGCTACCTGGACAACTGACAGGAAAAGATCCATATTTGGACCCATTCCAGAGAAGGTGATCCTTCAGAAAGTGGAAATTATCAAACAGTACTATTAACATCACAGGCAATTAAAATCTTACTGAAGATAATTCAAAAAACGATTGCAGTATTATATTGACAGAGAATTCCTAGAAATGCAAGTTGGATTCAGAAGAGGATGTGGAACAAGAGATATCATTGCTGATGTCAAATGGATCTTAGCTGCAAGCAAAGAATATCAGAAAGATGTTTATTTATGTTTTATTGGCTATGCAAAAGCATTTGATTGTGTGGCTCATAACAAATTGTGGATAACATTAAGAAGAATGGGAATTCCAGCACACTTGATTGTGTTCTTGAGGAACCTATACATAGACAAGGAGGCTGTTGGAACACAACAAAGAGATACTGCATGGTTTAAAATCAGGAAGGGTGTGTGTCAGGATTGTACCCTTTCACCATACAATTTGTATGCTGAGTAAATAATCCAAGAAGCTGAATTATATGAAGATCCTGGCATCAGGATTGGAGGAAGACTCATTAACAACTTGTGCTATGCAGATGACACAACTTTACTTGCTGAATGTTAGGATCACTTGAGGCACTTATTGATAAAGATTAAAGACTATAGTCTGAAGTATGGATTAGAACTCAATATAGAGAAAACAAAAATCCTTGCAACTGGTCCAATAAACAGCTTCATGATGGTCGGAGAAAAGATTGAACTTGTCAAGGACTTCATATTACTTGGTTCTACAAACAACACCAATAGAAGCAGCAGTAAAGACATCAGATGATGTATTGCATTGGGAAAATCTGCTGCAAAAGACCTCATTCAAGTGATGAATAGATAACAAAGATATTTCCTTGAAGACTAAGGTAAGCTTAACCCAAGCCATGGCATTTTCAATCGCCTCTTATGAATGTAAGAGCTGGACAATGAATGAGGAAGACTGAAGAAGAGTTGATGCTTTTGAGTTGTAGTGTTGGAGAAGAATGCTGAGAGTACCATGGACTTCATAAAGGACTAACAGATCTTTCCTGGAAGAAGTGCATGCAGAATGCTCTTTGAAAGGGAGAATGACCAGACTTCATCTCACCTACTTTGGTCATGTTGTCAGAAGGAACCATTCCCTGGAGAAGGATATCATGCTTGGTAAAGTGGAGGGTCAATGAAGAAGGGGAAGCCCCTCAATGAGATGGATTGACTCAGTGGCTGCAATGATGGGGTCAGGTATAGCAAGGATCTTGAGGCTGGCACTGGACTGGGAAGTGTTTCATTCTGCTGGGTGTAGGATTGCTATGAGCCAGAGATGATTTGACAGCACCAAACAACAAGAACAACAATAAATGAATGTGAAAGCTGGACAAAGAGTAAGGAAGACTGTAGAAGAATTGATGCATTTTAATTGTGCTGTTGATAAAGAATACTGAGAATACAATGGACTGTGAGAAGAATAAACAAATCTTTCTTGAAAGAAGTATAGCCAGAACGCTTCTTAGCAGTGAGAATGGCCAGATTTCATCTCATACTTTGGTCATGTTGTCAAAAGAGGCAAGTCCCTGAAGAAGGATATTGTGCTTAGTAAAGCAGAGGGTCAGTGAACAAGAGAAAGTACTTCAATGGCTGCATCACTGGGCTCAAGTATAGCAAAAATTGTGAAAATCATTCAGGACTGGGAAATATTTTGTTTTGTTGTGCAGAGTCTCTCTTACTGGCACTGATTTGATGGAACCTAACAACAACATGTCCGTGGGGAGCTTACTTTCTTCTTGAGGGAATAATGGAATAATCAAATAACAAAATGAACTAGCATGTGATCAAAATAAATATCAAGAAATGAATTTATTAGTCTACATGAACTTTTGTGTGAGGCAATGAGTTAAGGCCTCTTCTAGCAGCACTACTGTTTTGATTGTCTAGTGACACTCCAGCAGAAAATACCACAAATGGATTTCTTGAACAAACTATTCTTTTACAGTTTAGGAGGCTAAGAGTTTGAGCTCTAAGTCCTAGCTCTAGGTGTTGGGCTTCAGCTCTGCCTCTTGCTCCCAGCCCACTGAAGCTGGAGGCTTCTCTTAACTCAGGTGCTGCTGGCTGCTGAGGATGACAAACCCAAGGCTGACAAGTACAATGGCATAGTCCTAAGATTATCAAACAACATGACAGGCCACTTACTTGTTCAAGTTCAGAAACAGTTCCAAGATTGGCAGGACCAGCATGGCAGGCTGCTGAATGAAGACTGCTAAATGAAGGTCCTAAGAGTTCCAAAATGTTAGAGAGCTTTCTCAGAGTTTCTTATATACTGGAAGAAGACCACATCCTGGAGGCAGCTACTCAGCTGTGTCAGTAGATTGCACCATGGAGTTGATTACCAGTCTTATCACGGGGAATAACTACATCCAGCTGCCCAGACACTCAAAACCAGGCTCAGCCAAGTTGACACAGAACCTTAACTACCACAGGTACCAATGAATACTGAGTTGTCAGGGAATGGGCAGATTATGTGAACTGCACTGATGGGCAAATTTTATGAAGAAAGTAGGATTTGTATAAGTGGAGAGACTGTGAGGTACAGTGACCAAAGACACTACTGGCAAGACATAAGCATGCACAAAGGGAACACAAGGTAAGCACTGTGGGTTTGGTTTCTGTCTACCTTTCTGTCCCTTGAATTTTCAATATGCTTTTGTCTACAAGGAACCTACTTTTGTGAGTCAAACCTCATTCTCCTTTCTCTTTTTTGTGAGTTCTAAAGAAGGGTTATCAAGAGTCTGAATGAAGGACTCAGGAATCTCTGGGTGAACTTGGCATCTCCTTAGGTCTCAATAGCAAATAAGGTTTATGGCATGACCCACAGTGGTCATTCATTGACTCATCACCTTCCATAGTGATGAAACCCTGGGGGAAGAAGTTCACACTTGTAGTGTACTTCTTTCCTGGGTCTACACTAGCTTGCTCTATTTGGTTCCCTAGTTCCTGAGCTAGCTCTGCACTCTATTCCCTCTGATTGAAAAATGTATATTAGAATGCAAGTAAGCAGGGGTGACATTGTTAAAGGGATTACATTAGTTCATTCTACTGGCAGTCCCCAGGTTATGAACAAGATCCATTCCTAACTGTGTCTTTAAAATCTTTAAATAGAATTTGTAGGTGAGTCAGGACAAATGCATATGGCTCTTATTTAGCCTTACTTCAATGCAAGAAAAGACTTGAAGCTTTTTCACTGATTTAGAAGCTACATGTGCAGCAAGTTAAGGTGATTGTGATGAAGAATTTGTTGCTAGTAGGGGTTGGTTCAATCATTTCAAAGTGAGGGCAAATTTATATAATATAAAAAGGTAAGTAGGAGTTATCCATAGTTGTATGCTTGTAACCCAGGTACTATCTGTGTTTAAAAAGAAGTATTAACTTGTAGACTTTGGTAATTGAAATATTTTAGTTAATGATAACGACAGATTCTTTTATTGAGTGTTTAGTGTGTGCTGGGCACTATGAGAGACACTTTAGAAAGATGATGTCACTTAAGCATCACAATCCTTGTGAGGTAGGGTTAATTACTATATTCATCTTTTCTATATGCCTGACTCTGTACCAAGTGTTCTACATCGATTACCATATTTAATGCTAACTGTGACACTGTAAGATGTTTATTATTGTCATCACCATTTTACAGACAACTTAAAAGACTGAGAAAGGAAATAAATTTTACAACTGTTTCACAGGCAGTAAGTGGTAGAATTGGGATCCAAACGAAGTGTTCATTACCTCAGAGATCATGTCCTTAACCACAGTACTTGTAACACCTCTCACAACTGATTATATCCCCAAAATAGGGCTGGTCCCTGTGGTTGAGAAACATTGATGTGCAGGGTTGTTTTCTGTGATTTCTTTTAAGTTACACTGGATATGGCTAATTTCAATTAGGCAATTTGGGGAAAAAAAGATAACACTAAGACACTCATGACTTGCTAAGCAGCAGGATTTGCTGTTTGGAATAATGACTAGAATAATGATGTTTTTCCCCACTACATCATGCATGACTGGCCCTCAATTTATCTTGTGCAGGACACAGGTGATGCACTCAGGTTTGCTGGGAGCTCTCAGGTTAATGGAAAATCACAGGAGGATTACTCCCGGGTGACTGCCAGGCTCCTCCATCTGGTTAGGTGTCCCATACCATACAGGCAGAGTAATTAATACACCTTTGATTAACATTTCATCCTAAATGTTGGGGTGTGAGGTTTGCTTGGATAAAATTAAAGGTTTTATCACCTACTTATGGAAGGAAGATGGAGCTATCTACTTCTGTAGTGATACTGCCTCGGAAACCCGAGGAGGGGCTGCTATGAGTTGGCTCCTACTCGAGGGCACATAACAACAACAACAACAACATGCATGAATTCATGGAGGCAAGAGGAGAAAACATGGTAGGTATTAAGTAGCCAGTAGTACAATAAATCACAGAATGGATTTTGACATGCACTAGGTTTGTCTTGAACTAATGCAGATATCTACTGTTTCTTGTGAATGGCAATGCAGTCATCCTACCCACCTCCTTGCTTAAAAGTGCTACCAACTTGTGACAGAACTGACTTGCATATGTAAGTGAAGTATCAAGTAAATAAATGAGATATTTATGTGCAAGTCTATGTAGTGCCAGACATTGTGCTAGACACTAGGATAACAGAAGACCTAAACAGCTTCCTGGCCCCTTTAAGCTTTTGATATGTCCTGGACAAGTGTGTAATAACTGTGACAAATATCTGCTGGCTATTATGAAAGAGGAGGATGGGTGTTAGGACAGCACAGTGGATAGTGAAAGTAGGGGTTGTGGAAGGTTAGCCTCAAAAAGGGATGTCTTAGCTGAGATTGAAATATGAATAGGAGTTTGCCAAGCAAGGGAAAGTTTGAGAGCTAGCTACTAGGCAGAGGTGAAGCTGGTTGAAGGCCAGAAGAGAAAATCTGATGGTGGAGATGGGATGGGTAGGGGGCAGAAGTAAAGGGGACAGGGAGTAGAAGAGATGATGTGAGAGAGGTAAGTAGGGTGCAGATAATAGGGGCCTTTTGAATCTGTAGATTTCTAAGGGCAATGGTAAATCACTGAAAAGTTTCAAGCAGGCATTTTATAAGGTGAATTTCAAGTGGCGGGAGAAGAACAGGGAATACTAATAGCTAGCTTTTTGTAATCCAAGTCCAACATTAGTTATCTTTGGATGTATTTTCTGGATTGTCTGCCTATATTACCTTCTCTCTTCAATTGCAGAACATACCATGTGTAGCGTGGAGCACAGGTGACTAGAACATGACAAGATAAGATTGAGGGCTTTGTTCACATTTGCTCTGAATATTTTTAACTGGGTCCTTTGGTAACTGAAGGAGTTCTGGTGATGCTGTGGTTAAAGTATTGGGCTGCTAATGAAAACATAATGGTTCAAACCTACCAGCTGTTCCATGGGATAAAGATGAGGCAATCTGCTTCCATAAGGATTTACAGTCTTGGAAACCTTATGGGGTAGTTCTATAGTTCTCTGTCCTATAGGGTCACTATGAATCAGAATCTACTTGATGGCAGTGGGTTATTTGGTGACTGAGTTAACTGTTTTACAAATTACTTTTCTTGTTCTCAACAGAGCATGGTTCAAAACTTCCAAAACCAAACTCACTGCCATCGGATCTGACTCATAGTGACCCCTCCTTGGGTTCCCAAGGCGGTATCACTATGGAAGTAGATTGCCCAACCTCCTTTCTGAGGAGGGGCTGGTGGGTTTGAAATGCCAGCTTTCTGGTTATCAGTCAAATGCCTTAGACATTATGCCACCAGAGCTCCCAACAGAGCATGGGTAAGAGTGTGGAATTACTCAACTCAATTCAGCACTAGAGAAAGAGGGGCCAGTGGCATAATGTATTGCTACAAAGTGTAGCTTAGGCCACCGAACCATGTATTAGGGAACAATGTATATGTCTCAGCTATCCAGAATTGGGACATTAGTCAATCAAGGCTGACTTCTTGTCTGAAAGGGGCAGGTTAATTTATACACACTGTGGATAGTCAAGTGTGCTTTACTCCTGCTATTAAATGAACCAGTTTTCTTTTGACCTTAACACTAGGGGGTGGCTGTTTTTCACCGTATAACTCTTCTTCTGACAGTATATTTGATAACATGGCCTTCTCATTCCTTGATTGCTTTTTGTTGTCTATAGTCCACTGTGACATTATCAAGAAATGTATGGCCATACCACCTGTATTAGCTAAGGAAACACTACCTACTGTAACAGATTTGTGGAGACTATAGGCCTGGAGGAGTTAGCTTCAGGGATCCAGGTGAAGGGAGGGAACCCAGGCTACACCCCACAAGTGGCAAGGCAGGAAAGTGGGGAAAAGGACAGAGAAAAGAGAGGGGGACAGGGACAGAGCAAGGAGTTAGCTGCAGGGATCCAGGTGAGGGGAGGGAACCCAAGTCATGCCCCATAAGCAGCAATGTGGGAAAGTGGGGGAAAGGACAGAAAACTGTGAGGGGCACAGGGACAGAGAGAAGAGTCAGCTGCAGGGATCCAGGTGAGAGGAGGGAACCCAGGCCACGCCCCACAAGTGACAAGATGGGAAAGCAGAGGAAAGGACAGAAAAAGGCAAGGGGGACAGTGAGAGAGCAAAGGGTCAGCTGCAGGGATCCAGGTGAGGGGAGGGAACCTAAGTCACGCTCCACAAGTGGCAAGATGGAAAAGTGGGGAAAGGACAGAAAAAGGCCAGGGGGACCAGGACAGAGTGAGGAGGCAGTAGTAGGGATCCATGGAAGGGGCGGTTGGAGAGGTTTCGAACAGCTAAGGGAGACAAACTTGTCTGTCAGTTTGTCTTACTGTGGTGACGTGTTGCTATGGGTCTTGAGGCTGTGCCACCAGTGTTTCAAACCGAGCGGGATGCACATGGTGCACGGGTATTGGTGTGGCTTGCAGCTGAGACAGACTAGGAGGAAGGAAAAGGCCATCCACTTCTCATAGAATTGTTCAGGGAAAACTTTATGAATAGCAGAGAAGCACTGTCTGATACATTACTGAGCAACTTTATGAAGAGGCCAGAAACATTGTCCAATACAGAGGAGGAGGATGAGTCACTTAGGTTAGAAGTCAAAATTGGGCTGGAAAAGAGCTGCATTATCAGAGTAAAACCAGCCTTACTTATATGGATAAGGTAAAGCTTTTGAGACCTCCATTTGCTGATGTGGCATGACTCAAATTGAGGAGAAACAGCTGCAAACATCCAGTAATAATCAGAACATGGAATGTATGAAGTATGAATCTAGGAAAATGGGAAGTTGTCAAAAATGAAATGGAATGCATAAAGATTGATATCCTAGGCATTGTTGTTGTTGTTGTTATGTGCCGTCAAGTCA